>NC_057809.1:382082417-382430859 GCF_018294505.1 Triticum aestivum | reverse complement strand
GGTGGGGAGTGGTGTCGGGGCGGGCGGGGCGGCGCACCGCCGGCCGCGGGCGGCATGGGGCGGCTGTTTGGCCGGTGGTGACCGGCGGCTCACGGTAGCCTCACTTGATGTTGCTACACCACCAGCTGCCCCGACTCCCGCACACGCTACTGCTTTTCTTCTACTAGTGCGTTCAGTTTCGACAGTAAAATTCAGTTTCGACAACAAAATTCAGTTTCGACAGTTAAGTTCAGTTTCGACAGTTAAATTCAGTTTTGACAGTTAACTTCAGAGATGAGTGGCTGATGTATTTTACATCTAGCACATTGTCGTTGCGTATTTTACGTCATCTATTGGAGATGCTATTAGAATTCCACTCAGGTTAATGTTGTCTCTCGTGTCTTGCTTTAGCCTCGGCGTCGTACAACTCACCGGAGCTGCTCCAACGATCAAACCCTCCATCACAGCGGAGCAGTACCCCGGGCTCCATCTCCAGACGTCTAAGATCTTCTTCCCCTCCTCCGACAGCCAAGTCAGCCGGAGCATCCTCACCGACCAACCCAATCACGCTGAGATCGACATGGCTTCACCAAAGAGGTTGTACACTTGTTGCATCTCTTTTTTACTCCACATGTTATATATATTGTCCACTGAGCACACGTACTAACGTGAAAATACGATTATTTTATCCTACCATATGACAAGCAGTGAGGTACCAGGCAACTTAGCTATCCGTGTTGGACTCTCTTGAACACCATCATTATTTATCTCTGCGCGTTTGAGTTGTGCATTTATCGATGGGCCTGGGAGTTGAGCTAGTAGGGCAGTGGCCTGGGTCCAAAGTAATAGAAGTAGCACAAAAACATTTTTTGAGTGAGGCTTTTCCTTGCTCAAGCCTGCCTACTAGAATTGCCAGTGCTTGAAAGGAAAAGTGAAGAAAAACATAGGAATTGGAAAGTTTCCTATGGTACTACTATTCATGAATTTGGTTAAAAGGAATGGAGCAAAGGAAAACTTTAGGATTTGTTCCTTCAGTGTCTCCTTGAAAGAAAAACCATAGGAATTTTAATTTCCACTTGTCCTCCTTTTCAAATTCCTATTCATGAAGCACAAGACTAAGAGATAGTAGCATAATATCATTATAACCATACATTTTCTTGTGGTTTGACTTAATCTCACCATGCTTCTTTGCATCTAGTGATCTTCCAATTCTTGTGAATCAAACACCCAGATTGGCAGAAATCCTGTGTTTTTAAATTCTCTATTTTGCACATGCATTCCTATCCTATTCCTGTCTATCTTCTATCCTTGCATTGTTAGAATCCTCAAATTCAAACAAGCCCTTACACAATTACTTCTGTTACAGATATGTGTCAAAGAAAACCTTGTGTGGTTTGTCCTGCTCCAGCTGTGCTGTGTTCCACCCTAGCTCATCTGCTCCAACGACGAAAGGGTTCACCATAGCAGGGATCCGCTCTCCAGACTATCTTTCGCCGGCTCAGATCTTCTTCCCCGCCGCCGGCAGCCACGACAACTGCATTACCATCATCAACTGAGCAGATGACCTTGAGGACTATATGGGTCCGCAAGAGAGGTCGCACTCTTCCGTTTCTGCTTACGTTATGCATCGCTTAATATGATGACATGCTACTTTATCGTCGTGTTCACTTATTAGACTCCGAGTCAGGTCCAAACTAATGCTGAAATTTGAGTTTTTAAATGGTTGTAGGGTACATATTGGGGTAGCAATCAGTACTATATGTCTACTATCTGGTTAATCTCGGGTGTCTACTATGAGTTTCATGTTGGGTGCAAACAAACATTAAAGGATCCATTATCTGTATTTTTAACTAAAGCTATTATCTGCCTGCTATCATTGGTTTTGGGACTATCCCCAGTTTGCTACCATCACTCTGGATTTGTGCATGCACTCCTTACATAATCTCACTATGTTTTATTCCTATGCATGTCAGTTATTGTACACAATGGAACTAAACATGTAGAGCAAAAGAGATGAGCCTTGTGTGGCAATAAAATTTCATGAAGATGTCACTCCATGGTAGGCGCAAAGGTACCCCCCTCCACCCATTTCGGATCGTGATCAAGAGGAAGATAACTGTTCTGAGGGGGATTCAGAAGGAGAAGACCACTCCTATTTACCCCCTGAGGTGTTCGCTCTAACTTGGCATGCTGATGTTGGTAATATCATGCATATGGTGCCTTGCATTGCTTACTGTGTCAATGCCATATGTTTAGTTTCTTTATCATATATGTGAATCATGTAATGCCATCTTGTTTAGCCAGGCATCGTATATGTGAATTTTGCAATGCCACTCTGGTTATCCAGTCATCTTATATGTGAATTATATCATGCCATCATTTTTTATTATGTGTTAAATTTGTCAACAATTTTAGTACATTCAATTACTCTTCCTGTGCATCAGCCATTCGGCACGGTCATGGTAAAATCTGAAGTAGAAACAAGGTCTTTAGAGCAGACAATGCTATCTGACGAAGCGCATGTCTTGCTGGTTACGGATAGCTCCTCGGAGGAGGATTCAAAGACAAATGACCACTCCTATCCCCCCCCCGAGGTGCATGATCTAACTTGGCAGGGTTATGTTGCTCATATTGTGCGTATGGTATCTTGCATTGCTATGTCAGTTGCTTAGTTTAGACATGCTTTGTGTGAATGCCACTTGTTTAGTGTCTAATTACCATACATGTGAATTATGCGATGCCATCTTGTTGTAAGACATTATATGTGAATTATGCAATGCTAACTTGTTGCAAGGCATTATATATGTGAATTATGCAACGCCATGCTGTTTAGCCAAGCGTCATATATGTGAAGTATATCATGTTGTCCTTTTTTTTGTATTTCTCGTTGCATTTGTCAACAATGTTTGTATATTCAACTGCTCTTCCTGTGCATCAGCCATTTGAATTGGTGATGGAGAAATCTGGAGTGAAAATAAGGTCTTCAGAGCAGAGAATGCTACATGCTGAAGCAGATATCTTGCTGGTTACAGATAGCTCTTCACAGGAGGATTCAGAGGCAGATGACCAGTCCTATTACCCCCTGAGGTGTATGCTCAAACTTGGCAGGGTTATATTACTCATATCATGCATATGTTGTATTGCAATGCTTAGTTTTTACATCATATACACAATATTGAATGCCATCTCCTTAGTTGACACATCATATATGTGATTGACCTCTGCTCACTTTCTTAGTATATAAATCATATATTTGAATTATATCATGCCACGATGTTTACATAGACAACATGTATCTGAATTATGGCATGCCAACCCAATTTCTAAAGACATAATATAATTATATCATCCATCCTATTTACATAGTCATCATATTTTGAATTATGTCATTCTATCCGTGAATTATATCATGCCATCATGTTTCCATCGATGGCATGTTTGTGATTTATGGCATGCCAACCACTTTAATAGACACATCGTACAGTTATATCATGTCATCATGTTTACATAGTCATCATATTTTGAAGTATGTCATTCTAGCATGTTTAGTTAGCCATCATACATGTGAAATTGTGTCATGCTATCCTGTTTAATTAGCCATCATATATGTGAAATTATGTCCTGCTATTCAATTTGGTTAGACAACATAAATGTGAATTATTTCATGCCCTGTTTTCTTCCCTACTATCCATTGCATCTGTCTATCTTACAATGTATGTACGTTCAATTACTTTTCTTGTTTATCAGCCATTTCAATTGGAGGGGGTGATGGCAGTATCTATGGGAGTAAAAACACGGTCTTCAAAAAAGATCGTGCTACCTGTCGATGCAGATAGAACCACGGTTGTACTTGCCCAAGAACCAGCCCCACCACACTAACCCAGAGTCACGCAGATTGTACCCCTACCCATTTGGACAGAGAACCAACGACACCCCTTCTAACCCCAACCCGAGCAGATAGTAACCCAGTTCCAGTTGACACAGCACCGTCTCCACCATAGAGCACCCGAACACGAGCAGTTAGTAAGGCAACTGTAGTGCCCAAAGCACAAGGACCACTACTCAGAACCCCAAGTCAATGCTTAAAGAAGCAGAAGAATTATTCTCAGGTCAGGTTCCGTAGCTATGGTTCATACTACTTTGCTCTTGCATCACTGTATTTACTCATACCAACTAATTTCAAATTTGAAGGATGCAATTGAAACTCCCATGGCGCAATAGGTATGTTTTGAACCTATTTCTTTAACATGTTTGCTGTTGTAACTTTATCTATGTTGATTTCAGTTTCAATTGAATAAACAATTATGTTCTCATTCCATGCACATTACAAGTGTTGTTATTGCTGTGTAGTTTCCCACACTTATATTCTGTTTATGCTGCTTTGTCTTAATAGATATGATTCGAACTGTATCTATCTTGATTTGGCAACATAAACTAGAATGATATAGACCATACATTGACCATACTACATAGATATATGTTTGTTTCATGTTGTTATCCTGTCCACCTTACTACTGAACTGGTTTACCAAAATGAGTTTCATATACTACATTGTAAACCTGTGATGTGTTTGTTTGTTTCTCTTTAAGTACGCGGATAAAATATTGGCGAAGAGTACCCCGTTATGCAATGGGAAAGGAAGTAATGCATATAAGGTTCAAGATAGTGAGACATCCCTGTTGGTCTCTAAGAAAGCTGATAAAAACTATATTGAAGACACTGAGACAACCCCAAAGTCCTGTCTTGATGTAGTGTTTGAGTTACTGGCTACTACTGCTGGCACCAGCTCTTCGAACTCACTGCCTAAATCAGTTCGGCTTATTGAGTCTCAACTTGAAGTTGAAAGACATCGATCAGATGTTATGCGACAGGAAGCCGAAGGATTGAGGAAGTCCCTGCAGAATTCAGATGCATACTTTCTGGTGCAACAGCAAGTGCTGGAGGATTTAAGCGCCAAACAAGAGAAAGTTAATAAGCTTGCTAAGCATCTTGCCAGCATTATGGGTACCCAGGATATTGTTTCTTGAGCTCTTCTGAAGTGGTTTCAGTTCTGGACTCGTTTTGCTGCGGCATTTATTTGCACTGGTCGCCAACTTTGACAACGAGTGTATATGATATGTTGCTTTGTTCCCTATATTTGCACTAGTGGCGAACTTTGATGCCCAATGGATGTAATATGTGTAGTAGCCGTGATAGCCTAGTGTAAGTTGCTTGCTTACTTATTTCCTTGTTGTCTTGTTTATTTGTTTGCTTGTAGTCAGTGTAGTTCTTTTTCCGCGGTTTGCTAGTGGCCACAATAACCTATTTTTTAAAACCAGGCCACAATAACCATGGGCTACATATTTACTGTAGTTACCATGGGCCTCCTACGGGCCATAGAAACAATGGGCCTTCTAAGGGCCATAGAAACAATGGGCCTTCTAGGGGCCGTAGCATCAATGGGCCTTCTACGTACCGTATGATCGATAGGCCAAACATGGACCGCATTATGGGCCGTAAACGGGCTAGATTTGGAATCGTCCGTTCATGGGCCGACAATAACGGTTGCCGTTAATCGGACGTATTTGATGACGCTATGAGAACGACCCAACGGATTAACAGGCCGTAAACAGGCCGATTGTAACCGCGGGCTGAATTTGGCCCACAAGCAGAAAAAGCCAATAACGGGCCGTAAGTAACCGAATGCTGGAAATGAGCCCAAGAATAAATGGGCCCTGAGAAGGCCAAAAGATAACACGAGTTGGAAACGGCCCAATGTAATAATGGGCCGTTAATGGGTATAAAGGGGTACACTGTTCATTGCGGGCCAGATTCACCGTGGGCCATTAATGGGCCAAGAGTTACAAATGGCCTTGTATGGGCCGAAAAACATCATGGGCCATACATGGGCCGAAAGTTACAACGGGATGGAATCATATTGGACGGCCCAGATGAAGCTACTGGGCTTAATTCCGATAGGCCGTAATGGGCCATCAGTTAGTGGGCCATAAATGGGCTATATACAAACATGCCATTAACAGGCTTTCCGTGGGCCGACCCGTTACCTTTTGACCAAGTCAAACGGGCCGGCCTTTTCACCGGAATGGGCCTCTGTTGGGCCGTGCCACGTGTCGACGTATCATAGGCGCCTCATGTCCAGTGAATGGATGACATTTGTCCCAACGGTGAGCCAACACGTGTTTCCTCCGGGCAATGAGAATTTTACACGTGGAAAATCCTCATTGGTCCGGGCTGTTAGCGGGTTATCGGATCCAAAACCGGACCCGATAGCTTAACGGTGACCTGTTACCATGGATGCCACGTGTCGGTCACCCTTGACGAAAGCACTTCCATGACGCGCAATTTATCGTCATGGAAGTGGACACTTCCGTGATGATAATTTTGGTAATGTCATGGAACACTTCTATGACAGCACATGTATGACTATCTTGATTCTATCATAAAATCGTCATGGATGTACACGCATGACAGAAAACGTGACCTACTGTGACAAACACATATCATCATGGAAGTGTCTTTTTTTGTAGTGCATGGTTTCTCATGAAATTGGAGCCCCCTCTTTGTTTTTAGCCTAATTTTGCTTGTTCTGGTCCAATTTCAAAAATCCCCACAAAAATAGCCCCAAAATTTTTCTCGAAATTTGTTGGTTCTTGTGAGATTTGTTGTGTTTGATCCACGATTTTTATGTTTGGCAACTAGATCTAGCTTTCCCCCCATCCCCCATACAATCCCCACCGCAAAATCCATCAATTTTAACCAAAATTGCGAAATTTTCCGCCACCCCTGTGCCCACGGGCCCCCAACCCCATGCGCACGACCCCCCGCGAAGTCTCTGGTGACCCCGTGTCCTCAATATGTGTACCGTGTGCACGGGACCCAATGTCCATGGGCCCTACACCCCATGCGCACGACCCCCTACAGCAGTCGCGAGCGCTTCACCGTTTCGCTCGTAACTTGCGCATCCGGAGTCCGTTTTTGACGTTCTTTAGCTTGTTTAGTAGCTATTGACACCCCTTACATATAGACAGGTTTACACATCATTTGACACCATCAAAATTTTGACATTTTGGCATCTTTGCCTAGGCCCTCCACCATATCATCCGCAAAACCACCGTAGCTTTCCGCAACCTAACCCATTTCGATCCATATAGTATTTGTGGTTGTTTGAGTTGTGACTTGAGTCTCCTAAGGTGTTTTGGCCACTTAGGGACGGTCACTTCTTCATCAACCACCACCACTTCTGCATTGCCATCTCCGACACCACCACCGCATGTCCGCTACCACCATTTGACATTTGAGATTTTGAGTTTGCGGGTTTTCACCATTTCCTAAGGTGTTTCGGCTACTTAGGAATGGTTCAACTTTGACATCACCGCCACTCACCATCGCCCTGGTTTCGACATCCACAACAACCACTTCATCATTTTGAGACCCCAACCATACGCAAGGGCGGTAACCTCGACGACACCATTGTACATATTCCTTGCCTTTGCATTGATAGCCCCAAGCCTATTGCGCACCTTGCCTGTCGAAACTAGCGAGTTGAGAATTGTCGGGCCACGCTATTTGTGCACCTTAGTGATACGCTTACGCTGCACAGCTACTTTTAGCGTGCAATCATTTTGCTATCATCATTGGGCCATAAGTCTCTCACGTGCATATCTTACATACTTGTCTCATATCATACTTGGCTCGAGCACCAAACATATAAAAAAGAGCAAAAAGCTTTTAAGAAAAAGAGGAGATACAAAAGAGCTCATAAGTAATAGAAATAGCATTGAGCCATTTTGCATAGTACATACACTTGGGGCATCCATACATAGCATACTTGGGATTGAAGACGTCACGTTTACTCTCATAGGTTGGTGCACAAGTGTATCTTGCCCATTTGAGCAATAGAGCTAGTGCCTCTCTAGCATCCGTTCAACAAGAGCTTTTTCCGTGGCAACACATTTTGTGCTCATTCCTTGGTTGCGCTGATCCCCTTATCTATCCGTGTGTGTGTGTGTTTCTTTTGTCACCATAGCTTTGATCTATTTGCTTTACCTTGCAATTTTGTGAATCTTCCTCAACATTTTCAATATCTTAGACTAATATTTGCTTGAATTTTTGTGCCACTTTCCCTAACCAAGCCACTTGATAAGATTAAATTTGAAGGTGTGAGAGAACAAGTTCGGTACCAATTCCACTATTCTCTCATATCACATTGAGTGACAGGGGTACATCCTCAACTTTGGGAAAAGGTAGCTTCGTATCGTTTATCTCAATTCCTTCTCACCTTTGCTCGAGTCTTGTGATGGATAGGAAAAGCACATCATCTCCGGTCTACAATCACGATGACGAGTTTGATGCTATGAAGAACTTCATCGACGCCAAGATGGACAAGCACATGGAGGAGCTCAAGGTCCCCATCAAGAACTGCAAGCGGTCTTCCTCATCTTTGTGAAGATGCTCAAGTGCAAAGACTCCTGAGCTACCACCTCCGGCAAGTACACACAAGCATCAACATCGATAAGACCAAGAAGAGCGACCTACTGGACAAGATCTAGCTTCTCTGCCACCCCCGTGCACACGGGCATTTCGCCCCCGTGCACACGGGACCCCATGCACACGGCCTCCCCCCCCCGTGCGCATGGGCCTTACAGAACCACAACATCGACTACAAAGCTTCAGATTCTTCAACAACATTGCCATCTTTGCCAAGTGTTCTCAAGGCATCTTCACCTTTGGACGTACAACATATTCGCCTAGTTCCCACGAGTACGCCTACTACAACATAATCAATTCCAAGGCGACCACCTACAAGCAAGGGTGACACTTCCGTCTTCGGAAGCCCTTCAAGGAAGATGGCCGAGCATGGGAAATTCCCTTCGGTCATGGAGACGAGCTATGAGGTAACACATCATATGGGCCTCATACAAGACGGTGACAAGACAGTCGAGCAAGGGCCATCCTCTTTGACCACAACGACGAGCGTGAACCTCTTCAACAACATGAAGACGGCACCCCATTGGGACTCGTACTCCGAATCGAGCTACGACACCGCACATGAGACCTTCTCTTTGGTCTCAGAGGAGAGTGGTGATTTGCCACATCCTACTGCATTCTTCTTTGGAGGCGTTATGGATGAGGAGGTTGAACATGGACTATCCCTTCAACCAAGGCGACGATAGGAGTTGAGCATGGAGACATTTGCACCTACATCTCTCCGACACCCACATATGCCGAGACGCCCCATTTACCATGTGAGGAGAGCCACCACCCCATGAGTGAGATGAGTGACTCCACCATATATGACATTGAGTGCACTTCCTATGAGAGGATGACTGTGTTCACCACTAGCCCCACACACGAGAGAATGCCACAAACTGTATGTGTGGTTGAGAGCCATTTGAGTGACTCCACCAACCATATGAGTGAGTGCATCTTAGCGGGAGTGAGTGAGGTAGTTGAGAGGGCACGTGAGACCACTATGATTTCTAATGACTTAACCTCTACTCCGAGTGTGTTTTATTCTTTGGTGCTAGGTCTCATACATGACGACATGCCTACCCTTAACGAGTCCATACCTCCAACGGCGAGACGATGACCATGGTGGATGATGATGCACCCCCACATGGTTCCATCACGAAAACTCACATACACCACATTAGAGGAGCTCCAAACGTAATATAGGTAATGGTGCTTCACTTGTCCCACTAGTGTACTATCTTCACAATGATTGCTTGCATGATGTCAATCGACCTATTAACATGCTTCATGCTAGTGCGACTTCCTCATGTCATGACTTACCTATCTATGATGTATAGGATGATGAGAATGTTGAATTGCCTAGTTGTGATGCTTTGCTCCATAGGATATCATGTGAAAATTCTATCGGTCATGTCATGTTTGACAATCCCTTAAACTTGTCATATGCTATGAGTGAGATTTCTCATATTGTTTCATCACAATCTCAACATAGTAACTATGCATGCCCCATTAAAATAAATCCTATTTGCACTTATGGCATACTCCCTCCGTTCCAAAATAGATGACTCAACTTTGTATTAACTTTAGTACAAAGTTAGTACAAAGTCGGGTCATCTATTTTGGAATGGAGGGGGTAGATGACAAGGTCATGGTTATTGGAATGTGTTTCTCTTGTGATGATATTGCCATGCTTCCTTTACATGATTTGTGCAATTCATCTACTATGCCATGCCATGATCACATTGCTTTAGTTATGCATTGTTTTTGATGTTGTCAATATTGTCCATGTGATGTTTCCACTAATGCTCATGAGGAGACCCCCATAGTTTCCTCATACATATTAGGAGATTTTGATTCATTTCATACTTTACATGATTCCCATGATTGTGTGCACCCTATGCATTCCATGAATAACAATGCTCTACATATTTCTCATGATGCATTACACAATTTGAGTCTCCATGATGCTATACATAACAACAAACCTATCATGATGGATGACATGTTTATATATCATGCATCTCATTTATTCGAGCATTGGATATTTTGTGCTAACCAACACATGCATGTATGCATCATAATGGATGATGTGTACATATACCACACACACAATTTTTCCTTTGTCTTTGTTTTGTGTAGGTACTTATGAATGAAGAAAATATGCCCTAGAGGCAATAATAAAGTTGTTAGTTTATATTTCCTTATTCATGATAAATGTTTATTATTCATGCTAGAATTGTATTGATCGGAAACTCAAATACATGTGTGAATACATAGACAAACACTTTGTCCCTAGTGAGGCTCTACTTGACTAGCTCGTTGATCAAAGATGGTTAAGGTTTCCTAACCATGGACATGCGTTGTCATTTGATAATGAGACCACATCATTAGGAGAATGATGTGATGGACATGACCCATCCGTTAGCTTAGCATGTTGATCGTTCAGTTTTATTGCTATTGGTTTCTTCATGTCAAATACATATTCCTTCGACTATGAGATTATGCAACTCCTTGATACCGGAGGAATACCATGTGTGCTATCAAACGTCACAACGTAACTGGGTGATTATGAAGATGCTCTACAGGTATCTCCGAAAGTGTTTGTTGGGTTGGCATAGATAGAGATTAGGATTTGTCACTCCAAGTATCGAATATGTATCTCTGGGCCCTCTCGGTAATGCACATAATAAGAAGCCTTGCAAGCAAAGTGACTAATGAATTAGTTACAAGATGATGTATTATGTAACGAGTAAAGAGACTTGCTAGTAGCGAGTTTGAACTAGGTATGTGGATACCGATGATCAAATCTCGAGCAAGTAACATACCGATGACAAAGGGAATAACGTATGTTGTCATAATGGTTCGACCGATAAAGATCTTCGTAGAATATGTAGGAGCCAATATGAGCATCCAGGTTCCGCTATTGGTTATTGACCAGAGAGGTGTCTCGGTCATGTCTACATAGTTCTCAAACCCATAGGGTCCGCACGCTTAACTTTCGATGATGATTTAGTATTATATGAGTTATGCGATTTGGTGACCGAATGTTGTTCGGAGTCCCGGATGAGATCACGGACATGACGACGAGTCTCGAAATGGTTGAGAGGCAAAGATTGATATATATGATGTTAGTGTTCGGACATCGGAAGTGTTCCGGATATTATCGGGTATTTATCTGTCACATCCCTAGCTCAGCCCCTGTTGTCCTTACTTGATCTTGTTGCATCATGTTTAAATTTTATTTGAAGTTGAAATGGGGATTGATCAAACCCTAGCACCAAAAGAACTCAGCTAGGTTCAACTTAAAAATACTTTCATTGAACCCAATGTGCCTCAGGAAAAGTTCATTATTTTTGGTTAAGGTAGAAACCTCTGCCAAAAATGATGAATATATTTCTAGGACATTTTTGGATTTTTGAATTAACTCATATTGTATTTGAGTTGGAGCAAATAAATCCTATAATTATTTTTATTGCTCCAATTATTCTGAAACATTTTGTGGAGTTTTGGAATAATCCATATTGCATCCACAAATAATTTCAGAAGCAACAAAAATGGTTTAGTATTAGTACCAAATTAAAACAGAGCAAAACAGATAGAAAACAGAAAGAAAAATAGGAAAGAAGAAAACCCACCTGACTTACCTGGCGGCCCAGCTGTTCTGGCCCAGCAGGCCGGCCCAGCCGACTGGCAGTGCCAGTCACCACCAACCTCTCGCCGGGAGGCCAGGGGCGCATGGTGGCGGCGCGCATGCATGCTCTGCGCCACCTCCTGCTTGCCGCCGACCGCGTGGAGCTGGCTAAGGACGCCACGCACTCTCCCGACCTCTCTCGCACTCTCCCTCGCCCTCATCCCCTTCTCCGCTCTCTCTCTCACACGCACAACCGAACGGCAACGTCCCCGCTGCTTGCAGTTGCCGCGGCCAGAGCCACCTCCTCGCCCTCCGTCCGAGTCCAGAAGCTTTGCCTCTTCTGCCTCGTCCTCTCCGTCGACTCACGCGACGCCGGACGCCTCGAAGCGCCGCCCCGACGCCTTCTTCTTCCTTGGGTCCCCGAGATCGCCTCCGCCACCCCGCTCGCTTGGGACCTCCTCCGAGCTCTCCGTCTGGACCGCTGCAACCATCGTGAGCTCCTTCCCGTTCCCCCTCCTTCGTTTTGCTTGTTTTCGTGCCGTAGCACTCTCACCCGCGAGATCCGAGCTCCGACCGCCGCCATGGCCGACGAACTCCATGCTCCTGCGCTCTCCCACTCGCCCCATCACCACAAACATGCTCACCGCGTCCCCGGGAAGCGAACGCGCCACACCCTTTGCTCTAGCTTGCACTGAAACCCCGCACCCGCTCGAGCCCGAGCTACGCCGCTGCTAAACCTTGACGCCGGCGACACACCCGGCCACCCCAAGACTGCCCAAAGCCACCAACCAATGCGCCTCATTGCGTTGCTTCCAACGCGCCCAGCCACGCGAGCTCCCATCGCCGGAGTTGGCCGGGCGGGCATCGCCGTCGTGCTGTGCTTAGCACCGGCGTTTAGCCGCTGACGTGGCACCGTCATTAGCGGCTAAAGACCCCGCTAATTAACCCCCTCTCTCACTGACATAGGGGGCCCATGCCCAAATTAACCCTGGGATTTATTCCCTGTTTAGTTTAGATTAATCCAGCCGGATCCACATGTCAGTTTGACCCTGCCATGTCAATGCTGACCTGGCCCACTGGTCAGCCTCTGTTCCCGCCCTGTGCCACTGACATGTGGACCCCACACGTCAGGTTTGACCTGGAGCCGGTCTGTTGACCTGCTGACATCACCATGACGTAATGCTGATGCAATAAATCTTTTCTGGAATTTAAATAAATCAGGAAATGATTTATGAATTCCAGAAAATAGTTAAAACTTCTAAAAATCATAGAAAATAATCTATAACTCAGATTGGAAAGATTTATATATGAAAAATGATCAAAATCCAAAGAATCTGTTTATGACATGTTCATGCATGTTTGAAGAACTTAAGCCATTGTTTATGACAATTTGAATAAATGGCATTTTAAATGTCCCATGTGGACTTTTTATTTGAACCTAGTGTTCAAACCAACTCCATTTAAATCGTTGCTAGTTGCATGAGCTCAAATCACAGAATATTGCCATGTCACATTCATGCATCATATTGTTGCATCTCATTGATTGTGTTTCTCCTCTATTGCCGGTATTTGTCCCCTCTCAGTAGACGTGGTTTCGACGATGAGTTCGATGACACCGATGAAGAGATATACTATCTTCGGAAGTGCCAGGAAAGCAAAAACCCCTTGTTCATTCCAATACAATCCCACTCTCTCGCTCCTGCTCTCTTTTACTGCATTAGGACAATAGTGTTTCAACTGTTACATGATGCGGTAGTTGAACCCCTTTCCTCTGCATGACTTGTCATTGCCACAGTAAATAGACGAAACCCACCAACATGAGCAGGAGTTGTTTGAAACCTTATGTGCCTACTCATTCATGCTTGTTTGTCATGCCTGCTACTGCGTAGAGTTGAGTCAGGTCCGACTCATCGGGGATGAATTGGAATGTGGTGAACATGTCCTACTATTGAGAGCTAAGTGTGTGGACACAATTTGGTAAAGGTAGCGGTGAGAGGCCATGTAGGAGTACATGGTGGGTTGTCTCATTGCAGCCGTCCTCAGGAACTGAGTTCTGTGTTTGTGATCCATGAACAGTTACTACCACGCATTGGAATGCTTAAGTGCCCCTCTCGACTTATTAATCAACCTGATCTCTGTCCAGGAGTTGCAACTAGTTTCTGGTGTTTGTAGGTTGTGTTAGTAGTCTACCAAGTGGCACCCGGTACAGGTGGGCTTGGGACAGACTAGGCACCGTGGCACGGTGTACCAAGCATAGATCCATCCATCGAGGTGGGCTTGGGAACCCTGCACACATTGTTTGGGGCCGTGAGCGACACCCCGACCGGATCTCCTTGCGGATGGAACTCGAATAGGCGATAAACCTGGACTAGAGACTTGCGTGGTTAGTCAGGTCGTGGCCGCCAGGCTTCTGCTTGAAGGTTGCCGAGATACACGACGTGTACATGGTGGTAAGTGGCGATAGCATGTGTGAAGAAGTACACCCCTGCAGGGTTAAAATTATCTATTCGAATAGCCGTGTCCGCGGTAAAGGACTTCTGGGTTGCATGTACAGTTCATAGACAAGTGAAAGTGGATACTCTAAAATGTGCATGGGATGGCATTCTCGTAGGGAGACGGGAGCGGATCCATAGTGGAGTATTGATATGGTGAATATGTGGACTCGTGTGCGCCACCTCAAAGAGTTACTCGCAGTCGTAGTTCAGGATAGCCACCGAGTCAAAGCTGGCTTGCTACAGTTAAACTCCACCACCCACTTTGTTGATACTGATGCATATGTAGCTAGCTCTGATGTAAGTCTTGCTGTGTACATTTGTACTCATGTTTGCTTAATTTATGTTTTTGCAGAGAGACTTCAGTATCGCTAGTAGTTCCGCATGGACTTCGACCTTTGGCTTGTTACCTCACCTACGATCTTGTGCCCTCGGCAGGGTCTTGTAGACAGTCAGGCTTCTTAGCCTTTTTCTTTTGTAGTTGTCTGTACTTAGACAAGATAAGCTTCCGCATGTGCTTGTTGCTTGTATGACTTGAATGTTGGGTCATCAGACCCATGTTTGTAATATCTGGCTCTTCAGAGCCTAATGAAAAAAATACTTTGAGTTGTTGAGTTTTGTTGTGATGCCATGTTGTATTTACACATATCGGGTGTGTATGATTGAAATTCTTGGTATGCATGGGATCCGACAACCTAGTTGTTTATCCTTGGTAGCCTCTCTTATGGGGAAATGTAGTCTAGTGCTTCCACTGAGCCATGGTAGTCTGCTATAGCCGGTTTACCGGAGTCCTGCTAGCCCAGTTACTGATAATCCCCAAGTACAAGGAATCATCGTAGCAATTTCCACAAAGAGCTAAAGGTAAGATCAATATTCTCTCAAGCCCTATCTGCCACTGATACGACTCTACGTACACCGAACGTTTGCTTGCAACTAGCAACGAGAAATAAAACTATGTTGTGGGTATGAAGTGGATAACATTGTATGATATCGGAGAGCTAAAATATAAAAGTAGGTGCTGTTATCATGAAGTTAGAATATATTACAGAATATTATAAATAGCGAGTGTGGAATAATGGTGGATCGGTGTGCGGAATTGTCCTAGGCAATCGTTAACAAGACCGGTAATCACTATTGCAGTTTCATATGAGGGAGAGGCATAAGCTACCATACTTTATCTACTTGGATCATATGCACTTATGATTGGGACTCTAGCAAGAATCCGCAACTACTAAAGATCATTAAGGTAAAATCCAACCATAGCATTAAAACATCAAGTCCTCGTTATTCCCATACGCAACAACCCCCTTACTCGGGTTTGTGTTTTAGTCACTCACCAACCCACTGTAAGCGAATCATGAACGTATTGCAACACCCTACAACGGGAACCCCTCACGCTTGCGCGACACGGAGGGCACCATAGGATAGCATCAAAGTAAAACATACAACTCATACCAATCTAGATCATCAATCAACCCAAAGACAAAAGGTATCTACTCAAAACAGCATAGGATGGCAACACATCGTTGGATCATAATATGTGGCATAAAGCACCATGTTCAAGTAGGGATTACAGCGGGGTGCGGGAGAGTGGACCGCGCAAAAGAGATGAGGATGGTGATGATGATGGTGATGTTGATGAAGACGGTCACCACTGCGATGATTCCCCTCTTGATGGCACTCCGGTGCCACCAAGAGAGAGGAGGAGAGGTTCTCCCCCTTGTGCTTCCTCCTCCATGGCCTCCCCCTGGATGGGGAGAGGTTCCCCCTCTGGTCCTTGGCCTTCATGGTGATGATGGCCCCTCCGGGATCCTCCTCCATGCCCTTCGTTGATGATGGCCCCCTCCGTCAGGGTGCCGGAGAGGGCCTAGATTGGTTTTCGGTGGCTACGAAGGCTTCTGGCGGCGGAACTCCCGATATAGGTTAATTTTCCTAGGTTTTTGTATTTATAGAAATGTTTGGCGTCGGTCTCACGTCAAGGGGGTGCCCGAGGCGTCCACGAGGTAGGCCCACGCGCCTGGGGGGTGGGGCGCCCCCCACCCTCATGGACGCCTCGGGACTCTCCTGGCCCAACTCTTTTACTTCGGGGTCTTCTTTTGGTCCATAAAAAATCGTCAAAAATGGGCACATCAATTGGACTCTGTTTGATATTCCTTTTCTGTAAAACTCAAAAACAAGGAAAAAACAGAAACTGGCACTGGCACTGGGCTCTAGGTTAATAGGTCAGTCCCAAAAACCATATAAAATAGCATATAAATGCATATAAAACATCCAGCATGAATACTTCATAAATTATAGATACGTTGGAGACGTATCAGCATCCCCAAGCTTAATTCCTGCTCGTCCTCGAGTAGGTAAATGATAAAAGAAATAATTTATGAAGTGTGAATGCTAGCAAGTGCATAAGTTTCATCAATGATAGTTCCAATCACTTTTTATAGCATCATTGTATATCATAACAGTAGCTCATTTTCATAAAAATTTTCATGATCAAGTAACAAGCTATTCACATGTTAAAGTATAGATCATAAACTCTCTTGAAACTAACAAACTATATTCTCAGTCATCAAACAATTGCAATTCATCTTATTTTCAGGAAGGGTCTATGTCAGATCTTTGATTTAGCAAACTACACATACTCAACTACCATTTAGTCTTTCACAATTACTAACACTCACGTGATATTTATGGGTTCAAAGTTTTAATCGGACACAGAGAAAGGTAGGGACTTATAGATTCGCCTCCCAACTTTTAACTCAGGGGTAATGTCAACAATAATAGTTCATGATAACTTACATCCAATTGGATATATATATATATATATATATATATATATATATATATATATATATATCAGGATCTTTCCAACAAAATGTGCTTGCTAAATGATAAAATTTAAAAAGGAAAGGTGATGATCACCATGACTCTTGCATAAGGTAGAAGATGAAAGCAAAAGATAGGCCCTTCGCAGAGGGGAGCAGGGGTTGTCATGCGCTTTTATGGTTGGATGCACAAAATCTTAATGCAAAAGAATGTCACTTTATATTGCCACTTGTGATATGGACCTTTATTATGCAGTCCGTCGCTTTTATTTCTTCCACATCACAAGATCATATAAAGCTTATTTTCTCCACATTAATAGATCATACATATTTAGAGGGCAATTTTTATTGCATGCACCAATGACAACTTACTTGAAGGATCTTACTCAATCCATAGGTAGGTATGGTGGACTCTCATGGCAAAACTGGTTTAAGGAATGTTTGGAAGCACAAGTAGTATCTCTACTTGGTGCAAAGAATTTGGCTAGCATGAGGGGGAAAATCAAGCTCAACATGTTGGATGATCCAAGACAATATACTTTATTTCAGATATAAGAAAACATAACCCATTACGTTGTCTTCCTTGTTCGACATCAACCTTTTAGCATGTCATATTTTAATGAGTGCTCACAATTACAAAAGATGTCCAAGATAGTATATTTATATGTGAAATCTCTCTTCCTTCAATATTCTTTCATGAATTGTTCAAGTGACCAATTCTACATTTGCTAACTTTCAATAAGTTTACTACCTATACTTATTCTATGTGAAGTCATTACTCCCCATGGTATAAGCATATGAAACATATATAAATTCAGATTTATGATATTCAATTATTCAACCATTTACTCATAGGATATACGTGAAGCACGTGAGTAAATGACAAACTACTCCAAAATATAATAGTGAAGGACACTGAGTAGTCAAATAATTAACTAGCCATGGGAGGATTCTTTTTCATTTAATAATTTATATCCAATGATTTTATTCAAACAGCAAGTAAAATTGAAAATACGCTCCAAGCAAAACACATATCATGTGACGAATAAAAATATAGCTGCGAGTAAGGTATACCGATAGTTTTGAAGACGAAAGAGGGGATGCCTTCCGGGGCATCCCCAAGCTTAGGCGCTTGAGTCTTCCTTGAATATTATCTTGAGGTGCCTCGGGCATCCCCAAGCTTAGGGTCTGTCCACTCCTTATTCTCCTCATATCGTTATCTCACCCAAAGCTTGAAAACTTCAATCACACAAAACTTAACGGAACTTCATGAGATAGGTTAGTATGATAAAGAGTAAACCATTCACTTTGGTACTGTAAAAGACAAGGTTCATAATTTTTATCACACAATGCCTACTGTACCATATCATTTCTACAATTTATATTGAGAAATATAAGTCATGGAAACTAGAAAACAAGCAAACTATGCAATGAAAACAGAATCTGTCAGAAACAGAACAGTCTGTAATTATCTGAACACTAACCATACTTCTGCTACTCAAAAAATTATGAAATAAATTGGTGGACGTGCGTAATTTTCCTATTAATCTTCTGCAAAAAGAATCAACCTAATCGCACTCTCCAATAAAAAACGCAGAAAATCTCGTGAGTGCAAAGTTTCTGTTTTTTACAGCAAGATCACATTAACTTTCACCCAAGTCTTCCCAAAGGTCTTACTTGGTAGTTTATTGAAAGAAAAGCTATAAAACATGATTACTACATTAGCTTAATCATGTAAACACACAAAAACAGTAAGGGGAAATATTGGGTTGTCTCCCAACAAGCGCTTTTCTTTACTGCCTTTTAGCTAGGAATGATGATTTCAATGATGCTCACATGCAAGATAAGACTTGAACATAAAGAGAGCATCATGAATAATATGACTAGCACATTTAAACCTAACCCACTTCCTATGCCTAGGGATTTTGTGAGCACACAATTTATGGGAACAAGAATCAACTAGCATAGGAAGGAAAAACAAGTATAACTTCAAAACTTTAAGCAAATAGAGAGGAAAACTTGATATTATTGCACTCCTACAAGCATGTATTCCTCCCTCATAATAATTTTCAGTAGGATCATGAATGAGTTCAACAATATTACCATCACATAAAGCATTCTTTTCATGATCTACAAGCATAGAAATTTTACTACTCACCACATAAGCAAAATTCTCCTCATTCGGAATGGTGGGATCACTAGTTCCTAAAGTTGACACTCTTCCAAACCCGCTTTAGATGATAGTATTATTCATACTCCAAAAGATATAAGTGAAGTTCATGGAGCATTCTACAATTAATATAAACTAACCAATGCCCAAGCTCAAAATGTATGAGTGAAGCACACAAAGCATTCTATAAATCAATGAAGGGCTATCTCATACTAGCATGGTTCATAAAGGAAGAACAAAAAAAACACAAAGGACACAAATCATGTGAACGAAACAAAAACCGAGGTATACCGATAATTGTTAAAGAAGAAAGATGGGATGCCAACCGGGGCATCCCCAAGCTTAGATGCTTGAGTATCCTTAGAATATTTACTTGGGGTGCCTTGGGCATCCCCAAGCTTGAGCTCTTGCCTCTCTTTATTCTTCTCACCTCGGTAACTCCTCGTTCTTCGAACACTTCATCCACAAAAAACTTTAACAAAAACTTTGTGAGATCCGTTAGTATAATAAAGCAAATCACTACCTTTAGGTACTGTTGCAAAATCATTCCAATTTCATATTAGAACTATATCTACTGTATTACAACTTCACCATGGTTCATACCCCCCGATACTACCCATAGATTCATCAAAATAAGCAAACAACACACGAAAAACAGAATCTGTCTAAAACAGGACAGTCTGTAGTAATCTGACGGTTTAGTAAACTTATGTAACTCCAAATGAAATAAATTTGAAAATTTGAACAATTTGTATATAAGTAAAGTTAAAAAAGTTTCAGACCCATTTGACTTTCCAGTAAAAAAATGTAAAATCACGCGCTACAGCCAAAGTTTCTGTTTTTGTTCTGCACATAGTAAACAAGCAATCTAATCATCCTAAAACCAAAGCTCGGCACATTATTTTTATAATACAATGGATATATATATATAAGGTGATAATTATTTACAGATAAATTTGTGACGCCCCCGATTCAATCGTACACTAATCATACACGCAAACGTGTACGATCAAGATCAGGGACACACGGGAAGATATCACAACACAACTCTACAAATAAAGTAAGTCATACAAGCATCGTATTACAAGCCAGGGGCCTCGAGGGCTCGAATACAAGAGCTCGATCATAGACGAGTCAGCGGAAGCAACAATATCTGAGTACAGACATAAGTTAAACAAGTTTGCCTTAAGAAGGCTAGCACAAACTGGGATACAGATCGAAAGAGGCGCATGCCTCCTGCCTGGGATCCTCCTAAACTACTCCTGGTCACCGTCAGCGGGCTGCACGTAGTAGTAGGCACCTCCCGAGTAGTAGTCGTCGTCGTCGACGGTGGCGTCTGGCTCCTGGGCTCCAACGTCTGGTCGCGGCAATCGGGTATAGAAAGGGGGGAAAAGAGGGAGCAAAGCAACCATGAGTACTCATCCAAAGTACTCGCAAGCAAGGAACTACACTACATAAGTATGCATTGGTATCAAATGGAATAAGGCTATCATATGTGGATTGAACTGCAGAATGCCAGAATAAGAGGGGGATAACTAATCCTGTCGAAGACTACGCTTCTGGCAGCCTCCGTCTTGCCGCATGTAGAAGAGAGTAGACGGTAAGTTCACCAAGTAGCATCGCATAGCATAATCCTAACCGATGATCCTCCCCTCGTCGCCCTGTGAGAGAGCGATCACCGGTTGTATCTGGCACTAGGAAGGGTGTGTTTTATTAAGTATCCGGTTCTGGTTGTCATAAGGTCAAGGTACAACTCCAAGTCGTCCTGTTACCGAAGATCACGGCTATTCGAATAGATTAACTTCCCTGTAGGGGTGCACCACATAACCCAACACGCTCGATCCCATTTGGCCGGACACACTTTCCTGGGTCATGCCCGGCCTCGGAAGATCAACACATCACAACCCTATCCTAGGCATAACAGAGAGGTCAGCACGTCGGTCTAAATCCTATGGCGCAGGGGTCTGGGCCCATCGCCCATTGCACACCTGCATGTTGCAAGGGCGGCCGGAAGCAGACCTAGCCTAGCAGGTGTTCCAGTCCAATCCGGCGCGCGCCGCTCAATTGCTGACGTCACGAAGGCTTCGGCTGATACCACGACGTCGAGTGCCCATAACTGTCCCCACGTAGATGGTTAGTGCGTATAGGCCAGTGGCCAGACTCAGATCAAATACCAAGATCTCTTTAAGTGTGTTATTTTGAAATAACCACAGACGCCGACTAGGGCCAGGCCCACCTCTCTCCTAGGTGGTCTCAACCTGCCATGTCGCTCCGCCACAAAGATCCACCCAGAGGGCCATCGGGACAAAGGTCCTTTCAGCCCCCAATCCGTGAATCACTCGCTGGTACTCCTCGAGCCAACCCGACTTTAGTTATCACATGTAACATGTATAAAGTAAATAGTATATACCCGTGATCACCTCCCAAGTGATCACGGCCCGATAGTATAGCATGGCAGGCGGACAAGAATGAAGGGCCACTGATGATAAACTAGCATCCTATACTAAGCATTAGGATTGCAGGTAAAGGTAACAACAGTTGTAGCAACAATGACAGGCTATGCATCAGGATAGGATTAACGGAAAGCAGTAACATGCTACACTACTCTAATGCAAGCAGTATAGAGGAGAGTAGGCGATATCTGGTGATCAAGGGGGGGGCTTGCCTGGTTGCTCTGGCAAGAAAGTGTGGTCGTCCACACCGTAGTCGTACTGGGTAGCAGCGGCGTCGGTCTCGATGTCTAGCCAGAGAAGAGGGGGAAGAAACAATAAATATAATGCAAACAAATGCATGACGATGCATGACATGACAAAGCGTGATGCTAGGTGTGCCCTAACGCGGTAAGAGGTGGTACCGGTGAAGGGGGGAAACATCCGGGAAAGTATCCCCGGTGTTTCGCGTTTTCGGGCAGAGGAGCCGGAGGGGGAAAGTTGCGTGTTTGCTATGCTATGGATGCGTGGCGGACGAACGGGCTGCGGATCCGAGTTCGTCTCGTCGTTCTGAGAAACTTTCATGTACAAAGTTTTTTCATCCGAGCTACGGTTTATTTTATATTAATTTTAAAAGATTTAAATCAATTTTAGGATTTATTTAATTATTTAAATCAACATTATCTAGAACAGTGTTTGCTGACATCAGCATGATGTCAGCAGTTGACCTGGTCAACCTGACATGTGGGTCCCATTCGTCATTGACTGTTTAGTCTAATTAGGGTTTAACTAATCTAATTTCTGTTTAATTAAACTAACTAGTTAATTAGATTAGTTAATTAGGATTAATTAACTTAATTAATTAATTAATTAATTTAATTATTAATTATTTTTTATATATATTTTTAAAACATTCTGGGGTGTGGGGCCCGTTAGCCAGTGGCCCAAAGGGGCTATCGGGCATGCGGGCGTGTGAGTGTGGTGCTCATGCCCGAGGCCATAGCCTGCCCGGGCGACGAGGGGAGCCGGGCACAAGCTCCGACGGCCAGGGGCCGCGACGACGCTGGCCGGAATAGGGCGGCAGGGCGGAGGGGATGTGGCCGGCGGTGAGCGGGCACGGGATGCGTTGGCATGGGCAGGAGGCCCGGGACGCGGGCGTAGGGGGAGCAGCAAAGCAGTGGCGGTGGCTGGTCCGGCGAGCGCGCAGGGGAGCGACAGCGCTCGGGGCGCGGTGGGGCAGACGGGCGAGGCACGGTGAGGCGGAGCCAGGGCACCGGGGGCGCGGTGAGCAGGGGAAGAGGAGGCCGGCGGATGGGGTAGCAGCACGAGGTGCGCGGGGGACACTGCGAGGCGCGGGGCTGAGAGTGGTCGGCGCGTGGTGGACGCTGGCGACAGAGAGCAAGGGGAGAGAGGGAGGGAGGTCGGAGCCTCACCGGCGTTCGTAGGGAAAATGGCAGCATGCTCGAGCTCGAGGAGGAGGACGGGGACGGCGCGACAAGACGGAGCAGCTCCGATCGTGGAGGAGGTCGAAGACGAGCGGCGAGGTGGTGGGGCGCCGGGCTGTGGCGTCGAGCGATGGGAGCGCCAGCCGCTGTTGGGGCAGAGGCGAGGTCGAGGGGTCGAGGCGGGGCGGTAGGCTTGGTGCCCCCGATCCCGATTTGGATCGGGAGGGAGGCAGAGGGAGGAGTAGGACGTGGGGGATGTGGGGGGTTCGGGTGGGGGTTAGGGTTAGTGGGGGGTGAGAGGCCTAGTAGGCCAGGGGTGCGCAGGGGTGGGCCGACGGGCCGCTCGGCCACACGGCCAATTGGGCCAAGGCCCAGTCGGGGGGAGTTGTTTTCCTTTTACGTTTTTTTATTTTTATTTTTATTTATTTCCTTGTTTCTGTTTTATTTTACTTATTTAATAGTTTATATTTTTTAGGAAAAGTGAAACCCACCCCTCAATTAGATTTGTAAAACCAACTGTTCTCACAAAATTTCGGGACAAAAGTAAGTACCTTGTATTCTCTATTAATTAAAAATACATTTAAGTTATTGTTTCGGTCATTGTTTTATTTATTTTAGTGCCTTTAATTATTGTATAACATTGTGGATCCTCCACCATAATTACTTATGATTTATTTGTCACATTGGGAACATTATAGATTTAACTTTTGAAAACTTTTAGTGTTTGACTTTATTTTACATTTGAATTCGAATCGGTTTCGAACTAACGCGAGATTAGCCACTGTAATCGAGGTGACATGGCATCATTGGCAGAGGTTCACTGTAGTTTAAGTATTCGGGCGTCACAATTCTCCTCCACTACAAGAAATCTCGTCCCGAGATTTAAGAGGGGAGTAAGGGAAAGATGTGGCTACGAAATTCTACTGAGTCTTCTCAGTCTTGGTTGCTCTTCTCGGAGAGGTCGATCTATTACTTGAGGTCTTCAGTCCTCTGCTTCAGTTCATCATGATGAAGTCGACATCCTTTCTTCGGGAATTCCATCGTACTTACAAAGAATAAAGGGTGGGCATTCCGGGGAAACGAACCTCTGCAAGGTTTACTATTTGGTCGATAATATTGGGGGAAGGTGGCAGAAAGTAACTCTCGAATTGAAACCTAAGAAAATATCGAGAGCAAGGTATGGAGGTATCATGGGAAGTTTCGAGTGGGCAGGCAATCGTTCGATGCCTGTTATAGGGCGTGAAAGGTGTTCATAGCAACTGGAATAAGTATTGTATCTGATACCAGAATAGATCACTAGGCAGGTGGTCCGTGAATCATATACTAAGTCAAGCGCGAAGAATAACTTTAGAAACAGGGTTGCACAGGCGAGTCAAGTTTCGATCATGTGGAACGGTGGGTTATGGGTCCACCATGTAAGCAAGGCATGTCAGAGTATAGCCTGTCAGTTGTGCCGGCAACAACATCGATACCAAAGGCGGGGGACGAAGAGAACCATTTTCCTGCTCATTGAATGAGACGAACCATTAGGCAAGGTTCTCATCCATCGATGGCTACTGGAAGGCCATCAACATTAGTAACAGGATCTTACTGAGAGAGTGGTACAACAAGGTGCTTACCTAAGCAGGGAATTATCTCTGCTTAGTTAAGTCATATTACAATAAAGGTTAAACAAAACAATGGAAAGGGAATATGATTATCAGATTAAACCGAACAATGGAAAGGAAAATGTGTTTAAACACATATTTCAGGGATATATCCTTCCCAAGGACAAGCAGAGCATGATATCCACGAAAGGATATAATGTAGAAAACTCTTTAGGTAAGGTGAGAGAAATTTTGTGACATTACCCATACAACAATGTTTGGATAATTGATAAGAAAATTTAGCATCATGCTTCAAATGTTCTAATTGAAGATCGGAGTACCACAGACATGCATCGAGATAGCATTGACATGGTCTTCAGGCAAGGTCAGACTTTGGAAACACAAAGGATCCATCAGGAATAACTTGTAGAATAAGTCTTACAATTTCCTCATGGAAGAATGGATAACCTTGTTGTAAAGGAATCTATAACCATAGGGCCTCCGGCCGGGTGTGCTAAGCACGACATCCTTGATATAAAAGGCGGTAATACTACAAGGTAAAGAAGAAGAAATGTTTGATAACAAGGAACTCAAGGTATAACACAGAACACGAAGAAGTTTGTGTTGGAGGGAAGGCAATATAGTTGTCGATGATAACACAATTCATCGAGGGGCAAGGATGGTATTTCTCATCATGACTTCGATTGATATTCTAGAAGAGCTCATAAGATCGATGATGATCACGGCACAATTGTTGAGAGATTTCATGAAGAGGTAATCCATCGGCGATGACATCAAGTCAAAAGAATGATGAAGCAAAAGGTTATTGGAACCACGGGTACGGCACAAACTCGAAACCAAGCTTGTGGTTTAAGGAGAAATGATATGATGAGAAAAATCTACGTAAGCTTAGCTCATCACCGAAAATTGTGCTCCGGGAAGAAGGACCAGGTAGCACAGTTAAGAGCAGCACGATAAGGAAATAGCCGAGCAGGCTAGGGATGACGTGATCGAGTTCAAACTCGTAAGTAATGAAGGTTACCAAGAGTTGTTTAATCGCGGTGCGGACTTGAGTCAGTTATCGGTGTCTTTGAGTGTTTAATAACTCAAAGCCCGTGAAAAATTAGAATCAGTGAGGATGTAGCACTTGATGAAGAACTCATAAGAAGTTATGCAGTTCCATGATAATCTCGAGATACCAGGGGGTAGTACTCGACGACAGATCAAAGTAGAGGTTGGACTAGAGTAATGCTCTGCAGAAGACAAGTGCTCAAACTTGCACGAGAAATGGAATCAAAGAAGAACATATGGTCGGAACCATGATTGCAAAGGATCAATTCACCAAATCCAAAGGATATTATATCAAGGAAATAGCTATTATTACAAGAAGCTTCCAGGATAGGATCTACATCATGTCCATGGGCATGAACACAAAGTTCAAGGTCGACTCCCACTTCTTCTATGTATAACCTTCGATTCACTTCTCACTTTGATAAAGGCATTAGTGTTGAAAGTTTTACCTGGTGAGATACCAGATGAGTATGAGTCGTGAAAACTCTCGGGTTCCCACAGATTAAGGAAGGCATAGGTCCAACCCATCAGGGCATCTTAGGAACATATACCACAAGCTTCGAGAGTAATTTTCACCAGCTCGAAGACAGGGCATGGTTCACCAAATCAAGGAATATGATTTACCAAAGGCATTATGTATCAGGGAAAGAACTTCCAAAGTGATTGAATATGAAGGACGTTGTCGGATAAAATCCAACAAGGTTCTGATGGTCCATAAAGGATCTGATGTGAGTATCGGCTCACAACCAGAGGAAGAATCAATGCAAAGACATTGGATTATAGAAACAACTGAGTAACTAGAGATCAATTGCAAAGGAATTATGATTTACAAAGCGAAGGATCATAAGCAGACGCTCTGATCAAGGATGGATAAGTTCAATATACTTAGGGGCACAATCGACGATAATGTGATTGGCGAGAATCAGCTCATGTTCAAAATGACGTCTGAGCCGGAAGGATAATTTAGAAGGGTTGATAGATGATTGTGTGCATTCGCACACATGTTGAATCAATAGGATCAAAATGACGGTGTCAAAAGATACTCTTGAATATTGCTAGTGATATGGGAGCATCCATAATGTAAGCATACAAGTATTTGCAGAGCAATAGTTTGAAGAGGATGCTCAGAAGGTCGGATAGTGTTTCAGAGTATCTTATGAAGTATACGAACAACTGGGGATGAACAAATACTCGATAAGTGCGAGAATTATCCGTAGGGGTATTCAGGTGACAAAGAACAACAAGGTAGTAATCTCAAAGGATTATCAAAACAACGACGAGTATTTCAGGGTATCTTGTAATAACAAGACCAACTGGGGATGATTGTAAGAATAACAACTGTATGTAGTTATCCATAAGGGTTGACGGTGGAAGGGGAATTGCAAACGCAATGAACACAAGTTCTCGGGTTAACAGCGGAGAGTATCTTCAGGGTCTTCACGTGCAGCAGACGATCATCGGTAATAAGGTGATCTCCTGGTGAGAGTGATAACGAGTTCCTAATGTTAGATTTAGCAAAATTTATTTTAACCCGAATAGAAGAGAGATCAGAGTCCCAGAGTATAGACGAGGAATAAAAGACCCTAATACCACCCAATGGCGACGTGGGCCACGAGGCACACAGCCAAGTTAGTAAAAAGTTTTTCAATGTCTAGACTCAACTTCGGCCAAGGAGTGTGGAAGGGGGATTCCTACAGGCAGTCGGCTCTGATACCAACTTGTGACGCCCCCGATTCAATCATACACTAATCATACACACAAACGTGTACGATCAAGATCAGGGACTCACGGGAAGATATCACAACACAACTCTACAAATAAAATAAGTCATACAAGCATCATATTACAAGCCAGGGGCCTCGAGGGCTCGAATACAAGAGCTCGATCATAGACGAGTCAGCGGAAGCAACAATATCTAAGTACAGACATAAGTTAAACAAGTTTGCCTTAAGAAGGCTAGCACAAACTGGGATACTGATCGAAAGAGGCGCAGACCTCCTGCCTGGGATCCTCCTAAACTACTCCAGGTCGCTGTCAGCGGGCTGCACGTAGTAGTAGGCACCTCCCGAGTAGTAGTAGTCATCGTCGACGGTGGAGTCTGGCTCCTGGGCTCCAACGCCTGGTCGCGGCAATCGGGTATAGAAAGGGGGGATAAGAGGGAGCAAAGCAACCGTGAGTACTCATCCAAAGTACTCGCAAGCAAGGAACTACACTACATATGTATGCATTGGTATCAAATGGAATAAGGCTATCATATGTGGATTGAACTGCAGAATGCCAGAATAAGAGGGGGATAACTAATCCTGTCGAAGACTACGCTTCTGGCAGCCTCCGTCTTGCAGCATGTAGAAGAGAGTAGACGGTAAGTTCACCAAGTAGCATCGCATAGCATAATCCTAACCGATGATCGTCCCCTCGTCGCCCTATGAGAGAGCGATCACCGGTTGTATCTGGCACTTGGAAGGGTGTGTTTTATTAAGTATCTGGTTTTAGTTGTCATAAGGTCAAGGAACAACTCCAAGTCGTCCTGTTACCGAAGATCACGGCTATTCGAATAGATTAATTTCCCTGCAGGGGTGCACCACATAACCCAACACGCTAGATCCCATTTGGCCGGACACACTTTCCTGGGTCATGCCCGGCCTCGGAAGATCAAAATGTCGCAGCCCTACCTAGGCACAACAGAGAGGTCAGCACGCCGGTCTAAATCCTATGGCGCAGGGTCTGGGCCCATCGCCCATTGCACACCTGCACATTGCGAGGGCGGCCGGAAGCAGATCTAGCCGAGCAGGCGTTCCAGTCCAATCCGGCGTGCGCCGCTCAGTTGCTGACGTCACGAAGGCTTCGACTGATACCACGATGTCGAGTGCCCATAACTGTCCCCGCGTAGATGGTTAGTGTGTATAGGCCAGTGGCCAGACTCAGATCAAATTCCAAGATCTTGTTAAGTGTGTTATTTTGAAATAACCACAGACGCCGACCAGGGCCCGCCCACCTCTCTCCTAGGTGGTCTCAACCTGCCATGTCACTCCGCCACAAAGATCCACCCAGAGGGCCGTTGGGACAAAGGTCCTTTCAGCCCCCAATCCGTGAATCACTCGCGGGTACTCCTCGAGCCAACCCGACTTTAGTTATCACATGTAACTTGTATAAAGTAAATAGTATATACCCGTGATCACCTCCCGAGTGATCACGGCCCGATAGTATAGCATGGCAGACGGACAAGAATGAAGGGCCACTGATGATAAACTAGCATCCTATACTAAGCATTAGGATTGCAGGTAAAGGTAACAACAGTTGTAGCAACAATGACAGGCTATGCATCAGGATAGGATTAACGGAAAGCAATAACATGCTACACTACTCTAATGCAAGTAGTATAGAGGAGAGTAGGCGATATCTGGTGATCAAGGGGGGGGGGGCTTGCCTGGTTGCTCTGGCAAGAAAGAGTGGTCGTCCACACCGTAGTCGTACTGGGTAGCAGCGACGTCAGTCTCGATGTCTAGCCAGAGAAGAGGGGCAAGAAACAATAAATATAATGCAAACAAATGCATGACGATGCATGACATGACAAAGCGTGATGCTAGGTGTGCCCTAACGCGGTAAGAGGTGGTACCGATGAAGGGGGGAAACATCCGGAAAAGTATCCCCGGTGTTTCGCGTTTTCGGGCAAAGGAGCTGGAGGGGGAAAGTTGCGTGTTTGCTATGCTAGGGATGCGTGGCGGACGAATGGGTTGCATATCCGGGTTTGTCTCGTCGTTCTGAGCAACTTTCATGTACAAAGTTTTTTCATCCGAGCTACGGTTTATTTTATATTAATTTTAAAAGATTTAAATCAATTTTAGGATTTATTTAATTATTTAAATCAACATTATCAAGAACAGTGTTTGCTGACATCAGCATGATGTCAGCAGTTGACCTGGTCAACCTGACATGTGGGTCCCGTTCGGCATTGACTGTTTAGTCTAATTAGGGTTTAACTAATCTAATTACTATTTAATTAAACTAACTAGTTAATTAGATTAGTTAATTAGGATTAATTAACTTAATTAAGTAATTTAATTATTAATTATTAATTAATTATTTTTTTATATTTTTTTAAAACATTCTGGGGTGCGGGGTCCGTTAGCCAGTGGCCCAAAGGGGCTATCGGGCATGCATGCGCGTGGGTGTGGTGCTCATGCCCGAGGCCATAGCCTGCCCGGGCGACGGGGTGAGCCGGGCACGAGCTCCGGCGGCCAGGGGCCGCGACGGCGCTGGCCGGAATAGGGCGGCAGGGCGGAGGGGATGTGGCGGGCGGCGAGCGGGCACGGGATGCGTTGGCATGGGCAGGAGGCCCGGGACGCGGGCGTAGGGGGAGCAGCAAAGCGGCGGCGGTGGCTGGTCTAGCGAGCGCGCAGGGGAGCGACAGCGCGCGGGGCGCGGTGGGGCAGACGGGCGAGGCACGATGAGGCGGAGCCAGGGTAGCGGGGGCGCGGCGAGCAGGGGAAGAGGAGGCCGGTGGATCGGGTAGCAGCACGAGGTGCGCGGGGAACACGGCGAGGGGCGGGGCTGAGAGTGGTCGGCGCGTGGTGGACCGCGCCGGCGACAGAGAGCAAGGGGAGAGAGGGAGGGAGGCCAGAGCCTCACCGGAGTTCGTAGGGAAAATGGCAGCGTGCTCGAGCTCGAGCAGGAGGACGGGGACGGCGCGACGAGACGGAGCAGCTCCGGTCATGGAGGAGGTCGAAGACGGGCGGCGAGGTGGCGGGGCGCCGGCAGGGCGACGGGCTGCGGCGTCGAGCGATGGGAGCGCCAGCCGCTATTAGGGCACAGACGAGGTCGAGGGGTCGCGGCGGGGCGGTAGGCTTTGTGCCCCCGATCCCGATTTGGATCGGGAGGGAGGCAGAGGGAGGAGTGGGACGTGGGGGAAGTGGGGGGTTCGGGTGGGGGTTAGGGTTAGTGGGGGTGAGAGGCCTAGTAGGCCAGGGGCGCGCAAGGGTGGGCCGACGGGCAGCTCGACCACACGGCCAATTGGGCCAAGGCCCAGTCGGGGGGGGGGGAGTTGTTTTCCTTTTACGTTTTTTTATTTTTATTTTTATTTTTATTTTTATTTATTTCCTTGTTTCTGTTTTATTTTACTTATTTAATAGTTTATAGTTTTTAGGAAAAGTGAAACCCACCCCTCAATTAGATTTGTAAAACCAACTGTTCTCACAAAAGTTTGGGACAAAAGTAAGTACCTTGTATTCTCTATTAATTAAAAATACATTTAAGTTATTGTTTCAGTCATTGTTTTATTTATTTTAGTGCCTTTAATTATTGTATAACATTGTGGATCCTCCACCATAATTACTTATGATTTATTCATCACATTGGGAACATTATAGTTTTAACTTTTGAAAACTTTTAGTGTTTGACTTTATTTTAAATTTGAATTCGAATCGGTTTCGAACTAACGCGAGATTAGCCACTGTAATCGAGGTGACGTGTTATCATTGGCAGAGGTTCACTGTAGTTTAAGTATCCGGGCGTCACAAAACTTCCATGAAAAATTCTACATTGTTTCCGTGAGCATGAACACAAGTGCTCAAGGTCGACCCTCAGTTCTTCAATGCATAACTTTCCAATCACTTCTCTTTTTGAAAAACTTTTTAAGCATGAGAGGCAAGTAATTTTTTTTGTATTTTCATTCTTTAAAAAAATTTATGTTTCACCCACAACTAAACAGAAACAAAAAGTAAAAAACAAAATCTACTTAGTGAAGAAAGCAAACAAGCATACACGAGAATATCAACCCCACGCTATTGCTCCCCGGCAACGGCGCCAAAAAAGAGCTTGATAATCCCCAAGTGCAATGAATCATCATAGCAATTTTCAAAGTTGGAAGTGATAAGTATGGATTGTCGAACCCACAAAGAGCTAAAGGTAAGATCAATATTCTCTCAAGCCCTATCTGCCACTGATACGACTCTACGTACACCGAACGTTTGCTTCCAACTAGCAACGAGAAATAAAACTATGTTGTGGGTATGAAGAGGATTACTTTGTATGATATAGGAGAGCTAAAATATAAAAGTAGGTGCTGTTATCATGAAGTTGGAATATATTACTGAATATTATCAATAGAGATTGGTGTGCGGAATTGTCCTAGGCAATCGTTAACAAGACCGGTAATCACTATTGCAGTTTCATATGAGGGAGAGGCATAAGCTAACATACTTTCTCTACTTGGATCATATGCACTTATGATTGGAACTCTAGCAAGCATCCGCAACTACTAAAGATCATTAAGGTAAAACCCAACCATAGCATTAAAGCATCAAGTCCTCTTTATTCCCATACGCAACAACCCCCTTACTCGGGTTTGTGTTTCAGTCACTCACCAACCCACTATAAGTGAATCATGAACGTATTGCAACACCCTACAGCGGGAACCCCTCACACTTGCGCGACACGGAGGGCACCATAGGACAGCATCAAAGTAAAACATACAACTCATACCAATCTAGATCATCAATCAATCCAAAGACAAAAGATATCTACTCAAAACATCATAGGATGGCAACACATCATTGGATCATAATATGTGGCATAAAGCACCATGTTCAAGTAGGGATTACAGCGGGGTGCGGGAGAGTGGACCGCGTAAAAGAGATGAGGATGGTGATGTTGATGAAGACGATCACCACGGCAATGATTCCCCTCTCGATGGCACTCCGGTGGCACCAAGAGAGAGGAGGAGAGGTTCTCCCCCTTGTGCTTCCTCCTCCATGGCCTCCCCCTGGATGGGGAGAGGTCCCCCCTCTGGTCCTTGGCCTTCATGGTGATGATGGCCCCTCCGGGATCCTCCTCCATGCCCTCCGATGATGATGGCCCCCTCCGGCAGGGTGCCGGAGAGGGCCTAGATTGGTTTTTGGTGGCTACGGGGGCTTCCGGCGGCGGAACTCCCGATCTAGGTTAATTTTCTGAGGTTTCTGATTTTATAGGAATTTTTGGCGTCGGTCTCACGTCAAGGAGGTGCCCGAGGCGTCCACGAGGCAGGCCCACACGCCTGTGGGGGTTGGGCTCGCCCCCCACCCTCGTGGACACCCTGGGACTCTCCTGGCCCAACTCTTTTACTCCGAGGTCTTCTTTTGGTCCATAAATAATCATCAAAAATTGGCACATCAATTGGACCCAGTTTGATATTCCTTTTCTGTAAAACTCAAAAACAAGGAAAAAAACAGAAACTGGCACTGGGCTCTAGGTTAATAGGTTTGTCCCAAAAACCATATAAATAGCATATAAATGCATATAAAACATCCAAGGTTGATAATATAGTAGCATGAATACTTCATAAATTATAGATACGTTGAAGACGTATCAGTTACTGCTGCTCCGGAACACTTAGACTGGCCAACATGTGATCCGCTTCGTTCCTGTGTCTGTCCCTTCAGGGAAATGTCAAGCGGTGATTTCCAGACTCCTGCTAGCCTGCTACAGCAGGTTCCCAGAGTCCTGTTAGCCCAGTTGCTACAGCCCGGATTCACACATTGATGACCGACACGTTCGAGACTGGGTCATGTATGCCCGTTCCCGTAAGTTAGTGCCACTTAGGGTTCACGACTAGTCATGTCGGCCCGGGTTCTCTGTCATATGGATGCTAGCGACACTATCATATACGTGAGCCAAAAGGCGCAAACGGTCCCGGGCCAGGTAAGGTGGCACTTGTGGGAATACCGTGCGTGAGGCCGCAAAGCGGTATGATGTGTTACATGCTAGATCAATGTGACCTAGAATCGGGGTCCTGACATTATCGGAGTACCGGGGGGTTACCGGAACCCCCGGGGAAAAGATATGGGCCATATGGGCCATAGGAGGGGAGCACACTAGCCCATGAGGGGTGGCTCCCCTCCCCCAAGGAAGGAGGCCAAGTGGGAGAAGGGAAAGAGGGGGTTCGGCCCAAGGTAGTCAGAGTCGGGATTCAGAGTCGGATTGATTTTCCTTAGACATAATCGAGTCGTAGTATCGAGTCGTGGAATCGAGGATTCTACTAGATTTACTCAAAGAAGATATTTTGTATCCACGAAAGAAATTTATACGGGTTCTATAGAGTTTTGACACTAAATATAGAGCAAAGACATACACATCAATGCTAGTTCTATTCCACTTCTTTTTATGGCTAACCTACTATTAGCTTGGATATATGGAACATATATGAGAGGCAAATATATAAAACATTGAAATCTTCGACGCATGAAATTTACTTACGAGTTTTTTAGAATACGTGAAAAACCGATGACTTGTATATCCACCCTGTAGTGCTTAACCTTGAAGGGTCTTGCTCTCCTTCTCCGATTAATCTTGACGCATCCTCCTTCTCACGCCAATTCCATTTGTCGACAAGTCTGATCCTCCATTTTGATCTAGGTTTTGAGATCCAGATCAAAGGTGTCGGCGCCTGAGCATTTGGGCTTGGGAGGGGGATAAAGGGCCACGAGGCATGTGAAAATGGTTTGGATGATGGCATACTATTCTGCTACAACACAACAAACAACTTAGATAAATTAGTAGAATCGGACATAGTCCATACCATAGTCGGGATTCTACAATTTTGTACATGATTCTATGATTTGGAGCATGACTCAACATGGATTCTACCTGATCCGGATTCATAGTGGGACTTGGATCGACATGGTTCCGTAGGGTCATGAAGTCGTAGGATTCTAGGAGTCGAGTCGGGATTCTGACTTCCTTGGTTCGGCCCCCCCTTTCCTTCTCTCCTTACTCTTCCCTTTTCCCCTCCATCAAATATGGAAGGGGGGAGGCCGAATTGGGGAGGACCTCAAGTAGAACTCCTCCTACTTGGGGCGCACCCTTGCTTCTCCCCTCCCCCTCCCACCTATATATATGTGGAGATGGGGCACCTAAAACATACAACATCAATTGTTAGCCGTGTGCGGCGCCCCCCTCCGCAGTTTACACCTCCGGTCATATTCTCGCGGTGCTTTGGCGAATCCCTGTGCGGATTACTTCACCATCACCTTCACCACGTCATCGTGTTGATGGAACTCATCTACTTCCTCGACACCTTGCTGGATCAAGAAGGCGAGGGACGACATCGTGTTGTACGTGTGCAAAACTCAGAGGTGTCGTACGTCCGGTGCTTGATCGGTTAGAGCTAGAAGAAGTTCGACTACATCAACCGCGTTGTCAAACGCTTCCGCTTTCGGTCTACAAGGGTACGTAGACACACTCTCCCCCTCGTTGCTATGCATCTCCTAGATAGATCTTGCGTGAGCATAGGAATTTTTTTGAAATTGCATGCTACATTTCCCAACAGTGGCATCCGTGCTAGGTCTATGCGTAGATGATATGCATGAGTAGAACACAAAGAGATGTGGGCGGTGATCTTCATACTGCTTACCACCAATGTCTTTTTTTGATTCGGCGGTATTGTTGGATGAAGCAGACCGGACCAACCTTACATGACCACGTTCATGAGACTGGTTCCACCGACAGACATGCAGCTAGTTTTGCATAAAGGTGGCTGGCGGGTGTCTGTTTCTCCTACTTTAGTTGAATCGAATTTGACAGCGGCCGGTCCTTCTTGAAGGTTAAAATAGCAAACTTGATAAATCACCATTGTTGTTTTGATGCGTAGGTAAGAACAGTTCTTGCTAGAAGCCCGTAGCAGCCACGTAAAACTTGTAATAACAAAGTAGAGGACGTCTAACTTGTTTTTGCAGGGCATGTTGTGATGTGATATGGTCAAGACATGATGTGATATACGTTATTGTATGAGATGATCATGTTTTGTAAAAGTTATCAGCAACTGGCAGGAGCTTTAGGGTTGTCTCTTTATTGCATGAAATGCAAACGCCATGTAATTGCTTTGCTTTATCACTATGTGTTAGCGATAGTTGTAGAAGCAATAGTTGGCGAGACGACCGTAACGCAACGAAGGAGATCAAGGTGTCGAGCCTGCGACAATGGAGATCATGACGATGCTTTAGAGATGGAGATCAAAAGCACAAGATGGTGATGGCCATATCATGTCACATATTTTGATTGCTTAGTACGGGGTAGCATTATAAGATGATCCCTTCACTAAATTTTAAGGTATAAGTGTTCTCCCTGAGTATGCATCGTTGCGACAGTTCGTCGTGTTGAGACACCATGTGATGATCGGGTGTGATAGAGTCTACATTCACATACAACAGGTGCAAGACAGTTTTGCACATGTGGTATACTCGGGTTAAACTTGACGAGCTTGGCATGTACAGACATGGCCTTGGAACACTGGAACCGAAAGGTCGAACGTGAATAATATAGTAGATATGATCAACATAGACATGTTCTCCATCTCACGTGATGATCGTACATGGTTTAGTTGATTTGGATCATGTATCATTTAGATGACTTGAGGGGTGAGTATCTAAGTGGAAGTTCTTAAGTAATCTGATTAATTGAACTTAATTTATCATGAACTTAGTCTTGATAGTTTTTGCATATCTATGTTGTAGATCCATGGCCCGTACTACCGTTCCCTTTAATTTTAATGTGTTCCTAGAGAAAGCTAAGTTGAAAGATGATGGTAGCAACTACAAGGACGAGGTCCGTAACTTGAGGATTATCCTCATTGCTGCACAGAAGAATTATGTCCTTGATGTACCGCTAGGTGAAAGGCCTGCAACAGGAGCAGATGCTGATGTTATGAACATGTGGCAAGCTCGATCTGATGACTACTCGATAGTTCAGTGTGCCATGCTTTACGACTTAGAATCGGGACTTCAAAGACATTTTGAACGTCATGGACCATATGAGATGTTCTAGGAATTGAAGTTAATATTTCAAGCAAATGCCCGAGTTGAGAGATATGAAGTCTCCAACAAGTTCTATAGCTGCAAGATGGAGGAGAACAGTTCTGCCAGTGAACACATACTCAAAATGTCTTGGTATCATAATCACTTGACTCAGGTGAGAGTTAATATTCCAGATGATAGTGTTATTGACAGAGTTCTTCAAACACTGCCACCAAGCTACAAAGGCTTCGTGATGAACTATCATATGCAAGGGATGGATAAGACAATTCCCGAGCTCTTCGCAATGCTCAAAGCCACGGAGGTAGAAATCAAGAAGGAGCATCAAATGTTGATGGTTAACAGGACCACTAGTTTCAAGAAAAAGGGCAAGGAAAGAAGGGGGACTTCAAGAAGAAGGGAAAGCAAGTTTCCACTCCCGGGAAGAAGCCCAAAGCTGGACCCAAGCCTGAAACTGAGTGCTTCTACTACAAAGGGACTGGTCACTGGAAGCGGAACTGCCCCAAGTATTTGGCGGATAAGAAGGATGGCAAAGTGAACAAAGGAATATTTTATATACATGTTATTGATGTGTACCTTAATAATGCTCATAGTAGCGCCAGGGTATTTGATACTGGTTCAGTTGCTCATATTTGTAACTCAAAACAGCAGCTACGGATTAAACGAAGATTGGCAAAGGACGACGTGACGATGCGCGTCGGGATTGGTTCCAAGGTCGATGTAATCGCATTCTGCGCGCTACCTCTACATCTACCTTCAGGATTACTTTTAGACCTGAATAATTGTTATTTTGTGCTAGTGTTGAGCATGAACATTATATCTGGATCTTGTTTAGTGCGAGATGGTTATTCATTTAAATCAGAGAATAATGGTTGTTCTATTTATATGAGTAATATCTTTTATGGTCGTGCACCCTTGAAGAGTGGTCTATTTTTGTTGAATCTTGATTGTGGTGATACACATATTCATAATATTGATGCCAAAAGATGCAAAGTTGATAATGATAGTGCAACATATTTGTGGCATTGCCGTTTAGGTCATATTGGTGTAAAGCGCATGAAGAAACTCCATGTAGATGGACTTTTGGAATCACTTCATTATGAATCATTTGATACTTGCGAACCATGCCTCGTGGGCAAGATGACTAAAACTCCATTCTCTAGAACAATGGAGCGAGCTAATGACTTATTGGAAATAATAGATACCGATGTATGCGGTCTGATGAGTGTTGAAGCTCTCGACAGGTATCGTTATTTTCTGACCTTCACAGATGATTTGAGCAGATATGGGTATATCTATGATACGTCCATTTTGCATCATGTTTTCCTACTGTTATTTATGATGTTTTTATCCATAATAATGCTTTTTGGAGTAATTCTAATGCCTTTTCTCACATAATATGCAAGGTATACACAAAGAGGGAGAATTCCGGCAGCTGGAAATCTGGACCTAGAAAAGCTATGTCAGGCCACCTATTTTGCACAACTCCAAACAAGCTAAAACTTCATGGAGATTTTTTTATCAAATATATGATGAATATTGGAGCAAATAACTACCAGAGGGGCCCCACCAGGTGGGCACAACCCACCTGGGTGCGCCAGGGAGCCCAGGCACGCCCTAGTGGGTTGTGCTCACCCAGGCCCACCTCTGGTGCTCATCTTCTGGTATATAGGTTATTTTGACCTAGAAAAAGTAAGAAGAGGACTTTCGGGATGGAGCGCTGCCTTCTCGAGGCGGAACTTGGGCAGGAGTGAAGCACCTTTGGTAAGTGGAATTTGGTAAGGAATCATTTATATAGTGTGCTGAAATTTATTGTCACTTGTTACTATGGAAAACAATCCTTTGAGGGGTTTGTTCGGAGTATCTTCACCTTGATCGGAACCACAATTAGCTCCCTCAACCTACTGCACCTAATGAAAATATTGAATATGAACACTGGTACTCATCGGTGCTATACAAATGGTTTTTAACCCCTTTCCGTGACGGCATTTGGAACCGTCGCCAAGTGAGTGTGGGCGATAGGGGGTCCTTCCCACATGACCCAGAAATCGTCGGGGATAGGCCCTCCTGGGACAAAGGCTGGGGCCGTGTGTGTCGGGGAAACTGATCCACGAACACCTATGGGGCCGGCGGACCGGGCCCCTTTCGGTTCGGCGGGGGGGGGGGGGGGGGGGCGGAGATCACACGAAGAGCAGATCGAGGCGAAGCACACGAGCAGTTTACCCAGCTTCGAGCTCTCCGAAGAGATAACACTCCTACCGCTGCTTATTTGATTATCTTGTGTTCTTGCTCCAGAGAGAGAGAGTAATGTTTTTCTGGGTTCCCTACCAGTCGAACCTCGCGAACCCCTGAACCCCCTCTACGTTGCGCATGGGCCTCCTTTTATACGCTAAAGGGGTCACCGACAGGTGGCAACGCAAAGAAGGGTACAAATGTAAAAAGTGAGGTGGTTGGTACAGTTACTTGTACAGTGCACCCTACCTAACCCTGACGGCAGGGGACAAGGGCATTAAATGCCCGTTTGAGTCGCCCAAACAGTGCAGAAAAGGACCGTTAGGGGCGCCACCGTTCGCCATGATGGCGATCTTGCCAGCTTCGCATGCCACTGCGCACCGCTGGCTACACAGCCTCCCGCCACGCGCGCCTGGAGAGGCCCCCAGAGCGACACGTTGGTGGATGCGCTGGAGCGTGGGCACAGAGTGGCCGCCTGCCGCGGCAAGCGCCTTGCCGTTGCTGTTATCTTGTCGGGTCCGGAAGCTTGTCGCTCACCAGGCCTCGAGGTACTTTGGTTGGTCTTCCCGGCAAGCTCCTTTTGCCGGGGCCTTGTTGCCTTGCCGGAGCGCGTGGCGCGTCGCGGCAAGTTCCTTGGAGTGCCTTGGTTGGCCTTCCCGGCAAGCTCCTCTTGCCGGGGCCTTGTCTCCTGAGCTTAAATACTTTGTTCTTGAATGGCTCAAAGGGAACCACGGAGGATCTTGGCGTTCGCCCGACAAGCCTTTCCGCGGGGTGCTGCAACTGCCCGTGCACAAGTTCGGGGTACTAGGGTACCCCTATTCTAGTACACCGACAGGAGCCCCCGGGCCTGGGCCAGACACGATGCCGAGCGCTGTTGGGCCAGGCCCAAGACAGGGCACGGGCACATGTGGACTGGGCCATGCTGAATCTCGCTCCGTATCCACCGCGCTCTCCCCTAACAGCACGCGTTGACTGCGGCATCGTGGGAGATCGTGGGTGGTTCTTTATTCGGAAGGGCGAAACGTCCGCCCCGTCCCTCTTTATAAGCAGAGGAAACAGGGGCAGTTCGTTCCCCCTCGCTGGTTGCTACTACTCCATCTTCACGAACCTCCACCGCTCCCCCCTTCTTCTCGAAGCCGAGAGAGCAGCGCTCCGCCCCCCATTGCCACCAGCATCACCAACGCCGTCGACCTCCCCCACCACCTCCGCCATGGCTCTGAAAGCCGACAAGGGAAAGGGTGTGAAGTCGGCCGAGGCGCAGCGGCTCGCGGCGCTGCAGAAGGAGCGGGTGATCTTCTCCCCCCAGCTCGACGCGAAGGAGCTGAGGGAGTACTTCTACCTCTTTTGGGCAACGGAGACGCGGGCGCATCCGCGCACGAGGGTACTCCCGGCCGCTGCTTCGGAACTGGCTCCAAACGGGTACCCATTCTTCGCGCTGTTCTTCTATTGCGGGCTCTGCCCGCCCTTCTCGGAGTTCTTCTGCGATATCATGAACACCTACGGCCTCCGCCTCCTTGATTTCACCCCCAACACCGTTCTGACCATGGTAGTTTTCGCACATTTGTGCGAAAACTTTGTCGGAGTCCACCCCAATGTTGCCCTTTTCTGCCACTTCTTCATACCTCGGGTAGAGAGAGGAGAGCCGCTTGCCGAAGGGATCGCCTGGATCTCGAGAGTCGGCAAGAAGGAGGCGTACTTGGAGGGTGAGCTCCGCAGCAAGTGGGAGGAGTGGAGAGCAGAGTGGTGCTGGATCGTCGAGGAGAATCCGCAGCCCTTCACCGCCATGCGCCAAGCTCCAATAGTGCGCGGCAATGACTGGAGCAACGTGGCCCCGGAAGACGAGAGGCTGAAGATCGCCATCACTAGGATCCTTCGCCTCAGGCTTGCCGGGCTGGATGCAATGCTCCTGGAGTTGTTCAAACGCGATCCCCAGCACCCATTCACGCTGGCGAGGGGCGTCGTTCCATTGTGCAATAATTCTTCGCTTGACCGGATCCGCGCCATGATGCCGTTGTGCGATTCACACGGAATCGTTCCAACTTGGCAAGAGCCTGCGGATGACGTCGTGCAAGCGTTCTTCGACAACTTGGAAGAAGTGCCGGTCCGCGCTGACGAGAAGAAGAGCCTCACCCGTGACACCACCGACGAGGAGCTGCAGCGCATCGCTACTAGGGCGGAAGAGATTGCGGCCGCAGCTGCCGCGGGCGCGTTCGGGTTCACTGTGGAGGAGGCGGAGGCGGCAGAGGCGGCAAACCTTGCCGAGCGCGCAGAGTTCATTGGCGAGGAAGAGCCTTCCGGCTCTGAAGCTGAGCCGAGCGAGGCCGGCGAGGAAGAGCCCGAGCCTTCAGAAAGCTTGCCGCAGGCGGAGCCCCCGGCCCCGCCAAGAAGGTGTCTTCGCAGGGGCGCGGACGTAGCGGGGCGACAGTCGGGTCAACAGCCGCCGAGCCGTGCGGCACGCTCTACCGCGGCAAGCAATGTTGCCGCGGGAGCGCCTCACGCAGCAGCAGCAACTGGAGCGGGATCTTCCCGGGCCACCGCCACCGCCCCCGCCAAGCGGGCAAGGGATCCTACTCCTCCGCCTCGCCGCACCGGAGGGGATCCGGACTTCGATCTTTCCGCGCTCAGCTCCGACAAGGAGGAAGAAGAGTAAGTTTCTTTGGTGCTCTTGTAGTTCTTCAATCTTGCTGTTTTTATCTTGTATCTGACTTGCTTCAATCTGGACTCCTTTCTTTTCAAGACGCTGGCCTACAGAGCGGCGAAGAGGGCCAAGGCCGCGGTGATTGTCATCGAAGATGACCCCACCATGTCAGCAGGGGGTGGGCCCGAGACCACCTTGACGGACCCGGCAGCCACTCCTCAAAGCAGCCCCCAGCGCAGCCCCCAGCGTAAGTTCATGGTTAGCTTTCCGCTGTCAGGCGCGCATGACTTCTTTTTCCTTTGTTGATATCTTGCTTGTTGATTCGTGTAGGAGCAGAGCAGCCATATCAGGAGCGCCCGGAAGCTGGTCCCGAAGTGCCATCTTCTTCGACTACGCCACCAAGGGAGGAGTTCCCGGTAAGGGAGCGCTCTCCGGCAAGTGGCAGCACCGTCGATCCTGCGGCGGCCGAGACCGCAACTGCAAGTCTTGGCACAGGTAATTCACTTGTCCAAAAACTTTCCCTTGGATTCTTCTTCTTCTGATTTTCTTCTCTTGGATTTTTGATTGATTTTTCTCCCTTCTCCGTTCTTCAGACCCATCTGCTGCTGAGCCAATGGAGACAGAGGGCGTCAGCGAGGAAGGGGCCGGTGCTGATGAGATCGCCGGCGAGGAGGCCGCCAAGGCCGCCGCCGCAGAAGCCGGCAAGGGGTCGGGCGATCGCACTGACGACCCTGAGGCCGCAGGAGCGCCAGGCGCTGCGCCGACCGCCGATCCCTCTGCCGCTTCTACGGAGCCGGGCTCCGAGGAGCCCCAGCCCGGCGCCTACTTGAAGGCCGGTGACGATATCTTCATCAAGCTACCCTGGGCGTCAAGCTCCAGGGCACCAGTCGAGGGGGAAACTTTTGATGAGGAGGTGCTCGCCTCTGCTGGACTGTCGTTGGTCGACGCGCCCAGCAGCAGCAGTGGCGAGCCTGAGGAGGAGCAGCTGTTGTGGAAGCTGCTGTCACTCTACCGCGCACGGCAAGCCAAGCTGGCTTCCCGGGAAGCGCTTGTCGCGAAGGCGGGAGTTGACATGGAGAAGCGCGCGGAGGAGCTCCGGGGCCACAATCAAGAAGCTCTCCAGTCCCTGGCACAGGAGCGGGAGCGACTCGACGAGGAGCGCACGGCCTTCCTTCTCGAGAAGGCCGAAGCTGAGGAGGAACAAAGGCTGGCCGCCGAGAAGCAGTCCGCGCGAGAAGGAGAATTGGTGCAGCGGAAGGCCAACCTCGACAGCTACGAGGAGGAGCTCGCCGAGCGCGAGCAAGCACTTGGCGGGGCGCTCAAGGAGGCAAAGGACGCTGCCGCAATCGCAGAGGCTGCCAAGAAAGAGCTAGAGGAGAAGGTGGCGCAGCTGGAGGCCAACATCGGGAAGAGCGGCGAGGAGCTTGCCGCGCTCAAGCGTGAGCGTGAGAAGGATGCTGCCGCCCACGGTGAGCTGGAAGGTCTTCTCGCTGAGAGGGGCAAGGAGCTCAGCGCCGCCAAGGATTCCAATGCAGACCTGGAGTTGAAGCTGGCCACGCTGACGCAGACGCTGGACGCCGCAAAGGAGCGGGAGAAGACCTTGTCGGAGAAGGTCAAGGCTGACAAGGCACTGCTGGAGAGCATCGCAGTTACCCAGAACTCATTCAGAGATACTGTGGAGCACTGGACCGAGGGTCTGGTGAATATTGCCGCAGTCATCGACGAGGAGCTGGCGCAGCTGGGGATGGAGGACTTTGGGTATCCCTCTGACGAGAATCTCCAACCCAGCGCCAAGCTCAGCCTGTTCTTCAAGGGCGTGGCGACGGCACTCCAGCGGCTCCGGGAGAGGATCCCAAAGCAGCTGGCCGACGAGTCGCGCAAAATCTGCGTCGGGGTTGTCCAGAAGGTGCTGATGAAGGTGGCCTTCCGCAATCCAAGCCTCAGCTTCACCAACGTCCTCAAGTCCTTGCCGCCAGACGCCGACCAGGACGCACTCAAGGCCCTTGTCGCACCCATTGTGGACAACGTGAGCGAGATCAAGAGGGTTGAGGGCGATCGCGTAGACTAGGCCGCTCATTTCTTCTTTTCCCTTGTCGCTGCTAATCACGTTATGAAAACAGTTTGTTAGAGCTGCGACAAGTTATCTTGTAATATAACGTTATTTCTGTTATCAATTGCTATGTTATTTCCTCTACTAGATTCCTTCCTTTGTATGTTTTTACCCTACGCTTCTAGGGAACTTGTCGGCGCAGGCACCCGAGCCGCGAGCGCTGAGTGCGGAACGTCAGCAGCCTGCTGGCGGCACTGCTTCCGACAAGAAACCTTGTCGCGACTAGATGCAGCACACTTAAGTTGTTGAGAGGACTCGAAACAAAGTAAGGGCGCAACTAGCCACGAGTTGGTTCCTCCGTGCACATGTTTTCCATACAAAGCAGGGCCGTTCGAGGAAGATAACTCAAAAATTTAAAAACTGATTGCTCAAACTTTGGCAACTTAGCTTTTCTGTCGTTTGCTTCCCGGCAAGGCAAAACTTTGCTTGAACGACGCCTGGTCCATACCACAATCTTCTCCTTCCCCCCGGCAAACTTGTGTGCGAGGGAACCTTCTTTTCCTTTGTTGAAAAAAGAAGAAAGAAGAGAAAATAATGATATGGAGCCCTTCGGCTCGTTATTGCTTACCGGATGTAGGTGCTGCACAAAGTGTCAGATAATCGCATGCAAGAAAGAAACTAATGCATGAAATGGACAAGTTGTGCAGAGCACATGGGGTTTTATTTATGCACGGGATCTGCGCCCGGCTTTGTACAAACGATTATATGCAACAGCGGCAAGACTTGTACAAAAGGTGGTTGCCGGAACGGGTTCCGGCAACCGCGCCCTACGGGAAAAACTTACGAAGATGTTCTATGTTCCAGGAGTTGCTCAGCGGAATGCCATCTTCGGTCTCAAGGCGGACAGCGCCGAGCCTTGTGACTCGTTTCACCCGATAAGGGCCTTCCCACTTCGGCGTCAACTTGTTGGAATTCTTGGCGGATTGAACACGCCGAAGAACAAGGTCGCCTTCCTCGAAGCTTCTGGCCTTAACTTTGCGGCTATGGTAGCGGCACAAAGCTTGCTGGTATCGAGCAGCTCGTACAGCAGCCTGAAGACGATCTTCCTCAAGGAGCAGCGCGTCGTCTTGTCGCAGCTGTTCTTGCTCAAGCTCATCATAAGCGAGCACTCGAGGCAATCCGTATACGAGTTCCGTGGGGAGAACTGCCTCTACTCCATAGACTCGAGCGAAAGGCGTCTGGCCAGTGGCTCGATTTGGCGTCATTCTGATCGACGAAAGAACCACTGGCAGCTCCTCGATCCAGTTTCTTCCGCACTTGCGCAGCCTGTCGAAAGTTCTGGTCTTGAGTCCGCGCAACACTTTAGCATTTGCCCTCTCTGCTTGACCGTTGCTTCTCGGATGAGCAACAGAAGCAAAGCAGACCTTGGCGCCAAGGTCTTGGACGTACTACATGAAGGTGCGGCTCGTGAATTGTGTGCCATTGTCGGTGATGATCCTGTTGGGGATCCCGAAACGGCAAACAATTGACCTGAAGAACTTGACTGCTGACTGTGCTGTCACCTTCCTCACTGGCTGCACTTCCGGCCACTTTGTGAACTTGTCAATTGCGACGTACAAGTACTCAAAGCCCCCGATAGCTCGGGGGAAAGGGCCGAGGATATCGAGCCCCCAGACCGAAAATGGCCAGGATAAAGGGATCGTCTGGAGAGCTTGAGCTGGCTGGTGTATCTGTTTGGAGTGGAACTGGCACGCTTCACACTTGGTTACTTGTGCAGTTGCATCCTGGAGGGCTGTCGGCCAAAAGAAACCTTGCTGGAAAGCTTTGCCGGCAAGTGCTCTTGCGCCAATGTGGTGGCCACATATGCCTCCATGTATCTCTACCAACAGCTTTTGTCCATCTTCCTGGCAAATACACTTCAATTTCACACCATTGAGTCTTGTTCTGTACAGTATGCTATCGACAAACTGGTACATACTTGACTGCCGGGCTACTTTTTCCGCTTCTTCTTGCTCTTTGGGAAGTTCTCCTGTCTGAAGGAAATGGACAATCTGATGTGCCCATGCTGGAGCTTGTGGCTCGACAACAAGGACTAAAGGCACATCTGCTGCTGCGGGAACATCCGCTTCTACGGCAAGGACTTGTGGCCCTGCCGGAGCTTGACGTTCCTCGGCAAGCTTGCCGGAGCAAAACTTGTCGGGAGCGTCTGCTTCAACGGAACAAACCATAAGGCTTGCCGGAGCAGACTGCCCCTCAGCATCCTTGGTGTTGATCTTGGGGACTTTCTTGGCGGCGGCTTCGGGGAGCTCTGCCGGAAAGTAGTCACCAGAAACCAACTTCCTCTTCTTGCTTTGTCCAGTTGATGGTGTCCTGAGTATGCATCAAGAAATGAAAGCAAATCACATCCGGCTGTGGAGTCAACAATCTGGTCAATGCGCGGCAAGGGAAACGAGTCTTTGGGACAAGCTTTATTAACATCAGTGAAGTCAATAAAAAGCCTCCATTTCCCGTTAGCCTTGCGCACAACAATAGGATTGGCCAACCACGTGGGATGGAGCACTCCTCTGACAAGGCCTGCTGCTTCCAACTTCTTGATTTCTTCTGCGATGAATTCTTGGCGCTCCACTGCCTGTTTCCTGACTTTCTGCTTGACGGGCCGCGCATGAGGACAGACGGCAAGGTGGTGCTCAATTACTTTCCTGGGAACACCAGGGATATCAGACGGTTGCCACGCAAACACGTCGACATTCGCCCGCAGGAAAGCAACGAGCGTGCTTTCCTATTTGGGGTCAAGAGTGGCGCTGATGGTGAAGGTACCACCGTGCCGTCCTCCTTGGCGGACACCTTCTTGGTCTCAGGTGGAGCTATCATTGCCTTCTTACACTTGCCGGTGGAGCTCGATGGTGCGTCCTCGACGGTAGCGCAGCACTCCGAAGAGGTGCGCTTGCCGGAGTGGGCATCAGAGCTCTTGCCGGACTTGGTCTTCTTCTTCCCCTCGGGAGCTTCAGCGGCAAGTGTCTTGCGTTCTGCTGCGGCTGCTGCTTCCCGGTAGATCTTGTCGGCACAGATAAGAGCATCTTTCTTGTCGCCAGGGACAGAGATGACACTTATCGGGCCTGGCATTTTCAGTACGTTGTATGCATAGTGAGAGGCTGCCATGAACTTGGCGAGTGCAGGACGGCCAAGGATTCCATTGTAAGGTAATGGAAAGTCAGCAACATCAAACGTGACCCTCTCAGTCCTGAAGTTCAGCTCGCTGCCAAATGTTACGAGCAACGTGATCTTTCCCTTCGGCTTGCTTCTTCCCGGGTTGATTCCTTGAAATGTACTGGTCTCTTCGAGCTCGCTGTCAGGGATCTGGAGTTTCTGGAGCACCGCGGAGGAGATCAGGTTCAAGCCGGCCCCGCCGTCAACTAGCATCTTAGTGACCTTGAGGTTGCGATTGTTGGTGAAACCAACATCGGCAAGCACCCGACCGCAGTTATGCGATCAGGGTGGTCCTCAATATCAAAGATGATAGGCGTGCTGGACCATTTCAGAGGCTTGCGTGACTCGACGGGTGGTTCTGCTACATTAACTTCCCGCACCCACTGCTTGAGCTGACGGTGTGAGGTATGCAGAGAAGCACCACCGTCAACGCACAGGACCTCTGTGGCTTTCTGGAACTCCTGCTCATCAGTCTCCTCATCATCCATGTCTTCATCGTCGTCGTCATCTTCATCCTTGTCGCGGCCGCGAGGAGGTCTGTCTCCTTGCCGCTGCTTGTCCTTGCCGCGGCGTCCTCCTCGGCCGGGACGTTTCTTGCCGGATCCCCCAGCACCTTCCTGGGCCTTCTCCTTGCCGCGCCGCTCGTATTCAGCTTTTTGTTGCTCAACAAGCTGCTCGACTTTCTTACAGTTCTGGAGATCATGGCCCTTGGTGCGGTGGATCTTGCAATACTGCTTGTTGGTGCCGTCCTGCTTGTCGGTGACCGCCACCTCCGCGGCAACCTCCTTGCCGGAGTCACCAGCTTTGGCTTCCTTGGCGCCACCACCATTGCCGGACTGCTCAACAACTAGCACCTCTTTGCCTTTCCTCTTCCTGTTGTTCCGCCGCCGATTTTTCCTTGCCGGGGCAGCATCTTCACTGTCAGATCCTCCCGCTCCTACATTCTCTCCGGGGAGTCTCCTCCCTTCCTCAGCACGTGCACACTTGTCGGCCAGTGCATATAACTCACTAACGTCCCTGATCTTGCACATCGCCATTTCCTCCCGCATCCTGCGGTTCCGCACGTTCTGATGGAATGCGCTGATCACCGCGGCAGGGTGGACGTCTGGATGTTGTGCTGCACACTGCTGAATCTCTGAATGTACTTGCGCAGGGGTTCTCCTTCCTTCTGGGCGAGCAGATGAAGATCACTCTCCTGGCCATGAGGCTTGTGTCCGCCTGTGAAGGCGCCGACAAACTGATGGCACAGATCAGCCCAAGAGGATATGGAGTTGTCCGGCAAGTGCATGAGCCAGGATCTGACGTTGGGCTTGAGCACCAGCGGGAAGTAGTTGGCAAGGATCTTGTCATCCCGTCCCCCGGCAGCCTGCACCGCAATGGTGTAGATGCTGAGGAACTCCGACGGATGCGTCTTGCCATCATACTTCTCCGGTACATCTGGCTTGAAGTTCTTCGTGCTGGGCCACTGGACTTGCCGCAGCTCACGAGTGAACGCGGGGCAACCTACCGCGTACGGCAGATCGCCTGGTTCTCCTGGCGCATGCATGTCAATAGAGGGCCCAGCGCTTGTCGGATTGATGTCGCACTTCTCTTTGGCGCTCGATGCGAGTCCGAGCGTCTTCTTGTTGTCGATCATGAAGAACTTGGCGCTGATCGCGACGAGCCCGTGGATCCGACGATGTGGTGGAGTCGCTGTCGAGGTGGATCCGGTGAGTCGGCGATCTTGGCCTTCGGGGTGGTGATTGCATGGTAGTTGCACCTCCACCCGTTTCGTCGCCACCGGCTCGCGCCCGGCAACCCTGCCGCGGCGGCGACGCGCTCGGCCGCCGTGGAGTGTTGCCGTTGGCGTAGCCGATGAGACTCTGAATGGTGGCCCTCCATTCGTCGATCTTGTCCGACATTGGAGGGTAATCTAGGAGCAGTTGAGCTCGCGCCAAACCTTCTGCCGGAGTGGTGGGTGGTAGTGGCGGACGGCGCGAGGAGCGGGACGTGCTCGGACTTCTAACTATGTTAGAAGGAGCAGTATCCCGTCCAGGCGACCGTGCCCCGCTCGTGCCAGCACGCTGGCGTGCATGCTGGTCTTGAGCGGCCCGAGATCCACCAGCTTGGTCTTGGCCTATCATGCGTATGGCACTGCAAGTGCCATGACGCTGTTGGTCTTGCGCCTCCTGAGAGTGGCGTGGAACATGTACAGTCGCCGAGGTTTGTGCAGCCTTGTCCTTGGACCTGGCAGCATCATAAGCTTCCTCGTAGACGTCCATTCTTCCGCCGGCATCCATTCCACCACCCGTTTGCTCCAACGGTGGCGGAAGTGACGTGGACGGGGCGGCCGCCGCCGAAGTCTTCTTCTTCGTTGGCATGTTGATGAAGGGAATGAAGATCTAGCTCGTGTGAACGCCGGATCAGGTTCACACAATCTCGACGCCCCCTACCTGGCGCGCCAAAGATGTCGGGGAAACTGATCCACGAACACCTATGGGGCCGGCGGACCGGGCCCCTTTTGGTTCGGCGGGGGGGCGGAGATCACACGAAGAGCAGATCGAGGCGAAGCACACGAGCAGTTTACCCAGCGTCGGAGCTCTCCGGAGAGATAACACTCCTACTGCTGCTTATTTGATTATCTTGTGTTCTTGCTCCAGAGAGAGAGAGAGTAATGTTTTTCTGGGTTCCCAACCAGTCGAACCTCGCGAACCCCCGAACCCCCTCTACGTTGCGCATGGGCCTCCTTTTATACGCTAAAGGGGTCACCGACAGGTGGCAACGCAGAGAAGGGTACAAATGTAAAAAGTGAGGTGGTTGGTATAGTTACTTGTACAGTGCACCCTACCTAACCCTGACGGCAGGGGACAAGGGCATTAAATGCCCGTCTGAGTCGCCCAAACAGTGCAGAAAAGGACCGTTAGGGGCGCCACCGTTCGCCACGATGGCGATCTTGTCAGCTTTGCATGCCACTGCGCACCGCTGGCTGCACAGCTTCCCGCCACGCGCGCCTGGAGAGGCCCCCAGAGCGACACGTTGGTGGATGCGCTGGAGCGTGGGCACAGAGTGGCCGCCTGCCGTGGCAAGCGCCTTGCCGCTGCTGTTATCTTGTCGGGTCCGGAAGCTTGTCGCTCACCGGGCCTCGAGGTACTTTGGTTGGTCTTCTCGGCAAGTTCCTCTTGCCGGGGCCTTGTTGCCTTGCCGGAGCACGTGGCGCGTCGCGGCAAGTTCCTTGGAGTGCCTTGGTTGGCCTTCCCGGCAAGCTCCTCTTGCCGGGGCCTTGTCTCCTGAGCTTAAATACTTTGTTATTGAATGGCTCCAAGGGAACCACGGAGGATCTTGGCGTTTGCCCGGCAAGCCTTGCCGCGGGGTGCTGCAACTACCCGTGCACAAGTTCGGGGTACTAGGGTACCCCTATTCTAGTACACCGACAGTGTGCGATCAGGCGAGGCATTGAAACCCAATCATTTCTGTAGGTATGTACATCCCACACGGTAATCCGAGAAAATCATTTCTGTAGGTATGTACATCCCACATGGTGAATCCCAGAAAAACATTTCCGGTCATATGTATATCACACACAGTCAATCCAAGGGATATGTTTCTGTTCTTATGTACATCCCACATAGTCAATCCAGGGAAAACGTTTCCATTCGTACGTACATCCCACATAGTGTTATGTGTAGGCTCATGTGTGAAAGGTGTAACTATCACACATAGTCTGCCTTGGTTAACTGTTTACTTTTATCAACTATATCACACATGATTTGATGAAAAAAACTGTGTGGCATTGGGATATCCATCGCAAGCGCTTTTACTGCTAGAACCATTTGCAAAGGTCCATGACACATTTTTTTATTAGTTTACAATTAATAATTCTAGTATTACGCAAATTCACATTTCATATCGAATAGTTAATTGCCAATTTCATATCAGGCACATAAATATATTATAACATCACAGTACAGTAGCTACATGAAAACAACACAGTACAACATATAGCTAGTTCAACTTCATAAGAACAATATATGCATTTCCCTAATCGAGATCATCCAGGCTCATCTTATCCACCTCTGCTTTCAGTTCAGTAAGAACCTGTTTTGCACGGGCCAACTGGGAAAGTGCCTCCTCCTTTTCCAACACCATCTTAGCGAAGTCTGATTTAAAAAATCTGAGCTCATTCTCCACCTTCAACTTTTTATCCCGCATCTTCAAATATTCTTCAACGTTGACAACAGTTTCTTTAAGCCTACGTTTGTTCTCTTCCTCATACATGCTCCAGAGCTTCGCTAGGAACATCTTCAAAGATTGTGGCCACTCTTGATCAACCCACTCCAAGTAATAACACTTCCGTTCATCCTATAATATTTGAAACTAGATTAGTAACAACTGTAGGGGAAATGGGTTTATAGCAACATAGAAAATCACCAATGCTTATTTTGAAAGACTGAAGAAACATGTTAATTATGACATATCTTCTCAAAAAGATCAATGTGCAAATGAAATAATTGGTACTGAGACAACAACCAAATTCCGGAACATCAGAAGCTAAAATTAACTACAACGATGCTACAAGTTCTTACTCATGTACAATAAATAACAAATTGAACATTTTATGAGGAAGGTAAATATAACTGCAATAGCATAGCGACAATGTTTGGATGACAACAAATTGATACTAATAGGTGTGTACATGCACAAATTTAGTAACATAGAACTAATAGCACTAAGGCCATCCACTATGTATAGTAAAATTGGGGTAAAGACAACTGTTGCTACATCTCGCACCGGTGCCCTGCACTGGCGAGCCGGTGCAGCAGGAAAAAAATTAGGGACCCAGACTCCGGAGCACGTAGTTGCTCCGATGCCCAGTTCCTTCGTGCCATAAAGATTTAGTATTTTACTGCTTGGCTGCTCGGATGTGTGGACCAAAGATGGATGCACAAACTACTGAAGTGGTGCCAAATAATTTTATAATGGCACTGCTGATGAGATGACAACAATTTAAGATACTAGGTACAAACTGTGACACTGTCTTAGGATGTGTTTGCTTGAAGGTGTGGTATGAATGGGTTGGGACCGTGACAGTGTCTGAATCACATCTAACAAATGATTTGTAACAACGAAAGAGCGTCTAACCTTCTCTGCACATGCCAGAAACTTCCTCCCACTATCCACAGAATCAAATGCAACTAGCTTCACGCATGGAGATTGATGGTGACAACGAGCAGATAGATCTTCAGCCACCCCGCTCCATTCGTTGCCACTGATTGTCCTAGGGAGCGACAAGAGGAAGAAATGACTCAAATCGACCGCCATGTAAAAATCCATCATTCCAAGTCATAGCCCGAGAGAGAGAGAGAAGAGAGGCATACCCGGGTGGTGAAGGAGTCGTCGCCGGAGGAGGAATCGCTCGAGAGGTCTTTGAAGAAGACCATGGCGACCCTGGCGGTAGCATACGAGGCGGCGAGAGCAAGGAAGTGGCTATAGCTTAGCAAGGAAGGAAGGAAGGAGGAAACATGGGAAATGTAACTTGTGGTCGGGGAGAAAAGGGGGTGGGAAGGGGGGAAGGGGGCGGGGTAGATATTTTGGCAGTAGGCCAAAATTTTGGAAATGTGGAGGGAAACTTTGCGCGCGGTGCCGCCGGACCATTCACTTTGAACGGTTGTGTGCATCTCAAATGATACTTCTGCTTTACGCACATGGGATGAGTTTGATAATTCAAATTTTGGTGGAAATTTCCCTGGGTACTTCATTGCATAATTTAACATCGCTTGCTAATTTGGGCACACAAAAAAGCGTATAGCAGACACAGCACACTTACTGAATTTAGCAATTTTAGTAATTAAACAGAGCCAGTTGACCTAAACATTGCTCTAACAAAAGACCAGCATTAAAAGAAAGCCTAAGTACACATAATTTTAACAAATCCGCCACCGCGCCGGCCTATGCATCGCCGGTGTGAGATGAGACGTCAATGACTTGTCCTGGCGACATGCCACCGTTGGTGGACTCCGCGTCCCCTTCCTGAAGTCGACCGCGTCCTCGTCCTTGTCCTTGTCCTCGTCCTCGGCACTGCCCTCAAGGTTGGAGTACTTGTAGAAGTGGCTGCGCCAGAGCTCGCGTTGGTACTCCACCGCCGATTCCTCGACAGACAGACTCTTCTCTACCTCGACCTCGGCCACGCGCAACTCCTCCTCCCGGCGCTCCTCGATCTCTACTGCCTCCTGCATCTCCAACTCCTGCTCAGCGACCTCATGAGGAAGCAGGTGCTCCATGGCCACCGCCGCCTTTTCAGACGTCGGTTGCATGCTGGAGTCTGAGGTGGCTTGGAATATCTTGGCATGTGCATCCTCGATCTTGGCATGGATGGCCTCGACACGAGCCAGGGCGACATCGGCGGCACGGACGGCAGCTCGAGCGCTCTCGGCGTTTGCAGCCATTGTCGCAACAGCAGCTGCAGCCATCTCGGCTGCTGTAGCTGCCCTGTCAACTGCCACAGACGCCCTCTCGGCGGAAGCGGACGCGCTCAATGCGGATGCGGCGGCACTCTCGGCGCAGGCGGCGGCGCCCGGGGGGATGCGGCCATCGTATGGGCCTTCACGAAGTGTTTCCATGGTGTCATCTTTGCAGAAAGGGGGTGAGGGAATGGGGATCAAGATTCATGGATTCGGGGGTTGCCGGCACTGGAGCAGCCAAGCCAGCGAAGCTTAAGGAGGGAGATTTAAATAGACCCAAATATTTTCATCGCAAACGGTTCCTAGAAAACAACTATGTGTGATGTTGTAGATATTTTTTATTAGCTGTGAAAGACGAATTTGGAGTAAAGTGGCAACAGATGGTGTTTTAAATGAACGAGAAATTTTGTAGCACTAGTACAACTATCATGTAAAATTTTGGAAAATTTCAGGGGTCATTTGACATTTTAAGACATTTAAGTGATTTTCTAGCCATTTAATGACCATAATTGAAATTTGAACTACATGTACATGCAACAGCTAACCATAACGGTTTGAAAACTCATATTTCATGTACTTGTGTGCGATTTAATTCCATGTGCAGTAAATTGGAAGGAATTTTCAAACATATTGGTCTAACGGCTATGACACAATTAAGCATGGAGTGACATGGCATTTTAATTCCAAAAAATAAAAAATTAGAAACACATGAAACCTTGGTTGATGTAATGTCATGCCACCAAGATGATGTGGTAAAAAAATTGGCATGTTTGACGAAAGTTTGGACACACACCCCTCACAAATCAGAGCAACTCACTAGAAGGCTCTTGGTTCCGAGAGGGAACAATGCATGTTTGATGACGAACGGGAGATAGCTTCCTCTTACGGCCTTCAATTCTTTTCTACGTCTAACGTGCACTACTACAACTATAATGTAATTTTTTTTGAAAATTCTAGGGGTCATTTAACCTTTTAAAGTCATTTAAGTGATTTCTAGCCATTTAATGACCGTAATTCAAATTTGAACTACATCTACATGCAACGCCTAACCAAAACGGTTTGAAAAATCATATTTGTGTACTTGTGTGCGAGTTAATTCCATGTGGAGTAAACTAGAAGGAATTTTAATGCATATTTTTCTCACGACATGGACACATGCATACGTATGCATGGAGTGACATGGCATTTTAATTCCAAAAAAACAAAAACACATGATACCTTGGTTGATGTAATGTCATGCCACCAAGATCATGTGGTAATGAAACTGGCATTTTTGACGAAAGTTTGGACACACATCCCTCACAAACCGGAGCAACTCACTAGAAGGCTCGTGGTTCCGAGAGGGAACAATGCATGTTTGATGACGAACGGGAGATAGCTTCCTCTTACGGCCTTCAATTTTTTTCTACGCCTAATGTGCACTACTACAACTATAATGTGAAATTTTGGAAAATTCTATGGGTCATTTGACCTTTTAAAGACATTTAAGTTATTTTCTAACCATTTAATGACCGTAATTCAAATTTGAACTACATCTACATGCAACGCCTAACCAAAACGGTTTGAAAAATCATATTTTTGTGTACTTGTGTGCGAGTTAATTCAATATGCAATAAATTAGAAGGAATTTTCAAACATATTGGTCTCAAGGCGTGGGCACATGCATGGAGTGCCATGACATTTTAATTCCAAAAAAAAATAAAAAATGATCTGAAAAACATGAAACCTTGCTTGATTTAATGTCATGCCACCAAGATGACGTGGTAAAAAAATTGGCATGTTTGACGAAAGTTTGGACACACACCCCTCACAAACCGGAGCAACTCACTAAAAGGTTCGTGGTTCCGAGAGGGAACAATGCATGTTTGATGGCGAAAGGGAGATAGCTTCCTCTTGCGGCCTTCAATTTTTTTTCTACATTTAACATGCACTAATACAATTGTCTTGTGAAAATTTGGAAAATTTCAGGGGTCATTTAACCTTTTAAAGACATTTAAGTGATTTTCTAACCATTTAATGAACGTAATTCAAATTGGAACTACATCTACATTCAACGCCTAACCAAAATGGTTTGAAAAATCATATTTTTGTGTACTAGTGTGCGAGTTAATTTCATGTGCAGTAAATTAGAAGTAATTTTCAAACATATTGGTCTCAAGGCATGGGCACATGCATGGAGTGATATTGAATTTTAATTCCAAAAAATTAAAAAATGATCAGAAAAACATGAAACTAATGCTTATATGATTGAACACTTGAGTGATTATATGTCTAGAGTTAAAGGTGAACTTAAACTTATTAGTAAACATGCTTCTATGGTTACCACTCAAGTAGAAGAAGGACTTAAAGCTTAGAATGATTTGCTTAATGAATTAAATAATAAGAAAAAATGATAATGTTGTTAGAGTTGTGACTAGAGGGGGTAAAATGACTCAGGAACCTTTGTATCCTGAGGGCCACCCTAAGAGAATTGAGCAAGATTCTCAGAGAACTAATGTTGATGCACGTAGTTCTTCTAAGAAGAAGAAAAAGAAAAATGATAGGACTTTGCATGCTTCGAGTGAACCTGTTGTTGACACACCTAAGAATCCCAATGATATTTCTATTTCTGATGCTGAACCACAATCTGGTAATGAAGATGAACCTAGTGATAATATTAATGCTGATGTTCATGTTGATGCTCAACCTAGCAATGACAATGATGTAGAGATTGAACCTGCTGTTGATCTTGATAACCCACAATCAAAGAATCAACGTTATGATAAGAGAGATGATGACCCACAAGTGTGGGGGATATATCGTAGCTTTTCGATAAGTAAGAGTGTCGAACCCAACAAGGAGAAGAAGGAAATGATAAGCAGTTTTAGTAAGGTATTCTCTGCAAGCACTGAAATTATCGGTAACAGATAGTTTTATGATAAGGTAATTTGTAATGACTAGCAAGTAATAAAAGTAAATAAGGTGCAGAAAGATGGCCCAATCCTTTTTGTAGCAAAGTACAAGCCTGGACAAACTCTTATTGAAGGAATATGCCCTAGAGGCAATAATAAAGTTATTTTTTATTTTTTATATCATGATAAATGTTTATTATTCATCCTAGAATTGTATTAACCGGAATCATAATACATGTGTGAATACATAGACAAACAATATGTCACTAGTATGCCTCTACTTGACTAGCTCGTTGATCAAAGATGGTTATGTTTCCTAACCATAGACATGAGTTGTCATTTGATTAACGGGATCACATCATTAGGAGAATGATGTGATTGACTTGACCCATTTCGTTAGCTTAGCACTTGATTGTTTAGTTTGTTGCTATTGCGTTCTTCATGACTTATACATGTTCCTATGACTATGAGATTATGCAACTCCCGTTTACCGGAGGAACACTTTGTGTGCTACCAAACGTCACAACGTAACTGGGTGATTATAAAGGTGCTCTACAGGTGTCTCCAAAGGTACTTGTTGGGTTGGCGTATTTCGAGATTAGGATTTGTCACTCCGATTGTCGGAGAGGTATCTCTAGGCCCTCTCGATAATGCACATCACTCAAGCCTTGCAAGCATTGCAACTAATAAGTTAGTTGCAGGATGATGTATTACGGAACGAGTAAAGAGACTTGCCGGTAACGAGATTGAACTAGGTATTGAGATATCGACGATCGAATCTCGGGCAAAGTAACATACCGATGACAAAGGGAACAACGTATGTTGTTATGCGGTCTGACCGATAAAGATCTTCGTAGAATATGTAGGAGCCAATATGAGCATCCAGGTTCCGCTATTGGTTATTGACCGGAGACGTGTCTCGGTCATGTCTACATAGTTCTCGAACCCGTAGGGTCCGCACGTTTAAAGTTCGATGACGGTTATATTATGAGTTTATGTGTTTTGATGTATCGAAGGAGTTCGGAGTCCCGGATGAGATCGGGGACATGACAAGGAGTCTCGAAATGTTCGAGATGTAAAGATCGATATATTGGACGACTATATTCAGACATCGGAAAGGTTCCGAGTGATTCAAGTATTTTCAGTAGTACCGGGGAGTTACGGGAATTTGTATTGGGCCTTAATGGGCCATACGGGAAAGGAGAGAAAGGCCTCAAAGGGTGGCCGCACCCCTCCCCATGGGCTGGTCCGAATTGGACTAGGGAGGGGGGCGCCCCCTTCCTTCCTTCTCCTTTTCCCTTCCCTTTCCTTCCCTCCTACTCCTACTACTTGGAAGGGCTCCTAGTTCTACTAGGAAAGGGGAAATCCTACTCCCGGTGGGTGTAGAACTCCCCTAGGGCGCACCATAGGGAGGGCCGGCCCTCCCCCTACTCCACTCCTTTATATACGGATACAGGGGTACCCCAAAGACACAACAATTGATCCCTTGGATCTCTTAGCCGTGTGCGGTGCCCCTCTCCACCATAATCCACCTCGGTCATATCGTAGTGGTGCTTAGGCGAAGCCCTGCGTCGGTAGAATATCATCATCGTCACCACGCCGTCGTGCTGACGGAACTCTCCCTCAAAGCTCGGCTGGATCGGAGTTCGAGGGACGTCATCGAGTTGAACATGTGCAGAACTCGGAGGTGCCGTGCGTTCGGTACTTGATCGGTCGGATCATGAACACGTACGCCTACATCAACCACGTTGTGCTAAACGCTTCCGCTTTCAGTCTACGAGGGTACGTGGACAACACTCTCCCCTCTTGTTGCTATGCATCACCATGATCTTGCGTGTGCGTAGGAAAATTTCTGAAATCACTACGTTCCCCAACACTTATATGAAGGAAAGCGCTCCCGTGGACACATGGGAATTATCGTCAAGCTAGTTTTCATCACGTTCATATGATTCGCGTTCGGTACTTTGATAATTTGATATGTGGGTGGACCGGTGCTTGGGTACTGTCCTTAGTTGGACAAGCATCCCACTTATGATTAACCCCCATTGCAAGCATCCGCAACTACAACAGAAGTATTAAGGTAAACCTGACCATAGGATGAAACATATGGATCCAAATAAGCCCCTTACGAAGCAACGCATAAACTAGGGTTTAAGCTTCTGTCACTCTAGCAACCCATCATCTACTTATTACTTCCCAATGCCTCCCTCTAGGCCCAAACAATGGTGAAGTGTCATGTAGTCGACGTTCACATGACACCACTAGAGGGATGAAAACATACATCTCATCAAAATATCGATCGAATACCAAATTCACACGACTACTAATAGCAAGATTTCTCCCATGTCCTCAGGAACAAACATAACTACTCACAAAGAATATTCATGTTCATAATCAGAGGGGTATTAATATGCATAATGGATCTGAACATATGATCTTCCACCAAGTAAACCAACTAGCATCAACTACAAGGAGTAATCAACACTACTTGCATCCCACAGGTACCAATCTGAGGTTTGGATACAAAGATTGGATACAAGAGACGAACTAGGGTTTGAGATGAGATGGTGTTGGTGAAGACGTTGATGGAGATTGACCCCCTTCCGGTGAGAGGATCATTGGCGATGATGATGGCGATGATTTCCCCTCCACGGAGGGAAGTTTCCCTGGCAGAACAGCTCCGCCGGAGCCCTAGATTGGTTCCGCCAAGGTTCCGCCTCGTGGAGGCGGAGTTTCTTCCCGAAAGCTTGCTTATGATTTTTATCCTCGACGAAAGACTTCATATAGCCAAAGATGGGCATCAGAGGGCCACCCAGGGGCCCACAAGGCAGGGGGCGCACCCAGGTGGGTAGGGCGCGCCCCCACCCTCGTGGCTGGTGGGTGGCCCCCCTCTGGTACTTCTTGCGCCCAATATTTTTTATATATTCTGAAAAGTGCTCCCGTGGAGTTCCGGGACTTTTGGAGATGTGCAGAATAGGTCTCTAATATTTGCTCCTTTTCCATCCCAGAATTCCAGCTGCCGGAATTTCCCCTCTTCATGTAAACCTTGTAAAATAGGAGAGAATAGGCATAAGTATTGTGACATAATGTGTAATAACAGCCCATAATGCAATAAATATCGATATAGAAGCATGATGCAAAATGGACGTATCAACTCCCCCAAGCTTAGACCTCGCTTGTTCTCAAGCGAAAGCCGAAATCGAAAAATATGTCCACATGTTTAGAGATAGAGGTGTCGATAATAATAAAATACAAACATGAGGGCATCATGATCATTCTTAGAACAACAACATATATATATTGTCATATGATCTCTTATGCTAAAGTAACAATTCAATGACAATTTCAAATATGAATCATAAACTTCACTACAAGCTAACAAACTCTAATCTTGGTCATTGAGGCAATTGCAATTTATCATAACATTGGAAAGAGTCAATGTCGGTGTCAAAACAGGCAGATCTCGGGTAGGGGGTACCGAACTGTGCGTCTAGGCCGGATGGTAACAGGAGACAGGGGACACTTTGTTTTACCCAGGTTCAGGCCCTCTCGATGGAGGTAAAACCCTACTCCTGCTTGATTAATACTGATGATATGGATAGTACAAGAGTAGATCTACCACGAGATCAAGGAGGCTAAACCCTAGAAGCTAGCCTATGGTATGATTGTTTTGTATGAAGTTTTTTCTCTGCGGACTACAACCCTCCGGTTTATATAGACATCGGATAGGGTTAGGGTTACACAGAGTCGGTTACAATGGTAGGAGATCTTGAATATCGCATCGCCAAGCTTGCCTTCCATGCCAAGGAAAGTCCCATCCGGACACGGGACGAAGTCTTCAATCTTATATCTTCATAGTCCAGGAGTCCGGCTGAAGGTATAATCCGGCTATCCGAACACCCCCTAATCCAGGACTCCCTCAGTAGCCCCTGAACCAGGCTTCAATGACGATGAGTCCGGCGCGCAAATTGTCTTCGACATTGCAAGGTGGGTTCCTCCTCCAAGTCCTTCATAGAAGATTGTAATCACCAAGAGTAGTGTCCGGCTCTATAAAATAAGTTTCCACATATTGCCATAGAGAGAATAATATTAACACAAATCAAATCTGCTGACATATTCTGCAGTGCGCCATCACACTACAGCCAAGTCCTTTGCTCGAATCGTTTTTACTTTCCCGCCTCAGCATGTTTAGCGAGGCGGTTTCCTTGGCACGTCTTGTCGAAGCAGAGATCGTGTGCCCCCCCTTTACGGTATCCTCATCAATACGGACGTCGGTAACCCAATTGTGCCCGTTAGCATGTTTTATCGATTAAAGGTGAGTCCCAAACGGTTACAGGGAGGGCTCCTGGTATTCAACCTCTTATAAAGAGACCAAGGCCTTACTCCTTTTTCCAACCTCAAACTAGTTCGCCCGTCACCTCGAGTTCCAACACCCTAGGCTTCAGATTCCAGGCGCTTCGGACCTTCGACAATGTTCGGTTCCGACCTTCAAGGCCGATGGATGCCCTCCTCCGTCACGGAGGAGGATGTGCTAAAGTTGAGAGAGGCTAAGTTCCTGACCGCCGAAATTCCGCATAGGTTGCCTGCTCAAGGGCAAGCTATTCCCAATCCCCAGCCCGGTGAGAGCATAGTGTTCATGTCTCACTTCCGTCGGGGGTTAGGCTTCCCGATGGATCCCTTCATGAGGGGGCTGCTGTTCTATTACAGGCTGGAATTTCATGACTTAGCTCCGGAGTCCATCCTCCACATTTCCTCATTCATCATTGTGTGCGAAGCGTTCCTCTATGTTACTCCTCACTTCGGTTTATGGCTTAAGACTTTTGGAGTGGAGCCGAAGATGATGGAGGGACGGCACGCAGAGTGCGGAGGTGCTGTCATCAGTAAGAATGCTGATGCTCCATGGCCCGAGGGCTCCTTTCAAGAAGAGCTCGGCTTGTGGCAACGATAATGGTTCTATATCACTGCTCCCAGGAGCGCCAAGTGGGCGGCGCCTCCTGCCTTTCGCTCGGGTCCCCCATCACGGCTAGCGTCATGGATCAACAAAGGATTAGATTGGGGTTTGCCCAAAGACGTGCCCCTGTTGCAGGGCCGCATTAGGGATCTCTTAGAAGGAGACCTCAACCTGGTCAAGGTGACGCATGTCATGCTGATTCGCCGAATATTGCCCGGCAAACGTCGCCCCCTTCGCCTGTGGGAGTTTAATCCAGAGGGACCGCGAGCTCTCCAGAACTTCATGGGCGCAACGCCCGCGGAGATGTATAGACTATTCTTCGGATCACAAGAGGTGTGTCCGGATTTAACCGAGGACGCAGGTCTAAGCTGCAATCGCCCGGATACTCAAGTAAGCAACCTTGTGCCTGGACCTTCTATCCGTATAGTTGTCATAAACTTGCCCCTAAAAGAGCCGTCCTTTTGAACAGGAGTGGATAGTGAAGGCAAAGCTGATCAGGTGTCCGGCTCCCCTTCCTGAAACCAGGCCGGATCCTGTGCAGGTCAGGATGCTGGAGTCAATGCCTTTGGAGGGGGAGGACAAGGAAGCTACGACCTCCTCGAAGGAGGCAGTTCCGAAGGGAGGAACCGACAATTCCTCTCCCGAGGGGAAGAAGAGAGCCGCCTCTGACGACCCGGAAACCATGGTCTTGAAACGGGGGAGAGAATCCTCGTCAGAGGGCCCGGCGCCGGGGAGTTCCTCGGCCGGACTATGCCCTCAAGGGGATCAGCCCTCCAGCGAGCCGTAAGTGGAGAAAATATTTTCCTTTTGAGGGATAAGAGAAATCCTTGATTTTGCATCTGAGAAGATTTAACCGAAATTTTACCTTGTAGCTCGGACCTCAGCCCTTCGCAGCAGAGCTCGTTTTTGGGGGATCTTCTTCTGGAGATGATGGAGAGCGGAACGCCTCCCCCTGCCGTGCCGTCCAGCGAGGCGGGCGACCCTGAGGTGTCGTCACGGAGTGTTTCTCCGAATCCGGCAGGGATGGGAGGTGGCAGTGCGGCCCCCCGAAGTCCTCCACGTCCGGCCTTCGAAAGAGGCCATAGGACAAGTCCGGCACCGTCTGGTGCTCGGTCGGAAGAACTAAAGATTCTGCTGGGGCGAGCTTCTATCTTAGAAGAGCACCGTGCCTTGATGGGCACGGTGATTGAAAGGATTTCATCCGCAGAAAGTGGATTGCATGAGGCCGTCAAAAGTTTACTGACGGGTTTTGAGGTACGTTAGGTAATGTACACTTTTGTCAGTTGCGCATAAATAAGATGCGCCCTGTGTAGATAGTAGCCCCTGAGACTCTGCGTGTTGTCAAGAAATGACGACACATAGAGGATCATAATCCCAGGTCTAAGATGTCGCCTTTGAATGTAGCTGGCGAGGTGTCCGGAATCAGGCCGGACTAATGATTTGGCCGAACTAAAGCGGCAACTGGACGTGGCAAATGCCGACATCGCACTTGTCAACAAGCGGCTTGATGAGGCTCAAGGTATGTAATTCTTCGGGCAGTATCAGGTAAGAGGAGCTTCATGCCAGTGTCTTACAATGTGGGTGCTTGACCCAGATGGTACGGCCGCCGTGGAGAACCTTAGGGCAGAACTTGCCCGAGCTAAGGAGCAAGCCAGAAAAAGCGATGCGGCTGCCAAGAAGGCCCTTGAAGAGCTGAGAGCCGAACAGGCTGCTCACTGCTGAAGCAAAGAGGAAATGGCCGAGATGGCCGAGAAGTTAAAGAGCACTGCAGACCGTTGCGAACTTCTTGAGAAATAAGACCGGGCAAGACAAACCGATTTAGAGAAGGCCGTTGCCGATGCCAAGGATGCTCGCTCTGCGATAAGAGCTGCGAAAGAGGAGCTGCGTCAGGCCGAACAGATTGCGGCTGGAAAGCCCTTTATGCTGAGGAGGAAGTGTTGTGATCCGAAGTTTTCTCCGTTGGACCGGATGTGGAGTGTGAAGGACACCTATCTGGACATGGCAACGAGTGCCGCTGATGCGACCGAACACTTTCGAGGTCAGAAAGATTGCGAAGTGGAAGAACTTTTCTGGTCGCAGTTTCATAATCCAGAGCGTCCACTGGCAGTGGATGATCGTTTGGCTCAGTGGGCCGAACTGAATAGGTTGTCCGGACTCGACATGAAGTACGTCATGGATCATCTGTGGTCGGGGAGATCAGAGCCGAAGAGTTATTTTAGCTTGGTGCAGCAATTCCTTGACGTGGTGCCGCGTATAAATGCAATTAAGAGGTCAGCATGCATAGAGGGTGCTAGGATGGCTCTAGCCTGTGTTAAGACATACTGGGCAGAGATGGAGACCACCGTTGTTGCGTCCCGAGATTCGGACCAAAGCCGAGTACCTTCCGAGCACTATTTTCAAGAAGTTCTTGAAGGCGCTCGTGTAATAGAGACGCAGTGCCCGAAAGATGCTATGTTATGATAGCATATGTAATTATAAAGTAATATTTTGATAAACTGTAGTGGCTTATTTTATACTTGTGCCTCCAAGTATTGTAAACACCTTCTAATCGGCCGTTTATATATATATGTATAGAATCTGAAAGATGGCAGTCGTTGGCTTCAGCCCCCACGCACATAGTGCGGGGGTACTCGCAGAAGACGCATTTTCACACTTAACCCAACGTCTTGGTCCTACAAAGGAGGCGATAGCGCAGCGGGCCAGGCAACCGGACTATAATGCTTTAACACTTTCACTTAGCCTTAGGAGTTTGAAAATGAGACTCTTTAGGTAGCTCCTTGGTGGCAACTGCGCTCGTCCGAATTCGGGGCGCGTATGTGCCTGACCGAGAAGCGGTCCTTCGTCAAAGCGGGGGAATCCGATAGATTCCGATCGGTCATCGAGTGGCTGACCAGTCTCACGCTACCTCATGACAGTCAGTTTTCGGCTTTCTCTACTGAGGTGCTCGCCCTGGCCGAACCGGGGGCACAATCGCAGTAGTTCTCCTGGTGCTACCTTAGCCGATAGAGCAGAATGTAAGGTAGCCGAACTCAGGAGCCAAGCAACCCAACATTTGACCAAAGACATGATTCGGAGCTGATGCATATAATGCCAAAACTCGCGACGCCGAACACTCCCTAAGGTGTTCGGTCTTTATGAGTGCGGGCCAAACAACACTCTTTATTGAAGAAGCCCCTAGTGTACAGGTACGTGCAAAAATTCTGACTTGGCCACATGCCAAGACGCCAGCCTCCTCCTTGGTTATATTAGAAAGAAAAACTAGGGGATGTGTAACAACAAGAGACAGTAAAAAAGGTTTACGTAGGGTCTTAATCTAAAAAGAATCCTTTAGAACGGGTGTGACGCCCGGGTAATTAAGCTACAGTAATCCCCACTAATGATGCCACATCACCTCGGTTACTGTTGACGAATCTCGCGTTAGTTCAAATCCGATTCAAAATTCAAATTCAAAATAAAGTCAAAAAATAAAAGTTTTCAAATATTAAAACTAAAGTGTTCGGGTGGTTCCAACTAATTCATAAGTAATTATGGTGGAGGAACCACACTTTTATAAAACGCATAAATACTCTAAAATGTTTTGAATAGTAGCAAAACAATTAGTTGAATTCCTTTTACAATAAATAAAATATTAAACTATTTTATTTAGTTACCCAAATTAATGTGGCAGTAGTATGTATTAGCAATACCAATTTAGGAACCATTGGTGTATTTTGTAAAACTAAAATAAAAGAAAACTAGTCATAAAACAGAAAAGAAAAGTAAAAGGAAAAAAGTAAAAACAAAAGAAAAGAAGAGAGAGACCCCCCCCCCCCGCTGGGCCACGGCCCAGCAGGCCATCGGGCCGCCAGGCCGGCCCAGCCGCACCCCACCCCCTCCTCCTTATCCCACCAGGGGAAAACCCTAATCCCCCACACCCCCCACGTCGTCCACGCCCCCCTCCCGATCCAGATTTGGATCGGGGACGAACCCCCCCACACCCCCCACGTTCCCCTCGCCCCCTCCCCACCTCGATTCGGATCGGGGGCGCTTGCCCCCGACGACCGCGTCGCCGCCGCCGCGCGGGCCCGCCGCCCCGACGACTGCGCCCCGCCGCATCCGCCCCCGACGCCGTCTCCATCGCCTCGGAGGCGACGGCCTCCCCGCCTCGTCACCGCCCCGACCCCGGAGGCCACCGCTCGCCGCCCCGTCATCATCTCCTCCCCGCCGGTCCTCACCGACCCTCGCCGCCCGAGGACCCCGCCGTTGCTCTCCGCCCCGGTCCGCTTCACCACCGGCCGCGGCCTTCCTCCGCCCGCCCCCTGCCGTCGGTGCCGCCCCGCGCCTCACCGTCCTCTTCTCGCCAACGGGTGGTGAGCTCCCCGTCGACCCCCGTCCTTCTCCCCCTCCGAACACGACGCCTCATGCCGTCCCGTCACCGCGCCCGCCTCTGCGTGGTCGCGCCCCGTCGCGGCTCCCGCACGCCCGCGCGTGCCCTGAGCGTGCCTCGCCCGTTGCGGCCACACTCACACACCCACCGCGCCGTTAGCCTCCCGCGCCCCCCTTCTGCTGCCTGTGGCTGCACCGGCGCTGTCCCGAGGTCGCGCCTGCTCCGGTCGTGCCCGACCCCGGCCAGTTGGGCTAGCTCCCCTCGTCGCCGGCGACCACGCCCCGGGCGGCGCCCGGCGCCAGCGTCCCGCCTCGCTCGGGTTCGCCCCCCCCCCCTCCTCGGGTACGGGCGCCCACTTCCACGCCCGCACCCGAGCGCCCAAACCCACTAACCCCACAGGGGCCAATGACAGGCGGGGTCCGCCCCCAGAACGAATTAAAAAAAATATATATATTAAATAAATAAATAATAATTAAAATAATTAAAATAGTAATTAATTAATTAAATAATTAATTAAGTTAATTAATCCTGATTAGATTAACCTAATCACTAATTAAACTAATTAATCTGTTTTAGTTAATCTTAGTCAATGACAGTGGGACCCACATGTCAGGGTTGACTCGGTCAACCCTGTTGACTGATGATGTCAGCATGACATCATGCTGATGTCATAAAAGCATTTTCGAAATTAATTAAATAATTAATTAAATTCCTGAAATTAATAAAATCTTTTAAAATTCATATCTTTTAATCCGTAATCCGGATTAAAATATTTTCAACATGAAAGTTGCTCAGAACGACGTGACGAATCCGGATACGCAGTCCGTTCGTCCACCACACGCCTCTAACCTATCGAACCTGCAAAATTTCCTCTCCGGTTCATCTGTCTGACAGACGTCCGGAACCGGGAAAACTTCCCCGGATGTTTTTCCCCCCTAACCAGTACCCCCTCATACCACGTTAGGGCACGCCTAGCATCACTTCTTGACATGTCATGCATCGATATGCATCTATTTACTTGTATTCATTGTTTCTTCCCCCTCTTCTCTCGGGTAGACTACGAGACCGACGCTGCTGCTGGCCAGTTCGACTGCGGTGTTGACGACCCCTCCTTGTCTGAGCAACCAGGCAAGCCCCCCCCCCTTGATCACCAGATATCGCCTATTCTCCTCTATACTGCTTGCATTAGAGTAGTGTAGCATGTTACTGCTTTCGTTAATCCTATTCTGATGCATAGCCTGACATTGTCGCTACATCTGTTGATACCTTACCTGCAATCCTAAATGCTTAGTATAGGATGCTAGTTTATCACCATTGGCCCTACATTCTTGTCAGTCTGCCTTGCTATACTATTGGGCCGTGATCACTCGGGAGGTGATCACGGGTATATACTGTACATACGTACATACTATACAGATGGTGACTAAAGTCGGGTCAGCTCATTGAGTACCCGCAAGTGATTCTGACGAGGGGGCTGAAGGGACAGGTGGCTCCATCCCGGTAGAGGTGGGCCTGGGTTCCCGACGGCCCTCGACTGTTACTTTGTGGCGGAGCGACAGGGCAGGTTGAGACCACCTAGGAGACAGGTGGGCCTGGCCCTGTTCGGCGTTCGCGGATACTTAACACGCTTAACGAGATCTTGGTATTTGATCTGAGTCTGGCTACGAGCCTATACGCACTAACCATCTACGTGGGAGTAGTTATGGGTATCCCGACGTCGTGGTATCAGCCGAAGCACTTCAGACGTCAGCGACGGAGCGGCGCGCGCCGGATTGGACTGGTAACGCCTCCTTGTAAGGGGCTAGGTCTGCTTTCGGCCGCGTACGCAACGTGCAGGTGTGCTCAGGGCGATGGGCCCAGACCCCTGTGCGCTTAGGTTTAGACCGGCGTGCTGGCCTCTCTGTTTGCCTAGGTGGGGCTGCGACGTGTTGATCTTCCGAGGCCGGGCATGACCCAGGAAAGTGTGTCCGGCCAAATGGGATCGAGCGTGTTGGGCTATGTGGTGCACCCCTGCAGGGAAGTTAATCTATTCGAATAGCCGTGATCTTCGGTAACAGGACGACTTGGAGTTGTACCTTGACCTTATGACAACTAGAACCGGATACTTAATAAAACACACCCTTCCAAGTTCCACAGACAACCCGGTGATCGCTTTTCCGCAGGGCGACGAGGAGAGGATCGCCGGGTAGGATTATGCTATGCGATGCTACTGGAGATGTTACTTGGAGATGCTACTTGGAGGACTTCAATCTACTCTCTTCTACTTGCTGCAAGACGGAGGCTGCCAGAAGCGTAGTCTTCGATAGGACTAGCTATCCCCCTCTTATTCTGGCATTCTGCAGTTCAGTCCACTGATATGGCCTCCTTACACATATACCCATGCATATGTAGTGTAGTTCCTTGCTTGCGAGTACTTTGGATGAGTACTCACGGTTGCTTTCTCCCCCTTTTTCCCCCTTTCCTTTCTTTCTGGTTGTCGCAACCAGATGCTGGAGTCCAGGAGCCAGACGCCACCGTCGACGACGACCCCTACTACACCGGAGGTGCCTACTACTACGTGCTGCCCGCTGACGACGACCTGGAGTAGTTTAGGAGGATCCCAGGCAGGAGGCCTGCGCCTCTTTCGATCTGTATCCCAGTTTGTGCTAGCCATCTTATGGCAACTTGTTTAACTTATGTCTGTACTCAGATATTGTTGCTTCCGCTGACTCGTCTATGATCGAGCACTTGTATTCGAGCCCTCGAGGCCCCTGGCTTGTATTATGATGCTTGTATGACTTATTTTATTTGTAGAGTTGTGTTGTGATATCTTCCCGTGAGTCCCTGATCTTGATCGTACACATTTGCGTGCATGATTAGTGTACGATTAAATCGGGGGCGTCACAAGTTGGTATCAGAGCCGACTGCCTGTAGGAATCCCCCTTCCAACTCCTTGGCCGAAGTCGAGTCTAGACTTTACAAAACTTTTACTAATCTGGCTGTGCGGCCCATGGGCCCACGTCGCCATTGGGTGGTATTAGGATCTTTTACTCCTCGACCTTTACTCTGGGACTCTGAACTCTCTTCTACTCGGGTTAAACGATTTCTACTAAAATCTGACTTTAGGTTCTCGAAAATACTTTCTCCCGGAGAGCCCCTTCAGTCCAGGTGATCGCCGACTGCACCAGAAGATTTCGAAGTTACTCGCCGAAACTCTTTTGAGACTTTGTGTCCGTTGCTTTTGCAATTCGCTACCATCGTAATATCCCTATGGATAAATACATACACTTGACGTTCTTACTTTTATTCCCAGTTGATCTTGTTATTACAAGATACCCCGAAATTCTCTCTATTGATCCGAGAATATCTTGTGTCTACTGTCTTGCAATTCCTTGTCACCTGAATACCCCTATGGATAATTCTCGCACTTGTCGAGTATCCGCTTATCCCCAGTTGTTCATGTGTTTCACAAAAGTCTTCAAAATACTATTCGATCTTCCGAAAATTCTCTGGAGCCTTTGGCTCTTGAAATTCTTGCTTGCTTGCATTATGGTTAATCCCATAAGTCTCGTAGTCATATTGACATTCCTTGTCATTATCATTTTGAGTCTGTTGACTCAATATGTTTGTGAATACCCGCAATCATCTTTGATCCTTATAGATTACCTTTCTCACTGAGCTGCCATTCTTTTAACTGGAATTGGTTCTCAACAAATCCAATTGTCATTGATTGTACCCCTAAGTCTATTCAGCTTATCCATTCTTGATCAGAGCATTTTCTCCTGATCCCTTGATTTGAAAATCATAATTACTTTGCTAATTAAGCGTTGAACTATTCAGCTGTTCTATAAATCGATGCATTTGCAATCTTTCTTCCTCTGATTGGGTATCGATACTCATATCAGCCCCATTGTGGATCGCCATATCCACTGTTGGATTATTATCCGACAGTGTCCTTCATAATTAGTCGCTTTGTGAGTTCTTTCTCCGATACATAATGCCTTTGGTAAATTGTATCCTTTCCTTTTGTCAACCATGCTCTGCTTTCGAGTTGGTGATATTTACCCTTGAAGCTTATGTTATATGATCGTAAGAAGCCCTGATGGGATTGAACCAACGCCTTACCTCACCGGTGTGAACCCGAAAGATTTCACGAGTCATACTTATCTGGTATTGCACCAGGTAAAACTTTCAACAACTATTGTCATCTTCGAAATACGAGAGGTGAATGGAAGGTTATGCATTGGAGAAGTGGGAGTCGACCTTGAACTTTGTGTTCATGCCCATGGACACGATGTAGATCTTGTTATTAAAGCTTCTCTTAAATTAATTACTCCTTTGGTATAAGTTCATCTTATATATCTGGGATCTGGCCTTTTGCAATCGTGGTTCCGACCATGTTCTCTTTTAAATACCATTTCTCGTGCAAGTTTTAGCACTTGTCTTCTGTAGAGCAATACCCCCGTCCAACCTCTACTTTGATATGTCATCGAGTATTACCCCCTGGTATCTCGAGATTATCATGGAACAGCATAACTTCTTATGAGTTCTTCATCAAGTGCTACCTTCCCACTGAATCCAATTTTTCACGGGCTCTGAGTTATTAAACACTCAAAGACACCGATAACTGAACCGAGTCTGCATTACGGTTCAACGACACTTGATAATCTTCTTTAAGTACGAGTTTGTACCCGATCACATCATTCCTAGCCTGACCGGCTATATCATTATCATGCTAAATTTTAACTGTGCTACCCGGTCCTTCTTCTCGGAGCACAATTTTCGACGATGAATTAACCTTACGTCGATCCTCATCGGCATATCATTTCGCCTTGAACAACAAGCTTGGTTTCGAGTTTGTGTCGTACCCTTGGTTCCAATAACCTTTCACTTCATCATTACTTTGACTTGATGTCGTCGCCGATCGATTACATCTTCCTGAACTCTCTCGACAAAGGTGTCGTGATCATCAACATTCCGAGCTCATCCAGGATATCAATTGAATTTATGATGAGAAATACCATCCTTGCCCTCGATGAATTGTATTATCATCGACCACTTTATTGCCTTCCGTTCAACACAAGTTGTTCGTGTTTTGTGTAAACCTTGGGATCCCTGCTACCCAGCAGTTGATCTTCCTTACCTCGGAAGTATTACCATCTCCTTTTGTCAAGGGTGTGGTGAGAATTTCACCACCTCTTAAGAATTCTTGATATCATAATACTTCTTGCCATCTTCGTTCATTCCTTGGCCCCCGTATTGTTTTCAACCGGAATACCGACAATTGAGCTATGTCGTGTGAATTCAAAACTTCTAGCAAGCCTCTTGCTTTGAAGTGAAATTCTTAGACTATCGATTATTGAATCACCATTCCGACGTCGGTCGTGCAACCCAGCCCATACTTCGGGTGCACCTTTCAACCAATGGTTAAATGTGTATGTTTTCCTCGAGCATACATCATTATGCCATTTGAGCTGACAAATGTCATCTTCTTGTTCACATTATCGTGGAAATCCATCCGTTTGGAATTCTCGATGAATTGTCGCTGAGTCCATCAGCCACCTTCTCATCCCCTCTGTGGTTTAAGGATGAACTATTGCTTCAAGAACCCGCTCCCGTAGTTCGTTTCCTGAGAATCTTGAAATGCCACTTCGTCTATTTGTGTTGCACCTTTTCTTCTCGGACATCCTGAGTCTGAGGTATCATGACACCAATCGGATCTGAATCTCGGTCAGATATGATGGTTGGGACAACTTTCCAAGAGTTATGGTGATGATCCTTTGATGACCCGGTAGCATGATGTCATGCCTAGCACCCCCCCCCCCCGGCTGGAGGACCTATCATTATAGATTCCTTTTCAGCAGGGTTATCCATTCGTCCATGAGGAAATTGTAATACTGTTACTACAAGTTATTCCTGATGGATCCTTCGTGATTCCAAAGTCTGATCTTCACCTGAAGACCATGTCAATGCTATCTCGAAGCATGTCTGTGGTACTCTGATTTTCAACAAGAACATTCGAAGCCCAATGCTAAATGTTTCTTGCTCAATTATCCAAACACCGTGGTAGGGGTAACGTCATGAAATTCTCTCCCCTCACCGAGAGGATTTTCTACGTTATATACTATCGTGGATATCATGCTCTGCTTGTCCTTGGGAAGGATATGCCCTTGAAATATGTGTTTAAACACATTTTCCTTTCCATTGTTCTGTTTAATATGATAATCATATTTTACTTTCGATTGGTTGTTTGAACCTTTCTTGGGAGATATATAATCTAAGCAGTGATAATCCCCTGCTTAGGTAAGCACCTCGTTGTACCACTCTGTAAGTAAGACCCTATTACTATTGTTGATGACATTCCGGTAACCACCGATGGACGAGAACCTTGCCTATTGGTCCGCCTCGTTCAACGAGCAGGAAAATGGTTCTCTTCGTCCCTCGCCCTTGGTACCTATGTTGTTGCCGACATGACCCTCAGACTCTCCTCTGACATGCCTTGCTTACATGATCGTGCAAGATGTCACCAACCTTCTACTTTTAACCACATGGTGGGCCCATAACCCACAGTTTCGCAGGATCGAAACCTGACTCTCCTGTACACCCCTGTTGCCGAAGTTATTCCTCACGCTTGACTTTGTAGGTAATTCACGGGCCACTTGCCTGTTGATCTATCCTGGTATCGGACACAATACTTATTCCCGTTGCTCTGAACCCTTTCGCACCCTGTTTCAGACAATGAACGATTGCCTATCCGCTTGAAACTTCTTATCGCACTGTCTTACTTTGCTCTCGATGTGTGTCATTTGTTCAACTCGAGAGATACTCATAAGTTCATTCTTGGGATACCCCCAGATGATTTTCCCTTATAACACCCTTGCATTGTAGAGCTACCCCTTACCTATTCGTAAGCACGATGGAGTTCACGAAGAAATGGTGACAAGTTTATCATGATGCACCGGAATAAAGGATTGAAGACATCAACGAAAGGAACTAACTTCTTCGAGAAGATCCGTTAGAATATCCTAACCAGAACTTTCCCCTTACTCCCCTCTTAAATCTCGGGACGAGATTTCTTGTAGTGGAGGAGAATTGTGACGCCCGGGTAATTAAGCTACAGTAATCCCCACTAATGATGCCACATCACCTCGGTTACTGTTGACGAATCTCGCGTTAGTTCAAATCCGATTCAAAATTCAAATTCAAAATAAAGTCAAAAAATAAAAGTTTTCAAATATTAAAACTAAAGTGTTCGGGTGGTTCCAACTAATTCATAAGTAATTATGGTGGAGGAACCACACTTTTATAAAACGCATAAATACTCTAAAATGTTTTGAATAGTAGCAAAACAATTAGTTGAATTCCTTTTACAATAAATAAAATATTAAACTATTTTATTTAGTTACCCAAATTAATGTGGCAGTAGTATGTATTAGCAATACCAATTTAGGAACCATTGGTGTATTTTGTAAAACTAAAATAAAAGAAAACTAGTCATAAAACAGAAAAGAAAAGTAAAAGGAAAAAAGTAAAAACAAAAGAAAAGAAGAGAGAGACCCCCCCCCCCCGCTGGGCCACGGCCCAGCAGGCCATCGGGCCGCCAGGCCGGCCCAGCCGCACCCCACCCCCTCCTCCTTATCCCACCAGGGGAAAACCCTAATCCCCCACACCCCCCCACGTCGTCCACGCCCCCCCTCCCGATCCAGATTTGGATCGGGGACGAACCCCCCCACACCCCCACGTTCCCCTCGCCCCCTCCCCACCTCGATTCGGATCGGGGGCGCTTGCCCCCGACGACCGCGTCGCCGCCGCCGCGCGGGCCCGCCGCCCCGACGACTGCGCCCCGCCGCATCCGCCCCCGACGCCGTCTCCATCGCCTCGGAGGCGACGGCCTCCCCGCCTCGTCACCGCCCCGACCCCGGAGGCCACCGCTCGCCGCCCCGTCATCATCTCCTCCCCGCCGGTCCTCACCGACCCTCGCCGCCCGAGGACCCCGCCGTTGCTCTCCGCCCCGGTCCGCTTCACCACCGGCCGCGGCCTTCCTCCGCCCGCCCCCTGCCGTCGGTGCCGCCCCGCGCCTCACCGTCCTCTTCTCGCCAACGGGTGGTGAGCTCCCCGTCGACCCCCGTCCTTCTCCCCCTCCGAACACGACGCCTCATGCCGTCCCGTCACCGCGCCCGCCTCTGCGTGGTCGCGCCCCGTCGCGGCTCCCGCACGCCCGCGCGTGCCCTGAGCGTGCCTCGCCCGTTGCGGCCACACTCACACACCCACCGCGCCGTTAGCCTCCCGCGCCCCCCTTCTGCTGCCTGTGGCTGCACCGGCGCTGTCCCGAGGTCGCGCCTGCTCCGGCCGTGCCCGACCCCGGCCAGTTGGGCTAGCTCCCCTCGTCGCCGGCGACCACGCCCCGGGCGGCGCCCGGCGCCAGCGTCCCGCCTCGCTCGGGTTCGCCCCCCCCTCCTCGGGTACGGGCGCCCACTTCCACGCCCGCACCCGAGCGCCCAAACCCACTAACCCCACAGGGGCCAATGACAGGCGGGGTCCGCCCCCAGAACGATTTAAAAAAAAGAAATAAATAAATAAAAGGAAAATAAAATGAAAATGAAATTAGTAAATAATTAATTAATTAATTAATTAATTAGTGAATTAATTAAGTTAATTAATTTGGTTTAACTAAATTAACTAGAATTAGTTAACCTAATCAAGTAATTAAGCTAATTAACCTGTTTAGTTAAACTCAGTCAATGACGTGGGACCCACCAGTCAGGTTGACCAGGTCAACTGTTGACTGATGATGTCAGATGATCATGCTGATGTCAGCAAACACTATTCGATAATTAATTTAAAATAATTAATTAAATTTGAAATTAAAAACTTTAAAAATTCATATTTAATCCGTAGCTCGGATAAAATATTTTCAACATGAAAGTTGCTCAGAACGACGACGAATCCGGATCGCAGTCCGTTCGTCCACACACCCCTAACCTATCGAACTCGCAACTTTCCTCTCCGGTTCTCTGTCTGACAGACGTCCGGAACCGGGAAACTTCCCGGATGTTTCCCCCCTTAACCAGTACCACCTCATACACGTTAGGGCACGCCTAGCATCACTTCTTGACATGTCATGCATCGATATGCATTATTTGCTTGTATTCATTGTTTCTTCCCCCTCTTCTCTCCGGTAGACTACGAGACCGACGCTGCTGCTGCCAGTTCGACTGGTGTGACGACCCTCTCTCTTGTCAGAGCAACCAGGCAAGCCCCCCCCCTTGATCACCAGATATCGCCTATTCTCCTCTATACTGCTTGCATTAGAGTAGTGTAGCATGTTACTGCTTTCGTTAATCCTATTCTGATGCATAGCCTGACATTGTCGCTACATCTGTTGATACCTTACCTGCAATCCTAAATGCTTAGTATAGGATGCTAGTTTATCATCATTGGCCCTACATTCTTGTCAGTCTGCCTTGCTATACTATCGGGCCGTGATCACTTGGGAGGTGATCACGGGTATATACTATACATACATACATACTATACAGATGGTGACTAAAGTCGGGTCAGCTCATTGAGTACCCGCAAGTGATTCTGACGAGGGGGCTGAAAGGACAGGTGGCTCCATCCCGGTAGAGGTGGGCCTGGGTTCCCGACGGCCCTCGACTGTTACTTTGTGGCGGAGCGACAGGGCAGGTTGAGACCACCTAGGAGACAGGTGGGCCTGGCCCTGTTCGGCGTTCGCGGATACTTAACACGCTTAACGAGATCTTGGTATTTGATCTGAGTCTGGCTACGAGCCTATACGCACTAACCATCTACGTGGGAGTAGTTATGGGTATCCCGACGTCGTGGTATCAGCCGAAGCACTTCAGACGTCAGCGACGGAGCGGCGCGCGCCGGATTGGACTGGTAACGCACTCCTTGTAAGGGGGCTAGGTCTGCTTTCCGGCCGCGTACGCAACGTGCAGGTGTGCTCAGGGCGATGGGCCCAGACCCCTGCGCGCTTAGGTTTAGACCGGCGTGCTGGCCTCTCTGTTTGCCTAGGTGGGGCTGCGACGTGTTGATCTTCCGAGGCCGGGCATGACCCAGGAAAGTGTGTCCGGCCAAATGGGATCGAGCGTGTTGGGCTATGTGGTGCACCCCTGCAGGGAAGTTAATCTATTCGAATAGCCGTGATCTTCGGTAACAGGACGACTTGGAGTTGTACCTTGACCTTATGACAACTAGAACCGGATACTTAATAAAACACACCCTTCCAAGTTCCACAGACAACCCGGTGATCGCTTTTCCGCAGGGCGACGAGGAGAGGATCGCCGGGTAGGATTATGCTATGCGATGCTACTTGGAGATGTTACTTGGAGATGCTACTTGGAGGACTTCAATCTACTCTCTTCTACATGCTGCAAGACGGAGGCTGCCAGAAGCGTAGTCTTCGACAGGATTAGCTATCCCCCTCTTATTCTGGCATTCTGCAGTTCAGTCCACTGATATGGCCTCCTTACACATATACCCATGCATATGTAGTGTAGTTCCTTGCTTGCGAGTACTTTGGATGAGTACTCACGGTTGCTTTCTCCCCCCTTTTTCCCCTTTCCTTTCTTTCTGGTTGTCGCAACCAGATGCTGGAGTCCAGGAGCCAGACGCCACCGTCGACGACGACCCCTACTACACCGGAGGTGCCTACTACTACGTGCTGCCCGCTGACGACGACCTGGAGTAGTTAGGAGGATCCCAGGCAGGAGGCCTGCGCCTCTTTCGATCTGTATCCCAGTTTGTGCTAGCCATCTTATGGCAACTTGTTTAACTTATGTCTGTACTCAGATATTGTTGCTTCCGCTGACTCGTCTATGATCGAGCACTTGTATTCGAGCCCTCGAGGCCCCTGGCTTGTATTATGATGCTTGTATGACTTATTTTATTTGTAGAGTTGTGTTGTGATATCTTCCCGTGAGTCCCTGATCTTGATCGTACACATTTGCGTGCATGATTAGTGTACGGTCAAATCGGGGGCGTCACAACGGGTCCCTACTGCACGTTTGCGCCTGTGTCTCCGTTGTGCCGTATCCTGGACGGGCGTCGCACGACGTTCATCTGTAAAAGAGAGGAACTGAATTTAAAACGGGTCACGCTGGAAAAGCTTAAAATAAGCAAAGTATAAAGTAAGATATATGAGATTCATCTTTATTGTCTCTTATTGTATATGCGTGGAGCCCCTTGTGCGGGGGTATATGGCTTCTAGGCCTGCATCAATGATGATTTTGCACCGAACTCGTCTATCCGCGTTCGTGGTCTTTAAATGACCTATTTTGAAGTTTTTTGGCCGGTGAGGCCATTTTGCTGTGGGGCTGTTAAAGCGGCCGCACTCTCCTCCGCTTGGGGAGGTGCACTTTAGTGCTTCCCCAACAAAGAGATAATGCCTCGTGGACCGGGCATCTTAAGCGTAAGATATGCATAATGTGGTATTGCGTTAAATCGAGCGAAAGCTTCTCGTCCCAGTAGTGCTTGATAGCAACTTGAGAACGGGACGACGTGGAAGGTCAGCTTTGCGCGTCGGAGGTTAACGACAGAGCCGAATGTGACTGTGAGCCGGAGAAAACCCGTACAATGGGTGTCCGGACCAGGTGTTACCCCTTGAAAGGAGGTTTTACTGCGGCGGATTCTTGCTGGGCTTATCCCCATGTGCTGGATTGAATCCTGATATATCAGGTTTAGTCCACTGCCGCCGTCCATAAGGACATTTGAAAACTTGAGTCCGCCAATTATTGGATCGAGTATCAAGGCAGTCCAGCCTACATTCTTGATATTCCTAGAATAATCTAGCTGATCGAAGATGATCGATTTTGACAACCAGTTGCAGGACCCTTTGGGCCATGTCGTGCATACCTTTACGGGCGCCGCACGTTTTGTTATGTGAAGCGAGTTCACTGTTTTTATTTCTTGTGGGAAGTTCTTTTGTTTCCTTGTGCTCCGCTTTTGGGGTTCGTCCTCGTCTTTTCTTAGTGTGTCGAGCCCCTTGTGTTCGGCATTGAGTCTGCCGGATTGTTTGAAAACCCAATAGTCCCTATGGGTATGGTTAGCAGGCTTCTGGGGAGTACTGTGTATCTGACATATCATGTCCAAGATTTTATTTAGGTTGGATGGATCGTCCCTGTTATCCTGGGGGGGGGCGATTTTTCCTGATTTTGTCGTGAGCCTTTGAATCCGGCGTTGACTGCCGTGCTCTTTGGACTTTTGTCCTTAGTCCGGCGACGGTCTTTGTTGCGTCGCGATCTTCCGTTTCCATTCCTGGTTTCGGATGTACTTGGGTCGCTGGGGCTGCACCTTGCCAACCAGCTATCCTCCCCTACACAAAAGCGGGTCATGAGGCTTGTTAGTGCGGCCATTGTTCTTGGCTTTTCTTGGCCGAGGTGTCTGGCGAGCCATTCGTCTCGGATGTTATGTCTAAAAGCTGCTAAGGCTTCAGCGTCCGGACAGTCGACTATCTGATTCTTTTTAGTGAGGAATCTATTCCAGAACTGCCGAGCTGATTCTCCGGGTTGTTGAGTTATGTGACTAAGATCGTCTGCATCTGGAGGGCGGACATAGGTCCCTTGAAAGTTTGCTCGGAAAGCATCCTCGAGCTCTTCCCAGCTTCCAATTGAGTTTTCGGGAAGGCTTTTAAGCCAATGCCGGGCTGGCCCTTTAAGCTTAAGGGGTAGATATTTTATGGCGTGGAGATCATCTCCTCTAGCCATGTGAATGTGGAGGATATAATCCTCGATCCAGACTCCAGGGTCTGTTGTTCCATCGTATGCCTCTATGTTTACGGGTTTGAATCCCTCTGGGAATTCATAGTCTAGGACCTCATCGGTGAAACATAGTGGGTGTGCGGCACCCCTGTATTTGGGTATGCCGGATTCTGATGATGGCTTCATAGCATTGCTTACGAGAGCTTGCTTTCTTGGCCCATAGATGGACCTGACTGGGCCATGATGCGAATCCTTAAGAGGGTCGCATGCCGATTTAGGTGCGGCGCCGCTTGTCGCTTTATGGGGTCGTCTACCTGACCGTGCGGCTTTTTCATTTTTTGAATGTGAGGGCTCTGAGGCCTCCTCGTCGAATTCAGGCAGTAGCTTTCTTTTCGGATAGCTTTTAGTGCGGCGACTATCGCCGTACTTATCTGTGGAAATGATTACCTTGCTCCATCTGATCTGGAGTACATCTTCCGCTGTTTTTAGCTTCCGCTTCTGCTTTTTTAGGATGCGTGCAGTTGCAACGAGCCTCTCATGGAGATTCTTCTGCTCCATAGGTTTATTTGGCGTGAGGTCGCCGTTTTCGCCGGAGGAGGGATGTTCTGTTTCTCTATCCGTGTTTCCTTGTTCGGACGGTTGCTTTAAGGCCTGCTCGTCGTCCACCGGCTCGTCTTGCTTTATGGCTGGGCTTTTGTCGAGGCGGAGCTTGGGTCGGCGTTTATGCCGACGCTTTGATTGCTTCTCGGGGGGTCGATCTCTCGTCCCGACCCCTTTTTCCTCATTGTTGCTTCCTTTAGGGGTGTCCACCATGAACACACCGTGAGATGAGGTGGCTGTCCAATGCCCTATGGGTGTTGGTTCGTCGGTATCTCGTGCATCGTCATCCATGCTGTCGATGTCTCCGGAGTCGAAGTTGAGCACGTCGTTTAAATTGTCGATAGTGGCTACCAAGTGGGTGGTGGGTGGGCTTTGAATTTCTTCGTCGTCCGTATCCCATCCTTGCTGACCGTAATCCGGCCAGGGCTCTCCTGATAAAGAGAGAGACTTTAGGGAATTCAGGATGTCGCCGAAGGGCGAGTGCTGAAAGATGTCCGCGGCGGTGAACTCCTTGATCGGCGCCCAACCGGACTCGATCGGTAGGCGTGCGGGAGGCTCGGAGTTCGAAGAGGAATCTGGCTCCTTGGAGTCACGGGCCATGCGGAGTGCGGGGCTAGAGTTCGGCTCGATCGCCTCTAAGATCGCAGCCCCTGAGGCAGCGTCCAACCGCTGATCCTTGATCGGTGCAGTAGGCTCCGAATCAATGGTCGGAACCGATGCGTGTGCGGCCTCCAAGGCGCTGTTCGGCGGCAGAGCTATATCATGCCCGTCGAGAGAGTGCGGCACGCTTGGCTGTGGCTCGAATCCGTCAAAGATCAAGTCTCCTCGGATGTCAGCCGTATAGTTTAGGCTTCCAAACCTGACCTGATGGCCAGGGGCGTAGCTTCCGATCTGCTCAAGGTGGCCAAGCGAATTGGTCCGCAGTGTGAAGCTGCCAAAGACGAAGATCTGTCCGGGGAGAAAAGTCTCACCCTGGACCGCATCGTTGTTGAAGATCGAAGGAGCCATCGGGCCTGAAGGCGACGACACAGAGGAACTCTCAATGAAAGCACCAATGTCGGTGTCAAAACCGGTGGATCTCGGGTAGGGGGTCCCGAACTGTGCGTCTAGGCCGGATGGTAAAAGGAGACAGGCACTTTGTTTTACCCAGGTTCGGGCCCTCTCGATGGAGGTAAGACCCTACTCCTGCTTGATTAATACTGATGATATGGGTAGTACAAGAGTAGATCTACCACGAGATCAAGGAGGCTAAACCCTAGAAGCTAGCCTATGGTATGATTGTTGTGTATGAAGTTTTTTCTCTACGGACTACAACCCTCCGGTTTATATAGACACTGGATAGGGTTAGGGTTACACAGAGTCGGTTACAATGGTAGGAGATCTTGAATATCGCATCGCCAAGCTTGCCTTCCACGCCAAGGAAAGTCCCATCTGGACACGGGACGAAGTCTTCAATCTTATATCTTCATAGTCCAGGAGTCCGGCTGAAGGTATAGTCCGGCTATCCGAACACCCCCTAATCCAGGACTCCCTCAATCAATATAAGAGCTTTTCAGCAAGTCCACATACTCAACTATCATTTAGTCTTTCACAATTGCTAACACTCACGCAATATTTATGGGTATGGAGTTTTAATCGGACACAAAGAAAGATAGGGGCTTATAGTTTTGCCTCCCAATGTTTTACCTCAAGCGTAATGTCAACAATAATAGCTCATGCAGACTCACATCCAATTAGCTATATGTATCTGGATCTTTCCAACACATTGTGCTTGCCAAAGGATAAAATGTAAAAAGGAAAGGTGAATATCACCATGACTCTTATATAAGGTAGAAGATAAAACTAAAAGATAGGCCCTTCGCAGAGGGAACCAGAGGTTGTCATGCGCTTTTATGGTTGGATGCACAAAATCTTAATTTAAAAGAACGTCACTTTATATTGCCACTTGTGATACAAACCTTTATTATGCAGTGTGTCGCTTTTATTTCTTCCATATCACAAGATCGTATAAAGCTTATTTTCTCCACATTAATAAGTCATACATGTTTAGAAGGCAATTTTTATTGCATGCACCGATGACAACTTACTTGAAGGATCTTACTCAATCCATAGGTAGGTATGGTGGACTCTCATGGCAAAACTGAGTTTAAGGATATTTGGAAGCACGCGTAGTATTTCTACTTGGTGCAAAGAACTTGGCTAGCATGAGAGAGAAAGGCAAGCTCAACATGTTGGATGATCCATGACAATATAATTTATCTCAGATGTAAGAAAACATAACCCATTATGTTGTATTCCTTGTCCAACATCAACTCTTTAGCATATCATACTTTAATGAGTGCTCACAATCATAAAAGATGTCCAAGATAGTATATTTATATGTGAAGACCTCTCTTTCTTTATTACTCCCTATTAATTGCAAGGATGACCAAAACTATGTTTGTCAACTCTCAACAACTTTTATTCATCATACTCTTTATATGTGAGCTCATTACTCTCCATAAGATCCATATGATCTCTTTATTTGTTTTTATTTCTTCTCTTTTATTATATTCCCTCAAGATCATAGCAAAATAATCAAGCCCTTGACTCAACACTAATCTTTATTATATATAGCTCACGGACTCGATTACATAGAAGGATCATAAAGCAAAACTCACAACTAGATCATACTAAAACTTTATTCTACTGGATCAAGATATAACCAAAAGGATCGGACTAAGAAAAATGGTAAAGATAAAAGTTGCGATGGTGATACGATACCGGGGCACTCCCCCAAGCTTGGAAGTTTCCAAGGGGAGTGCCCATACCCATGTGATTATATCTCTTTTGCTGGTGAAGGAGATGGAGGTGATGATGTAGGCTTGTCGTCCATCTTCCAAGGCATAGGCTCACCATCATAGAAGGATGATCGAGTCTCCGGAATCCTCAAATCTGCAGCCAAACTCATCCTCTTGAATCTATATTCAAACTCACAGTTTTGGTTTTGCGGGTCATAGATCTGGGCTTGGAGGCGCTCGATTTTCTCGTGAAGCTTGAAGATGGCCTCCCCAATGTCCTTGGCATCCAGCTTGTGGTTGTTGGTGAACTCTGTGATCATCATGTGATTGGAGTCCAGTCCACACTCCACCATCTCCTGACACTTGAAAACTTGTTGCTCCATCACCTCGAGCCTTGTCTCCATGCTTCCGGTCCTCCTCGGTCCCTCCACATCGCGGATGTGCAACAACCCCTCACGCATCTCAATGGTTTGAGGGTGTTGCAGCACTTCCGTGAGGTAGGGGTAGATGACCTTCTCGAAGAACTTATCCTTGGGGGCACTTGAAGATGCCATGGCAATCTAGATCTGTCAGACAAACAGCTCGAAACAAAGACAGGAGATATTTGCGTGATACGGTGGTCAAAACCTTCGGGAGATTATATAATGAATTTTTACCGACCAAAAGGAGTATCGTGCAAGAAAACGGAGTCCGGAGAGCACACGAGGTGCCCACGAGGCAGGGGGCGTGCCCAGGGGTAGGGCGCGCCCTCCACCCTCGTGGAAGCCTCATGTCCTTTCCGGTCTGCTTCTTATTTTTCTATTTTCTTAAATATTCCAAAACGGAAAAGAAATCCATTAGAACTGTTTTCGAGTCGGTTTCCTTACCGTACCACGTACCTATTGTAACATCCCAAAATTCTAAATTTTGGAATGTTATAATAAATAGATAGACTTGATTGATTGTCTGAAAGTGAGTGAATTCAAAACTTTTTGAAAGTTAAATGAGAGGGAATAAAAGGACTTTCTCGAACTTTCATCTTTGCTTTCTAATCTCTGTGAATTCAAATACTTTTCATCACAAAACCCCGGAGGGAAGATGACATGACTTCTTCCATTTATTTAAATGAAAAGGGGTGTTGAAAATAATTGAATTTAATTTGAAAATATTTCAATTCATAAACTTCATGCAGCTCAATGATTTTCATGAGAGAAGATAAAATGACTTCTTCAAATTATATGAAATATGAGTTGGGAGTTTCAAAGAATTAAATTCAAAGTTCTTTTGAATTTATTTTCAATTTGGAGTTATTTGAGTTTTATTCAAATTATTTTTCTCCAAAAATAAAATAAATGGAAAATAGGTTAACATGATTCCCTACAATAGAAAATTGGAGAAAAATTCATTTGAAATCATTTTGGTATTTTTAAAATGATTTTTATTGGATTTTAATAGACCAGTAGCACTCTTTGATTTATCTGAATTTGTGTGGATTTTATTTGAAGTTATAAAAATGTTCACGTTGCAGAAAATCTTTTTCTGAAAATTTTGGTATATTATATGCCTATATAATATTCCTATTTAAATTGTTTTACCATTTTTTCTTTGTCTGAAAAAAATGTTTATAAAAAAAGAGAGTTTCCCCTCGCCGACTGGGCCGGCCCAGCATCTCGCCAGGCCACGGCCCAGCTCCCCGCCGCTGTCCCTGCCGTCTCCGATGGGGACTCCTTCCCCGGAGTCCGCCGCGCCGCCGCCTCCTCTGCCCCCTGCTCCAAGCTTCGCGCCACCCCCTCTCCTCCATATAAATCCGGAGCCCCGACCCCGTCTCTCCTCTCGCTCTGCCGCCGCCGCCCTCACATCTCGCCGCCGCGCCACCGCACTTCACTGCCGCCAAGCGCCGCAACCGCCGTTGTCGCCTCGCCTACGCCACTGTCGCGCCGCTCCGCGCCGCTCCGCGCCGCTAGCGCCTTCGCCGCTAAGCCCGCCGTCGCCGGAGCTGCTGCCCACCGTCGCCGGAGATCGCCAGAACCGCCTGCCGCCTGATCCGCCTCCCAACCTGCCAGTTTCTTCTGGTCCGGTATAAAACCATCCCCGGTTCGCCGGTTTTCCTTTAGGTTTAGGTTTTCTTCGGTTTTGTTTAAGAACTGTTTTTTTGTTTTAGTTAATTAATGAACGTTTTCTGTTTAGGAAGTTTTAGTGAACGTATTCATTCTATAGATCTGTTTAGCGAACGTTCATTCGATAGATTTTTCCCTTTTCTTATTAATTTCAGCCGGGGACCTATTCGTGATAACTTTCTTCACAGATTAGTCCCTATACTTCAATTGATCATTACTTTTTACCCGTTTATCCAAATCCAACGAAACCAACGCCCACGTCTTCGTTACGATCTCCTCTATCCGGAAAAAGAACTTAAACATGTTTTCGAAAGTTTTAAATTTTGAATTGGATCAGATTTGTATTCAAACTTCGTTTGTTCATAACTTGAGTTTCGTAGCTCCGTTTCAGTTGATTCTTTTTGCAAATCGAAGCTCTTGACCTAAACCTTCTGATAAGGCCAAATTCACATAATTTTGGTATTGTTAGAAATTGTTTTATGTTGCAAGAGCTATTTGCTTGGTTTTGATGTTTTCCGAATCGACTTCTTCGATCTTTCTGGTCTTTTGAGTGATTGCTTATGTGTGGTTACTATTGCTTGATTACGATAGATTGACCGGAGTGTGACAAGTAGAGCTATCAAGATTTTGGAGTGCGAATCATCCTCATCAACATTGCAGGCAAGTAACACTTTGATCATACCTCCTACTACTTAGTTTTATTGCATTAGATCAATCCTCAAACATTGCATGATTAGGATCTAATTAAATTGTGGGATGGGAAGTAGTTGAGGTAGTACCTATTACCTGTTTATTTTCAAACCTTTGGGAGTTACTTCTACATTTTCTTACTGTTGCTATGCTATGCTAGTAGACATGGATTGGGTGAGTGATATCCACGACAGATGTGAGTTTGTTAATTAAGGGTTTATCTAAGGTGGCAACTTAAACACACATCTGGGTGGATTGCGGTACCTGGGTATTCCATGATTGCCTGTTTTCTTTTGGATCGCCACCCAGGCTCAAAGGGATCATGAGATTTTTCATGCTAGAAACTTCTGTGTGCAGCCACAAGCTATTATGGGCTCTAGCATAGTTGATTAAGTCGTGCGAACTCTTACAGGGTAGACTAGCAGATGTAGGGGAATGTAGGTATAACGGTCTATCCATCGTAAGGTGCTAGCGCTTCTGAATGACTATGTCTCGGTCATCCGTCTTCTCAAACACCATGTAGTGCGAGAAACCAAACGGAGGCGATCGAGTCTTGTGGGGAAAAGTGCACAAACCTCTACAGAGTGTATAAACTAATCATGGTTAGCCATTTCCCCGGTTATGGACATCTTGAGTATCTAGTACTTGGATTATCATGTGAATCTCAACATGTTACTTTAAATTAATTTTGTTGGGTTTTGTTTAATGATGATGCTTAATTGGGATTGAGGATGCTGTCAACCATTCTCAATGTTTAACAACCACCATGACAGTTAAATAAAATTTATTCCTTTGCAGTAGGGAAAAATTGGCTTTTCGCAAAAACCTTATAACCGTAGAGCTTTTCCACCAGCCATATATGCATGTAGTGATAGCCATTATTCATCATTGCTCTACAGTGTGAATTTGCTAGTACATTCAATGTACTGACCCTTTGTGGCTGCAACGTCTCATGTTGCAGGATTATCTTATGACGAGTAAGTGATATGTTAGGGTTACGATTTCTACACTCAACTTTGCCGTTGGTGTTGATGGGAATCCACAACCTTGTTACTTCCGATATTTGGATTGAGTTAATAGTATTTACGTTACTTATACATGTGATTTACCTCTGTTATATATCCTCGAGTACAGTGTGTGTCAGCATACCGATCCAGGGATGACACTTAAGCACAGAGACTTGATCCATTCGGGTCGGGTCGCTACAAGATGGTATCAGAGCACATGTTGACTGTAGGACGTGACCCTAGAAACTGGCAAGCCCATAGCAAAGATTTTTCTCTACAACTTTCCCTTTCAAAAAGATCTTTTACCTCTCTTCTCTTCTGAGCTTATTCAAAAATTCCCTTTAGTGAGACCATACCCCTTTCCCCTTTTGACCACACGAAGATTCGACTGATGAGACCACTCCAAGAAGTAGAAGATATTGGACAACTAAGACCGCTTCGGAATGAAGAGGATTTTACTGTGCATCTGAATAATGGAAACTACAACGGTTGAAGACTCTGAAGACTAGGAGAATTTGAAGGCTCTGAAGAATCCCAAGATTTGTATGACCTAGGAAGGCTACCCTTATGGAACTTGACAGATTATGGAAGCCGTCAATACCTGAGATCAAGGTGTATCGGAGAAAGACCAAGCATGGAGAGTTAAAAACCTCAAAGTGTTGTCAAGAAAACCCTAAGGCAGGAGATATCAACTATGGAAGATAGCTCATGGCAATGACAAAAGCAGAAACAAGGCTATCCATGATGTTATCGCCCGCTTATGTTATTGTCACCGTGCTGAGTTAATCATGCATATGCATGGAAGGATTGGATGGTAGGAGGCTGATGGAGCATCTATCAACAAAGGATGCAGTTTTAACCTTAGCTAGTGTATCACCAGGATCTGGAGTGTTACATCAAGAAGTTAAGATGGAGCTACAAGAAGCCGTATTTTGACAAGGAGCATTTCGTGAAGAACTTAGGACCCAGAAGTTGAAGTAGCCAAGCTAGAGGAGCTACAACCTCGAGATACCGGAGATTTGTCAGGAACTGAAGGACACTATGACCATGGCTCATGCCAAGGATGTTGAAACCCATAAGTTTGGAATACAACTCCAGAATATTCAAGGATGTCACCAGAGACTTTGCTACAACAAAGATGAGCTGGCAAGAGGACTTGAGAAAGACAAGTATGACCGGAAGAAGCCATTGGAGGCATGAACAAGACTTGAAGGGTTATACGACCTTGAAGATTTATTGACCTTTAGAAGACCAAACCCCTTTCATATGCCTACGTTAGATGCGATGATTGTGAGCTGTCATTTGTTTGATGTTTTCCGACAGCCACAATAAAATCTGTCTTTTCAAAACTTTTGTTTGTATTGTGTGTATCCCTCTCCCTCTCTCTTATCTTACCCCAAACCCACATGGACCCAATAGAGGATGAATGGAGATGAGCTTGTATTTTCTGGACCGATGAGTTAATTGGAGAGGGGCCGATGGATTCAAAACATGGAGGATCACATGAATAATAACCTTATAGTTGGAAATGATATGACCCAGCATGCTCTTCAGTGCTTTGAAAGAGGTGCTTCTACTTGGTGGAGGATGTACCAAACCATCAAAGGATGGCAAAGAGTAACCACTTGGGAAGAATTTAAGTTGACCGTGCAAAGATCTCGTATTGTGTCCCAGAAATTAAAACCTTATGGAAATGATATGGAGAAATCTTGTGCATACAAGCTTTGTGGAGAAATAGGACACAACCATAAAGAAAACAAGGACGAATACCCTCATAATCGGAGGATTAACAAAGGAGTTAGCCGAGGATCTCAGGGAACTTCAGTTGGAGATTGTTCCCAAAGGTTTTGTTGCAGCAATGGAAGTTCAGTCTACATTGTTGGGAAAGATCCGTGAAGCTCAGAAGGATGACAAAGAAATTGCTGAGGTACAAGAAAGGATGAGCAAAGGAATGCCCAAAGGTTTTCGTAAGGATGAGCATGACACCTTATGGTTGAGGACCGTGTATACGTGCCCAATAATGAAAAGATCAGGAAGTTAATACTTCAGGAGGCTCACGACTCACCATACTCGATACACCCCGGAAACACCAAGATGTATTTGGATTTGAAGGAACGTTTCTGGTGGATTGGTATGAAGAAGGATATTGCCGAATATGTAGCCGTATGTGATGTATGTTAGAAAGTGAAGGCAGAACATCAAAAGCTAGCAGGAATGTTACAGCCTATGCCAATACCCGAATGGAAGTGGGATAAATTTTGCATGGATTTCATCACTGGATTGCCCAGGACCAAATTAGGATATGATTCTATATGGGCAGTAGTTGATCGCTTGACCAAAGTGGCTCACTTTATCCCAGTGAAAACCACCTACACAAGCGTGAAGTTGGCCAAGATATATTTGACCAGGATCGTATGTCTGCATGGAGTTCCGAGGACCATCGTATCAGATAGAGGAACAAAGTTTACCTCAAAGTTTTGGAATCAGCTGCACCAGACCTTGGGTACTAGGCTATAGTTCAGTACAACCTTTCATCCGCGGACAGATGGACAGAACGAGAGAGTCAATCAGATTCTGGATGACATGTTGAGAGTTTATGCAATAGATTATGGATCCAGTTGGGATAATAATTTGCCTTACGCGGAGTTCCCATACAACAACAGTTACCAAGCCAGTTTGAAGATGGCCCCTTTCGAAGCTTTGTATGGGAGAAGGTGCAGGACACCGTTGATGTGGGATGAAATTGGAGACCGTCAGCTGTTTGGACCAAATGTGATCAAGGAGTCAGAAGAGAATGTTAAGTTGATTCGAGATAGACCGAAGGTATCTCAGTACCGACAGAAGAGTTATGCAGACTCAAAAACGCAAGGAGGTAGTCTATGAAATTGGAGACAGAGCATGTCTTTGCGAGGAGTTAAACGATTTGGAGTTAAGGAAAGTTAGCCCCAAGATTTGTAGGACCATACCGAGTTTTGGAGCATATGGGAGAAGTGGCCAAAAAGTTGGAGTCACCCGAAGGACTGTCAGGAGTTCGTGATGTGTTTCACGTTTCCCAGTTGAAGAAGTGCTATGCAGGAGATTGTAGTAATTTGAGGACCAATAAAGTTAGCATCCTTAGTACTGATTGGATCTTATGAGTTGTTACTCTGTGAAGGAAGATTTTAACCGTTTTTGAGGATATGAGAAATATGGTCTATGGATGAGTTTGAGTCATTTTAAGGGTGGTAGTAGCCTGTGAGGACACTTGACCCTGGAAAGGATAATGATGTTCCATGAAGTGGAATATGGACTTCATAAGTATAATTTTTTATCTCGGTATGAGGGATATCCCACGAGGATGAAGAGATAAATTACTATTGGACATAAAGGAGGTATGATGCCGGAAATATGGATCAATGGAAACTCCATGATGAGTCTAAGTAATCATGTCCTAGTTTGGTGCCAATAGAAGGAAGGAAGACAGTACAATTGGATGGATTTAAGAATACTAGGAAGTTGGAAGTTGGAATAATGATCAGTTGCCCGATGATAAGTTCAAGGACTACAAGTGATAAGATGGGCCGTAACCCATAGGCCCCAGGACCTGCCAAGAAGCAAGCACATTCTTGCTGAAGGAAGAACCCTGGAAGAGAATATACCTTTGTTGACAGACGATTTTATAGGAGTAACGCAAAACCTGAGAGTTGTGAAGGAACGATAGATGATTGTTTGGCTTGCAGAATCCATGGATTTATCCGAACCCAGTTCATCGACAAAAGAAATTCTGCAATGCTTGTGAGGATGACCGAGTGTTAGAATAAGAGATTCGCTAAATCGTATACACGGTAATGATTTGGGTGCGGGATGGATTGATCACCATACCGACTTACTCTTATTGTTCGCCTTGCTATATGGGATGGTAAATCTGAGTGACTTACCTATAGTAGAGAGACGACGATCAAAACCTTGTTTGAACCTTAGAATGGTATAAGTATTTTTCCCTTGTACACAGCAGTTGTTGCCAACCGTAGGTTATACGGTGAGATTCAACCCAGACCTATTTCCTGCAGGAGAAACCATAAATTGTTGACCACCATGAGATATCAATTAGTTGTTTAGTACTGGCGCCAGACCCGTTAGGTAAGAAGACCCAGTCTCAGAATAACCTTACCAAGATGAAAGGACAGAAGAATTGCGGTAAAGGTTATGCCACTACCGGAAGAGCCCAGAGAAGGAATTATCCTGAAGATCTGAGAAGACCGACACTGTTAACAATATGGATGAAGTATATGAGTTTTTGATGGAACCGTAACCATGCTTCTAAGGTTGGTAGCACCCCAAACCCCCTCCTGCGACAATTGATGGATTTTGAGAAGACCCCGACCCTAACCTATTTTTTTCTAGCCTCTCCGAATCTCGAGGACGAGATTCATTTTAAGGGTGGTAGGTTTGTAACATCCCAAAATTCTAAATTTTGGAATGTTATAATAAATAGATAGACTTGATTGATTGTTTGATTGATTGTCTGAAAGTCAGTGAATTCGAAACTTTTTGAAAGTTAAATGAGAGGGAATAAAAGGACTTTCCCGAACTTTCATCTTTGCTTTCTAATCTCCGTGAATTCAAATACTTTTCATCACAAAACCCCGGAGAGAAGATGACATGACTTCTTCCATTTATTTAAATGAAAAGGGGTGTTGAAAATAATTGAATTTCATTTGAAAATATTTCAATTCATAAACTTCATGCAGCTCAATGATTTTCATGAGAGAAGATAAAATGACTTCTTCAAATTATATGAAATATGAGTTGGGAGTTTCAAAGAATTAAATTCAAAGTTCTTTTGAATTTATGTTCAATTTGGAGTTATTTGAGTTTTATTCAAATTATTTTTCCCCAAAAATAAAATACATGGAAAATAGGGTAACATGATTCCCTACAATAGAAAATTGGAGAAAAATTCATTTGAAATCATTTTGGTATTTTTAAAATGATTTTTATTGGATTTTAATAGACCAGTAGCACTCTTTGATTTATCTGAATTTGTGTGGATTTTATTTGAAGTTCTAAAAATGTTCACGTCGTAGAAAATCTTTTTTTGAAAATTTTGGTATATTATATGCCTATATAATATTCCTATTTAAATTGTTTTACCATTTTTTCTTTGTCTGAAAAAAATGTTTATAAAAAAAAGAGTTTCCCCTCGCCGACTCGGTTGGCCCAGCATCTCGCCAGGCCGCGGCCCAGCTCTCCGCCGCCGTCCCTGCCGTCTCCGACGGGGACTCCTTCCTCGGAGTCCCCGCGCCGCCGCCTCCTCTGCCCCCTGCTCCAAGCTTCGCGCCACCCCCTCTCCTCCATATAAATCCGGAGCCCCGGCCCGTCTCTCCTCTTGCTCCGCCGCCGCCGCCCTCGCATCTCGCCGCTGCACCGCCGCACTTCACTGCCGTCAAGCGCCGCAACCGCCGCCGTCGCCTCGCCTACGCCGCTGCCGCGCCGCCTCCCACCGCTACCGCGCCGCTCCGCGCCGCTAGCGCCGTCGCCGCTGAGCCCGCCGTCGCCGGAGCTGCTGCCCACCATCGCTGGAGATCGCTAGAACCGCTTGCCGCCCGATCCGCCGCCCGACCTGCCGGTTTCTTTTGGTCCGGTATAAAACCATCCCCGGTTCGCCGGTTTTCCTTTAGGTTTAGGTTTTCTTCAATTTTGTTTAAGAACTGTTTTTTTGTTTTAGTTAAGTAATGAATGTTTTCTGTTTAGGAAGTTTTAGTGAACGTATTCGTTCTATAGATTTGTTTAGCAAACGTTCGTTCGATAGATTTTTCCTTTTTCTTATTAATTTCGGCCAGGGACCTATTCGTGATAACTTTCTTCACAGATTAGTCTCTGTACTTCAATTGATCATTACTTTTTACCCGTTTATCCAAATCCAACGAAACCAACACCCACGTCTTCATTACAATCTCCTCTATCCGGATAAATAACTTAAACATGTTTTTGAAAGTTTTAAAATTTTAATTAGATCAGATTTGTATTCAAACTTCGTTTTTTTCATAACTTGAGTTTCATAGCTCCGTTTTAGTTGATTCTTTTTGCAAATCGAAGCTCACCTAAACCTTCTGATAAGGCAAAATTCACATAATTTTGGTACTATTAGAAATTGTTTTATGTTGCAAGAGCTATTTGCCTGGTTTTGATGTTTTCCGAATCGACTTCTTCGATCTTTCTGGTCTTTTGAGTGATTGCTTATGTGTGGTTACTATTGCTTGATTATGATAGATTGACCGGAGTGTGACGAGTAGAGCTATCAAGATTTTTGAGTGCGAATCATCTTCATCAACATTGCAGACAAGTAACACTTTGATCATACCTCCTACTACCCAGTTTTATTGCATTAGATTAATCCTCAAACATTGCATGATTAGGATCTAATTAAATTGTGGGATGGGAAGTAGTTGAGGTAGTACCTATTACCTGTTTATTTTCAAACCTTTGGGAGTTACTTCTACGTTTGCTTACTATTGCTATGCTACGCTAGTAGACGTGGATTGGGTGTGTGATATCCATGACAGATGTGAGTTTGTTAATTAAGGGTTTACCTAAGGTGGTAACTTAAACACACATTTGGGTGGATTGAGGTACCTGGGTTCCAGGATTGCCTGTTTTCTTTTGGACCGCCACCCAGGCTCAAAGGGATCATGAGATTTTTCATGCTAGAAACTTCCGTATGCAGCCACAAGCTATTATGGGCTCTAGCATAGTTGATTAAGTCGTGCGAACTCTTACATGGTAGACTAGCAGATGTAGGGGAAAGTAGGTGTAACGGTCTATCCATCGTAAGGTGCTAGCGCTTCTGAAAGACTATGTCTCGGTCATCCGTCTTCTCAAACACCATGTAGTGCGAGAAACCAAATGGAGGCGATCGAGTCTTGTGGGGAAAAGTGCGCAAACCTCTGTAGAGTGTATAATCATGGTTAGCCGTGTCCCCGGTTATGGACATCTTGAGTATTTAGTACTTGGATTATCATGTGAATCTCAACATGTTACTTTAAATTAATTTTGTTGGGTTTTGTTTAATGATGATGCTTAATTGGGATTGAGGATGCTGTCAACCATTCTCAATGTTTAACAACCACCATGATATTTAAATAAAATTTATTCCATTGCAGTAGGGAAAAATTAGCTTTTCGCAAAAACCTTATAACCGTAGAGCTTTTCCACCAGCCATATATGCATGTAGTGATAGCCATTATTCATCATTGCTCTATAGTGTGAATTTGCCAGTACATTCAATGTACTGACCCTTTGTGGCTGCAACGTCTCATGTTGCAGGATTATCTTACGACGAGTAAGTGATACGTTAGGGTTATGATTTCTACACTCAACTTTGCCGTTGGTGTTGATGGGAATCCACAACCTTGTTACTTCCGCTATTTGGATTGAGGTAATAGTATTTACGTTACGTATACATGTGATTTACCTCTGTTATAAATCCTCGAGTACTGTGTGTGTCAGCATACCGATCCAGGGATGACACTTAAGCATAGAGACTTGATCCGTTTGGGTCGGGTCGCTACACCTATTCCTTTTCGGAGTCTGAAACGTTCCGAAAAGTGTCCCTTATGTATTCTTCCGGGGTTACGGTTTCAATAATATTGGTTTCAACATTTATGGGATTACCTGAGATATAATGTTTGATTCTTTGACCATTCACCACCTACGGATTTGTGCCTTCGAGGTTGTTGATTTTTATGGAACCGGAACGATAGACCTCCTCGGTAACGTAAGGACCTTCCCATTTAGAGGGAAGTTTGCCTGCAAAAAATCTTAAACGAGAGTTGTATAACAATACATAATCACCTATATTGAACTCACGTTTTTGTATCCTTTTATCATGCCATCTTTTAACTTTTTCTTTAAATAGCTTGGCATTTTCATAGGCCTGGGTTCTCCATTCATCAAGTGAGCTAATGTTAAATAACCTCTTCTCACCGGCAAGTTTGAAGTCATAGTTTAGCTCTTTAACAGCCCAATATGCCTTATGTTCTAATTCAAGAGGTAAGTGACATGCTTTACCATAAACCATTTTATATGGAGACATACCCATAGGATTTTTATATGCAGTTCTATAGGCCCATAATGCATCATCAAGTTTCTCTGACCAATTCTTTCTAGATCTATTAACAGTCTTTTGCAAAATTAATTTAAGCTCTCTATTACTCAATTCTACTTGACCACTAGACTGTGGGTGATAAGGAGATGCAATTCTATGATTAACATCATACTTAGCAAGCATTTTACGAAAGGCACCATGAATGAAATGTGAACCACCATCAGTCATTAAATATCTAGGGACTCCAAACCTCGGGAAAATAACTTCTTTAAGCATCTTAATAGAGGTGTTATGATCAGCACTACTAGTTGGAATAGCTTCTGCCCACTTAGTAACATAATGAACATCAACTAAAATATGTGTATACCCATTAGAGGAAGGAAAAGGTCCCATATAATCAAAGCCCCAAACATCAAATGGTTTAATAACAAGTGAATAATTCATAGGCATTTCTTGACGTCTACTAATATTACCGATTTTTTGACATTCATCACAAGATAAGACAAACTTACGGGCATCCTTGAAGAGAGTAGGCCAATAAAAACCGGATTGCAATACCTTATGTGCAGTTCTATCTCCAGCGTGGTGCCCTCCATAAGCCTCAGAGTGACACTTGCGTAGGATCTGTTCCTGTTCATGCTCAGGTACACAACATCTAATAATACCATCTACTCCTTGTTTATAAAGATATGGGTCATCCCAAAAGTAGTATCTCAAATCATAGAAGAACTTTTTCTTTTGCTGATATGTGAAACTAGGTGGTATAAATTTATCAACAATGTAATTAGCATAATCAACATACCATGGAGCAGTACGAGAAGCATTTATGACCACTAATTGTTCATCAAGAAAGCTATCATCAATAGGTAGTGGGTCATCAAGATCATTCTCTAACCTAGACAAGTTGTCTGCAATGGGGTTCTCAGCTACCTTTCTATCAATGATATGCAAATCAAATTCTTGTAGCAGGAGAACCCATCTAATAAGTCTAGGTTTAGCATCTTTCTTTTCCATAAGATATTTAACAGCAACATGATCAGTGTGGATAGTTACTTTAGAATCAACAATATAAGGTCTGAACTTATCACATGCAAATACAACTGCTAAAAATTCTTTTTCAGTAGTAGCATAATTTCTCTAGGCATTGTCTAGAGTTTTACTAGCATATTGAATAACATTTAATTTCTTATCAACTCTTTGCCCTAGAACAGCACCTATAGCATAATCACTAGCATCACACATGATTTCAAAAGGTAAATTCCAATCAGGTGGCTGAACAATAGGTGCAGAAATCAAAGCTTTCTTAAGTACTTTGAATACTTCTACACAATCATCATCAAAGACAAAAGGAATATCTTTTTGTAATAGGTTAGTTAGAGGCTGAGAAATTTTTGAGAAGTCCTTAATGAACCTCCTATAAAAACCGGCATGAGCAAGGAAACTTCTTATACCTTTGATGTCCTTGGAACACGACATCTTTTCAATAGCATCAACTTTAGCTTTATCAACTTCAATACCTCTTTCAGAAATTTTATGCCCCAAGACAATACCTTCATTAACCATAAAGTGGCACTTATCCCAATTCAAGACAAGGTTAGTTTCTTCACATCTCTGCAAAACTCGATCAAGGTTGCTCAAGCAATCATCAAAAGAGGATCCATAAATAGAGAAATCATCCATGAAAATCTCACAAATCTTTTCACAAAAGTCAGAGAATATAGCCATCATGCATCTTTGAAAGGTAGCAGGTGCATTACATAAACCAAAAGGCATACGTCTATAAGCAAAAGTACCGAAAGGGCAAGTAAAAGTGGTCTTTGCTTGATCATCAGCTGACACAGGTATTTGAGAGAAGCCAGAGTAACCATCTAGAAAGCAAAAATGTGTATGTTTGGATAATCTTTCTAGCATTTAATCAATGAAAGGCAAAGGGTAATGATCCTTTTTAGTAGCTTTATTTAATTTGCAAAAATCAATTACCATCCTATAACCTGTAATAATTCTTTGTGGAATCAATTCATCTTTATCATTAGGAACGACAGTAATACCTCCCTTCTTAGGGACACAATGGACAGGACTTACCCACTGACTATCAGCAATGGGATAAATTATACCTGTCTCGAGGAGCTTTAATATTTCCTTTCTTACCACTTCTTTCATCTTAGGATTCAGCCGTCATTGGTGATCTATAACTGGTTTGGCGTCTTTCTCCAAATTTATTTTGTGTTGACATAGAGTTGGACTAATGCCCTTAATATCATCAAGAGTATATCCAATAGCAGCATGGTGCTTCTTCAGAGTTTTCAATAATCTCTCTTCTTCATGCTCTGAAAGGTTAGCACTAATAATAACAGGATATATCTTCTTTTCATCAAGATAAGCATATTTAAGAGTATCAGGCAATGGTTTAAGCTAAAACATGGGATCACCCTTGGGTGGAGGAGGATCCCCTAGGATTTCAACAGGCAAATTGTGTTTCAGAATAGGTCCCTGTTTAAATAATACTTCATCTATTTCCCTTCTTTCATTCATAAACATATCATTCTCATGGTCTAGTAAATATTGTTCTAAAGGATTAGTAGGAGGCACGACAATAGAAGCAAGACCAATAATTTCATCTTTACTAGGCAATTACTCATCACGGGGTTGTCTATGAAACTTAGCAAAATTAAACTCATGAGACATATCCCCTAAACCAACAGAAACAATATCCTTATTGCAGTCTATCTTAGCATTAACAGTATTCAAGAAGGGTCTACCAAATATAATGGGACAAAAGCTATCTTTTGGGGAACCAAGAACAAGAAAATCAGCAGGATATTTAACCTTCCCACACAAGACTTCAACATCTCTAACAATCCCAATTGGTGAAATAGTATCTCTATTGGCAAGCTTAATGGTAACATCAATATCTTCTATCTCAGCAGGTGCAATATCATGCATAATTTCTTTGTATAAGGAATGGAGTATTGCACTTGCACTAGCACCTGTATCACATAATCCATGATAGCAATGATCTCCTATTTTAATAGAAATAACATGCATGCCTACAACAGGTCTATGTTTATTTTTAGTATCAGGTCTAGCAATTCTAGCAGTCTCATCACAGAAGTAAATAACATGCCCATCAATATTATCGGCCAAGAGATCTTTAACCATAGCAATATTAGGTTCAACTTTAACTTGCTCAGGGGGTTTGTGTGTCCTAATATTACTTTTGTTGACTACAGTTGAAACTTTAGCATGATCCTTTATTCTAACAGGGAAAGGTGGTTTCTCAACATAAGCAGTAGGAACAACAGGATCATTATAAATGATAGTCTTTTATTCAACTTTAATAGGTGCAACTACTTTCACTTCAATGAGAGGATTATATTTAAACCACTTCTCCTTAGGGAGATCAACATGAGTAGCAAAGGATTCACAAAAGGAAGCTACTATCTCAGAGTCAAGTCCATATTTAGTGCTAAATTCACGGAAATCATCGGTATCCATAAAAGATTTAACACAATCAAACTTAGGTGTTATACCTGACTCCTTAACTTCGCCGAGATCCCAATCTTCAGAGTTGCGTTTAATTCTTTCCAATAAATCCCATTGAATTCAATAGTCTTCATCATAAAAGATCCAGTACAAGAAGTATCGAGCATGGAGCGATTACTGAGAGAAAGCCGAGCATAAATTTTTTGAATAATCATTTCTCTTGAGAGCTCATGATTGGGGCATGAATATAACATTGACTTAAGCCTCCCCCATGCTTGAGCGATGCTTTCTCCTTCGCAAGGCCAAAAATTATATATATAATTATGATCACGATGAACAAGATGCATAGGATAAAACTTCTGGTGAAATTCCAATTTCAATCGCTTATAGTCCCATGATCCCATATCATCACATAGCCTATACCATGTCAATTCATCTCCCTTCAAAGATAAAGGGACGACCTTCTTCTTGATAACATCCTCGGGCATACCTGCAAGCTTAACTAATCCACAAACTTCATCCACATAGATTAAGAGCAATCGGGATGCAATGTTCCATCTCCTGCAAAAGGATTAGCTACCAGTTTCTCTATCATACCCGAAGGAATTTCAAAGTAAACATTTTTAGTAGGTTCAGTAGGTTGAGGAGCAACTCTTTGCTCTAATGGTCGGGGTGAAGATACCCCGAACAAGCCCCTCAAAGGATTATGTTCCATAGTAACAAGTGACAGTAAATTTCAGCACACTATATAAAATTTTTCCTTACCAAATTCCACCTACCAAAGGCGCTTCACTCCCCGGCAACGGCACGAGCAAAGAGTCTTGATGACCCGCAAGTGTAGGGGATCTATCGTAGCTTTTCGGTAAGTAAGAGTGTCAAACACAACGAGGAGCAGAAGGAAATGATAAGCAGTTTTCAGTAAGGTATTCTCTGCAAGCACTGAAATTATCGATAACAGATAGTTTTCTGATAAGGTAATTTGTAACGAGTAGCAAGTAATAAAAGTAAATAAGGTGCAGCAAGATGGCCCAATCCTTTTTGTAGAAAAGGACAAGCCCGGACAAACTCTTATATGAAGGAAAGAGCTCCCAAGGACACATGGGAATTATCGTCAAGCTAGTTTTCATCACGTTCATATGATTCGCAACTACAATAGAAGTATTAAGGTAAACCTAACCATAGCATGACACATATGGATCCGAATCAGCCCCTTACGAAGCAATGCATAAACTAGGGTTTAAGCTTCTGTCACTCTAGCAACCCATCATCTACTTATTACTTCCCAATGCCTCCCTCTAGGCCTAAACAATGGTGAAGTGTCATGTAGTCGACGTTCACATGACACCACTAGAGGGACGACAACATACATCTCATAAAAATATCGAACGAATACCAAATTCACACGACTACTAATAGAAAGACTTCTCCCATCTCCTCAGGAACAAACGTAACTACTCACAAAGCATATTAATGTTCATAATTAGAGGGGTATTAATATGCATAATGGATCTGAACATATCATCTTCTACCAAGTAAACCAACTAGCATCAACTACAAGGAGTAATCAACACTACTAGCAACCCACAGGTACCAATCTGAGGTTTGGATACAAAGATTGGATACAAGAGATGAACTAGGTTTTGAGATGAGATGGTGCTGGTGAAGATGTTGATGGAGATTGACCCCCTCCCGATGAGAGGATCGTTGGTGATGACAATGGCGATGATTTCCCCCTTCCGGAGGGAAGTTTCCTCGGCAGAATAGCTCCGCCGGAGCCCTAGATTGGTTCCGCCAAGGTTCTGCCTCATGGCGGCGGAGTTTCTTCCCGAAATCTTGCTTATGATTTTTTTCCTCGACGAAAGACTTCATATAGCCAAAGATGGGCATCGGAGGGCCACTAGGGGGCCGACGAGGCAGGGGGCGCGCCCCCCACCCTCGTGGCTGGTGGGTGGCCCCCTCTGGTACTTCTTGCGCCCAATATTTTTTATATATTCTAAAAAGTGCTCCCGTGGAGTTTCAGGACTTTTGGAGATGTGCATAATAGGTCTCTAATATTTGCTCCTTTTCCAGCCCAGAATTCCAGCTGCCAACATTCCCCCTCTTCATGTAAACCTTGTAAAATAAGAGAGAATAGGCATAAGTATTGTGACATAATGTGTAATAGCAGCCCATAATGCAATAAATATCGATATAGAAGCATGATGCAAAATGGATGTATCAAGAGACTTTGTTGCTAGGAAGCACGATAAATAAAGAGAACATTGGGTTCAGAAACCCATGCCTTTTCCTCCTAAACCATCCAAGAAAAAGGATGATGAGGATTTTCAGCGCTTTGCTGAAATGATTAGACCTATCTTTTTGCATATGCGTTTGACTGATATGCTTAGAATGAATCGTTATGCTAAGTATATGAAAGATATTGTTACTAATAAAATAAAGATACCGGAAGCTGAAATTTCCACCATGCTTGCTAATTATACTTTTAAGGGAGGAATACCTAAGAAACTAGGAGATCCCGGAGTACCAACTATACCATACTCCATTAAAAGAAACTATGTTAAAATTGCTTTATGTGATCCTGGAGCCGGTGTTAGTGTTATGCCTCTCTCTTTATATCGTAGACTTGATTTGAATATACCTACTGAAATATCTTTGCAAATGGCTGACAAATTAACTGCTATACGTGTCAGTATTTGTGAGGATGTGCCTGTCGTGGTTGCAAACGTTACTATTTTAACGGACTTTGTTATTCTTGATATTCCCGAGGACGATAGTATGTCGATTATCCTTGGTAGACCCTTTTTGAATACTGTAGGGGCTGTTATTGATTGCAACAAAGGCAATGTCACTTTTCATGTTAATGGTAATGAGCATACAGTACACTTTTCAAGGAAACAACCAAGTCCACAGTAGAAATTCTATTAGAAAAACTTCAACAATTACTATTGGAGGTTTTGAATTTCCTCTTCCAACTGTCAAGAAGAAATATGATATTCTTATTGTCGGGGATGTGCATATCCCCGTTGAGGTAACTTAGTGATATTTGAAAATTCTCCGGTTTCATGTTATTCGAAAAGAGTTTGTTACCAAGACTTGATCAACCTTGTTAGTGGATTCCTTTTGATGAGCATGAGAAGGATGAAGTTAGAAATCACAACTCTCTATACCCTCCTTTTACTTTATGTTATTTAGATTAAATAAAGCAAAAATAGTATTTTCTGTTTGATTTCTGAATTATCCTTGCAATAAAAAATATCCCGAAAATAAAAGTTCTCCAAATGTCCCAAAAATGAAATATGATTTTTTCTAGAATATTTAAGAACTATTGGCACTGAGAACACCAGGGGGCACACCATCTGACCATGAGGGTCCAGGGCGCGCCCACCCCCATGGGGCGCGCCCCCTGCTGCGTGGACCCCACGAGGGCCCCCTCCACTTATTCCTGCACCCACACACTTCTCTTCGTCCAGAAAAATCCTCCCATAGCTCAAACCTGAGTTCTAGCTCATCTTGCTGCCATTTTCGATCTCCTTGCTCAAAGCTTCAGTCACGAAACTGTTTTGGGGGATTGTTCTTCGATATGTGACTCCTCCAATGGTCCAATCAGTTTTTGTTCTAGTGCTTTATTTATTACAAATTTTTGCTGCTAAGGTGACCCTGTTCTTGAGCTTGCATGTCAAATTTATGTGGTCAAAAGTAGTTTTAATGCATGATATGGCCTCTAGGCACTTGTAGGAGTAGTTGCTATCAATCTTGTTGAGTTTGATTCACCTTTATTTTGAGTCACTAAAAATTTCAGAAATTTTTCAGAGGAAGAAATATGTTTAGGAAAATGTATCAAGGTGGTTCCTCAAGGAAGCAAGGCCCAAGGCTCGCGATACGTGAGCCGTACAATGAACTACCAAGGGAAGCTCAAGTGCGGCCTTGTGCATGGCCGTCAGAGGAGTTCATGGTCCAGGCAAGCATCAAGGATGAATTTGACGCGTATGTGCGTAACACTGATCTTGAGGGCTTCGTGTCAGATAAGTGCCGGCAATATCACTATCTAACTGATTCCTTTGTGAGAAGGTTTAAATTTACATCCTCGCGCAATTCTCACACTGTTTTATTTGATCTTTATGATAAATCTTATATCATGGACCTAGAAGATTTTGATACTGCTTGTAAACTCCCGCACTGGGGCAATGTTAGTGAACCTCGCAAATCTAAATATAAAGACTTTCTTGCTAGTATTACTATGGGGGGAATCTAGGGAAATCACACAAGCTACCATAGGAAGCATTCATTTCCCTTCCATACATTATTTTGCTCTCTTCATTGGTAGATGCATTAATGGTAAAGATGAGGCTTGTCACATGTGTGTTCCAGATCTTAGTGTCCTCAAGAGTGTGGCATTAGGTGATAAACAATAGAACTTGGGGGCTATTGTTCCACGTAGGTTGCATCAAAACAGTATAAGTGGATATTTGTTTGATGGAATTTATGCAACTCGTGTAGCTAACTATCTTGATATACCCATACATGGAAATGATATAGAATTACCTCATGCTTACCTAGATTATAATGCCATGGTTCGCCATCAGTTTCTTGAGAGGAACGATCAGCTCCTCCAGTACCGACTAATCTTTGACAGACGATGCACCGTCCATGTTGCTCTCCCTACTCCTGCTTTCTTTAACTTTTAGGCAAAAGGGACATATGTTATAACCAGGGAGGAGGCAAACGAGTACGAGAGGAGGACGGAGGCAGCTCGCCTCCAAGATGCACCTCATCAGGAAGTAGCTGTTGCATCTTAGTACGACCCCAGTTACAACTTCGGATATCCACCAGGCCAGCCGTGGCCCTAGACCAACTTAGGCCAAAAGCCTAAGCTTGGGGGAGTATGTTCCTCACCGACATTACATTCATGTTCACACACTCATGCCAGTTGTCGGTGCTCATACTTTTTCATTGTACTACCCATGCTAGTTTATTTTCTTTTTAAGCCTTCTTCTTGTGTGTTTGAAAAACCTTAATAAAAACCAAAAAATTAGTTGTAGCTCTTAGCTAGTTTACTTTCCAGGCCTATAGTAGTAATAATTAAAAGAAAACCCAAAAATATTTCTCGTTCTTCTTTTGCTTGTTGGGAGTTTTCCCATGTAAATAGTTTTGTTTCTTTTCTTTTCTTTGGGGGTTGTGAGGAGAAGACCATGATGAAAATGTTGAGTGTCTCTCATATGCATTATTGTTGATCTAACAAAGAGCCCATATTACCTTGTCTTCTCCCGTGTATTAAATGCTTGCAGATTCCAGCTTAGTCCAATGCACGTGCACTATTATTATTATCCACACCGTTCGGTTGTGCAAGTGAAAGGCAATAATGACGATATATGATGAACTGATTGAGATGAGAAAAGCTGGTATGAACTCGACTATCTTGTTATTGTAAATATGATTAGTTCATCATTCCTGATTCAGCCTATTATGAATGGGACATGTTTGCAATGACAATTAGAGATTATAGTTGCTCATGTCATGCTTAATTAGCTAGGAGTTTATAATGGTTTACCTTGCGTGCCAACATGCTATTAAAATGGTTGTGGTGTGGTATGATAGGGTGGTATCGTCCTTTGAACAATTCGAGTGGCTTGACTTGGCACATGCTCATGCATGTAGTTGGAGCAAAATCAACATAGCCTCCACGATATTTATGTTCATGGTGAATTATATCCTACTCATGCCTGCACTCATTGTTGATTAATTTTAATGCATGTTCATGACTGTTGTCGCTCTCTAGCTGGTTGCTTCCCAGTCTCTTTCTAGCCTTCACTTGTACTAAGCGGGAATACTGCTTGTGCATCCACTTCATAAACCCCAAAAGTTATTCCATATGAGTCCACCATACCTTCCTATATGCGGTATCTACCTGCCGTTCCAAGTAAATTTTTATGTGCCAAACTCTAAACCTTCGAATGAAATTCTGTTTTGTATGCTCGAATAGCTCATGTATCAACAAGGGCTGTCTATATCTTCCATGCTAGGTGGGTTATTCTCAAGAGGAGTGGACTCCGCTCCTCATTCACGAGAAAATGGATGGTAACCGGGATGCCCAGTCCCATGCTTAAATTAAAATAATTGCAAACAAAACTCCCCCAGGATTGTTGTTAGTTGGAGACAAGCAATGGATTGATGTTTGTTGGTGGTAGGGGGAGTATAAACTTTACCATTCTGTTTGGGAACCGCCTATAATGTGTGTAGCATGGAAGATATCGAGATCTCTCGGTTGTTATGTTGACAATAAAAGTATACCACTCAAAATATTATTCATCTCTATTTCAAAATCGAGTTGTGGCACCTCTACAAATCCCCGCTTCCCTATGAGAAGGGCCTATCTATTTACTTTTATGTTGAGTCATCATCCTCTTATTAAAAAGCACCAGCTAGGGAGCACCGCTTTCATTTGGATGCATTACTATTAGTTTACTTTGAGTATGACCGTGACTGAATCTCTTTTACCATGAATTACAATGTTTAGTCAGTCCTTGATCTTCAGAGGTTCTCTGCATTTATGTTTTGCGGTCTCAGAAAGGGCTAGCGAGATACCATCTTGTTATATTATATTATGATTGTTTTGAGAAAGTGCTGTCATCCGAGATTTACCATTATTGCTTGCTAGTTGATTATGCCATTGATATGAGTAAACATGAGACCTTAATGTTATTTTGAATATGGTTAGTTCATAATCTTTGCTGAAAACTTGAATGCTGGCTTTACATATTTACAACAACAAGATCAAACAGAGTTTGTAAAAGTTTTTCTTTATCACTTTCAGTTTGTCAACTGAATTGCTTGAGGACAAGCAAAGGTTTAAGCATGGGGGAGTTGATACGTCTCCATCATATCTACTTTTACAAACACTTTTGACCTTGTTTTGGACTCTAACTTGCATGATTTGAATGGAACTAACCCTGACTGACACTATTTTTAGCAGAATTGCCATGGTGTTATTTTTGTGCAGAAATAAAAGTTATCGGAATGACTTGAAACTTCACGGAGAATATTTTTGGAATATATAAAAAATACTGGCGAGAGAATCAATGTGGGGGGCCCCACCCCCCTGGGGCACGCCCCCTGTCTCGTGGGCCCCCTGAGGCTCCACCGACCTCAACTCCAACTCTATATATTCATGTTCGGGGAGAAAAAAAATCAAAGAGAAGGATTCATCACGTTTTACGATATGGAGCCACTGCCAAGCCCTAATATCTCTCGGGAGGGCTGATCTGGAGTCCGTTCGGGGCTCCGGAGAGGGAAATCCGTCGCCATAGTCATCATCAACCTTCCTCCATCACCAATTTCATGATGCTCACTGTCGTGCGTGAGTAATTCCATCATAGGCTTGCTGGACAGTGATGTGTTGGATGAGATTTATCATGTAATCGAGTTTGTTTTGTTAGGGTTTGATCCCTAGTATCCATTATGTTCTGAGATTGATGTTGCTATGACTTTGCTATGCTTAATGCTTGTCACTAGGGCCCGAGTGACATGATTTCAGATCTGAACCTATTATGTTTCCATGAATATATGTGAGCTCTTGATCCTATTTTGCAAGTCAATAGTCACCTACTATGTGTTATGATCCGGTAACCCCGAAGTGACAATAATCGGGACCACTCCCGGTGATGACTATAGTTTGAGGAGTTCATGTATTCACTAAGTGCTAATGCTTTGTTCCAGTACTCTATTAAAAGGAGGCCTTAATATCCCTTAGTTTCCAATAGGACCCCACTGCCACGGGAGGGTAGGACAAAAGATGTCATGCAAGTTCTTTTTATAAGCACATATGACTATATTCGGAATACATGCCTACATTACATTGATGAACTGGAGCTAGTTCCATGTATATAACTGTTGCACGAGGAATCACATCCGACATAATTATCCATCACTGATCCATTGCCTACGAGCTTTTCTGTAGCGACCCGACCCGAATGGATCAAGTCTCTCTGCTTAAGTGTCATCCCTGGATCGGTATGCTGACACACAGAGTACTCGAGGATTTATAACAAAGGTAAATCACATGTATAAAATAACGTAAATACTATTACCTCAATCCAAATAGCGGAAGTAACAAAGGTTGTGGATTCCCATCAACACCAACGACAAAGTTGAGTGTAGAAATTGTAACCCAAACGTATCACTTACTCGTCATAAGAAATCCTGCAACATGAGACGTTGCAGCCACAAAGGGTCAGTACATTGAATGTACTGGCAAATTCACACCATAGAGATTGATGAATAAAGTCTATCACTACATGCATATTTGGCTGGTGGAAAAGCTCTATGGTTATAGTTTTGCGTAAAGCCAATTTTTTTCCTACTGCAAAGGAATAAATTTTTATTTAACTATCATGGTGGTTGTTGAACATTGAGAATGGATGACAGCATTCTCTATCCCAATTAAGTAACATCATTAAACCCAACAAAATTAATTTGAAGTAACATGATGAGATTCACATGATAATCCAAGTACTAGATACTCAAGATGTCCTTAACTGGGGACACGGCTAACCATGATTAGTTTATACACTCTGTAGAGGTTTGCGCACTTTTCCCCACAAGACTCGATCGCCTCCGTTTGGTTTCTCGCACTACACGGTGTTTGAGAAACGGATGACCGAGACATAGTCTTTCAGTAGCGCTAGCACCTTACGATGGGTAGACCGTACCACCTACATCCCCTACATCTGCTAGTCTACCACTATAAGAGTTCGCACGACTTAGTCAACTATGCTAGAGCCCATAATAGCTACGAAACTCAAGTTATGATCAAACGAAGTTTGAATTCAAATCTGATCTAATTTAAATTTTAAACTTTTCAAAAACATGTTTGAGTTGGATTACTGGATAGAGGAGATCATAACAAAGAAGTGGGCGTTGGTTTTGTTGAATTTGGACTAACGAGTAAAAAGTAATCATCGTTTGAAAATCAGGGGCCAATCTATAAAAATATATTCACAAACGAGTCCCTGGCAGAAAACTAAAAGAAAAAGAAAAAGACTAAAAAGCGAACGTTCATTTATAAGATCTATACAGCGGACGTTCTCTATATAATTAAACCTAAACAAAACCGGTTTTTTAACGAAAACTAAACTAAAAGAAAAACCGGCGAACCGGGCGGTTTTATACCGGACCAGAAGAAACCGGCTGGTCGGGCGGCGGATCGGGCGGCAGGCGGTTCCGGCGATCTCCGGCGACGGTGGGCATCAGCTCCGGCGACGGCGGGCTTAGCGGCGACGACGCTAGCGGGGCGGAGTGGCGCGGCGGCGGCGGGAGGCGGCGCAGCAGCGGCGTGGAGCAGCGAGCAGCGAGGCGGCGGTGGCGGCAACCAACAGCGGCGGCGCTGGCGCATGCGGCGGCGACGAGAAGCGGGGAGGGGAGGAGGAGGCGGCAGGGCTTTAAAGGGGGTCAGGGGGCCTCGGGAGGGGTGGGGAAGGGGCGACGGCGGCGTGTCCGCCTCGGACACGGCGACGGCCGGTGGCATACGGGTGAGGGACTCCGCCCGAGGTCGGTGGCGAGTGCGGATGGGCTGGGCCGCGGCCTGGCTGGGAGCTGGGCCGGCCCAGTCGGTGAAGAGGAGAAAGTTTTTTTAAACATTATTTTCCAGACAACAAAAATAACAAAACCAAAATAAATAAAAATATTATATAGGCATATAATATATCAAAATTTTCAGAAAAAGATTTTCTACGACATGGACATTTTTCTAGCATTAAATAAAATACACATAAATTCTAATAATTCAAATAGTGCTTCTGCTCTAATAAAATCCAATTAAAATCAATTTAAAAATACCAAAATGATTTCAAATCAATTTTTCTCTAATTTTCTATTGTAGGGAATCATGTTACCCTATTTTCCGTGTATTTTGTTTTTGGAGAAAAATAATTTGAATAAAACTCAAATAACTCTAAATTGAAAATAAATTCAAAAGAACTTTGAATTTAATTCTTTGAAACTCCCAACTCATATTTCATATAATTTGAAGAAGTCATTTTATCTTCTCTCATGAAAATCATTGAGCTGCATGAAGTTTATGAATTGAAATATTTCCAAATGAAATTCAATTATTTTCAAATACCCTTTCATTTCATTTAAATGGAAGAAGTCATATCATCTTCGCTCAAGGGTTTTGTATTTGAAAAGAATTTGAATTCATGGAGATCAGAAAGCAAATATGAAAGTGTGGGAAAGTCCTTTTATTCTCTCTCATTTAACTTTCAAAAAGTTTCGAATTCACTCACTTTCAGTCAATCAATCACACAACAATCAAACAAACGATAAAATCTATCTATTTAATATAACATTCCAAAATTTAGAATTTTGGGATGTTACAAACCTACCACCCTTAAAATGAATCTCGTCCTCGAGATTCAGAGAGGCTAGCAAGAAAAGGTTAGGGTTTGGGGGTCTCCTCAAAATCCATCAATCATTACCGGGGTCTGGGGTGCTACCACCCATAGAAACATCGTTACGGTCCCATCAATACTCATATACTCCATCCTTATTCTTGACAGGTCCGGTCTTCTCAGATCATAAGGATAATTCCTTCTCTGGCTCTTCCGGCAGCGACATAACCTTTTACTCAATTCTTCTGTCCTTTCCTCTTGGTAAGGTTATTCCGAGATTGGGTCTTCTTAGCTGACGGGTCTGGCGCCAAAACTAAACAACTATCGATATCTCATGGTGGTCAACAATGTATGGTTTCTCCTTCAGGAAATGGGTCTGGGTTGAACCTCACCGTATAACCTACGGTTGGCAACAACTGCCGTGTACAAGGGAAAAATACTTATACCATTCTAAGTTTAAACAGGGTTTTGATCGTCATCTCTTTACTATAGGTAAGTCACTCAGATTTACCATCCCACATAGCAAGGCGAATAATAAGAGTAAGTCGGTATGGTGATCAATCCATCCCGCACCCAAATCATTACCTTGTATACGGTTTAGCGAATCTCGCATTCTAACACTCGGTCATCCTCACAAGCATTGCAGAATTTCTCTTGTCGACGAACGAAGTTCGGATATATCCATAGATTCTGCAAGCCAAACAACCATCTATCGTTCCTTCACAACTCTCAGGTTTAGCGTTACTCCTATAAGATCGTCTATCGATAAAATCAAACTTCTTCCAGGGTTTTTCCTTCAGCAAGAATGTGCTTGCTTCTGGGCAGGTCTTGGGGCCTGTGGGTTATGGCCCATCTCATCACTTGTAGTCCTTGAACTTATCATCGGGTAACTGATCATTATTCCTACTTCCAACTTCCTAGTATTCTAAAAATCCATCCAATTGTATTGTCTTCCTTCCTTCTATTGGCACCAAACTAGGACGTGATTACTTAGACTCATCATGGAGTTATAATCATTCCATAATACCAACATCATACCTCCTTTATATCCAATAGTAATTCATCTCTTCATCCTCATGGGATATCCCACATACCGAGATAAAAACTTATACTTATGGAGTCCATATTCCACTTCATGGAACATCATTGTCCTTTCCAGGGTCAAGCGTCCTTACAGGGGAATATTGGCCATCTCTGCATGGCACTCCTTCAACTGGGAAACGTGAAACACATCTTGAACTCCTGATAGTCCTTCGGGTGACTCCAACTTGTTGGCCACTTCTCCCATATGCTCCAAAACTCGGTATGGTCCTACAAATCTCGAGGCTAACTTTCCCTTAACTACAAATCGTTGAACTCCTCGCAGAGGGGTCACACGAAGACATGCTCTGTCTCCAATTTCATAGACTACCTCATTGTGTTTTTTTAGTCTGCATAACTCTTCTGCCTGGACTAAGCTACCTTCAGTCTATCTCGAATCAACTTAACATTCTCTTCTGACTCCTTGATCACACTTGGTCCAACAACTGACGGTCTCCAACTTCATCCCACATACTCTTGGGGCATCACACATATCGAGACAAAACTCGTATTCATTTTGTCCAAAATCCAGTCAGTGGAGTATCCTTATCTTTTCCAGGGGTCAAGGGTTCTTACAGGGTACTACCACCCTTAAAATGCACAAATCTTCCATAGACCATATTTCTCATATCCTCAGAATGGCCAAAATTCTTCTTCATAGAGTAACAACTCATAAAATCCATATTAGTACCAACGATGCTAATTTTATTCATTCTCAAGTGATTACAATCTCTCGCTTTTCCATTACATGTCTTAACTCAACACCTCAATATAAAATAAAATGTTCTCACTTCTACTACTCCATTTTGTTTGTTACAAACTCAACTATCTAGCACAAGTTTCCTTCTCCTTGGGGCATTCTCTGGCAAAGTGCCCTGCTCCATTACAACTAAAATGTATTACTTCTGACAAGTATCAAGGTTTCCTTTTTGGGCAATTGTTGAGGTAGTGCCCTGACTCCTTGCACCTGTAACAGGTGATATGACTCAGGTCCTTCCTAGAATCCAATCTACTTCTCTTCCTGGACCTTTCCATGCCAATCATGGCTTCTATTTCTTATGGGTCATATTCTACTTCCTCTGTCGGGAATTATACTAGATCCCCATTCAAACAATTTTGGGAGATGTGTCATTCTTCTCCACATGAATAGCAAGACTTAGTGCAGGGTTTACTCGGGTCTTCTTTAGGCATGCCCTCCATCTCTTCCATCATCACAGCTTCTTCTAAAATTTCCATGAGGGCTCCTTTCTTCTGCTGGATGGTTTGTTGTATCATGGGGTAAATGTGACACTGAGCAGGATAGTGGGTAGTCCCTTCACACAAGAAACAAGTAATCTGCCTAATTGGGCATTCTTCAACTGGGTGACTTCCTTCACAATTAGGGCATTCATCCTTGTGTTCTTTATGGGTGTGTCCGATTTCTCCACAAATCTTGCATGCACAAGGTTTCTTCATGTCCTTTCCATAAGGCTTCAACTTCTAGGAAACAAGCCGAGACTTTGGCAGAGTCAACTTAAATTCTTTCCAAGTGGTTACTCCTTGCCATCCATTGATGGTTTGGTACATCCTCCACCAAGCAGTAGCACCTCTTTCAAAGCACTGAAGAGCATGCTGGGTCATATCCTTTCCGACTATAGGGTTATTCTCCATGTGATCCTCCATGTTCTGAATCCATCGGTCTATCTCCAACTGACTCATCGGTCCAGAAAATACAAGCTCATATCCATTCATCCTCTATTAGGTCCATGTGGGTTTGGGGTAAGATAAGAGAGAGGGAGAGGGATACACACAATACAAACAAAAGTTTTGAAAAGACAGATTTTATTTGTGGCCGTCGGGAAAAATATCAAACAAATGACAGCTCAGAAACATCGCATCTAACGTAGGTATATAACAGGGGTTTGGTCTTCTAAAGGTCAATAAATCTTCAACGTCGTATAACTCTTCAAGTCTTGTTCATGCCTCCAGTGGCTTCTTCCGGTCATACTTGTCTTCCTCAAGTATTTTTGCCAGCTCATCTCTGCTGCAGCAAAGTCTCTGGTGACATCCTTGAATATTCTGGAGTTGCATTCCAAACTTCTGGGTTTCAACATCCTTGGCATGAGCCATGGTCATGATGTCCATCATTTCCTGACAAATCTCCGGTATCTCGAGGTTGTAGCTCCTCCAGCTTGGCTACTTTCAGCTTTTGGTTTCTGAGTTTCTTCACGAAATGCTTCCTATCAAATATGGCTTCTTGTGGCTCCATCTTAACTTCCTGATGTAACACTCCAGATCCTGGTGATACACTTAGCTAAGGTTAAAACTTCACCTCTTGCTGATAGATGCTCCATCAGCCTTCTACCATCCAATCCTTCCATGCATATGCATGCTTAACTCAGCACGGTGACAATATCATAAGGGGGCCATAACATCATGGATAGCTGGGTTTCTGCTCTTGTCATTTCCATGAGCTATCTCTCCATAGTTGATATATCCTGCCTTAGGGTTTTCCTTGACAGAACTTTAAGTTTTTAACTCTCCATGCTCCGGTCTTTCTCTGATACACCCTGATCTCGGGCATGGACAACTTCCATCATCTGTCAAGTTCCATAAGGGTAGCCTTCCTAGGTCATACAAATCTAGGGATTCTTCAAAGCCTTCAAATTCTACTTGTCTTCAGTCTTCAACCGTTGTAGTTTCCATTATTCAGATGCACAGAAAATACTCTTCATTCCGAAGTGGTCTTAGTTGTCCGATATCTTGTACTTCTTGGAGTGGTCTCATCAGTCGAATCTTCGTGTGGTCAAAAGGGGAAAGGGGTATGGTCTCACTAAAGGGAATTTTTGAATAAGCTCAGAAGAGAAGAGAGGTAAAAGATCTTTTTGAAAGGGAAAGTTGTAGAAAAAAATCTTTGCTATGGGCTTGCCAGTTTCTAGGGTCACGTCCTACAGTCAACATGTGCTCTGATACCATCTTGTAGTGACCCGACCCGAATGGATCAAGTCTCTGTGCTTAAGTGTCATCCCTGGATCGGTATGCTGACACACACAGTACTCGAGGATTTATAACAGAGGTAAATCACATGTATAAAATAACGTAAATACTATTACCTCAATCCAAATAGCGGAAGTAACAAAGGTTGTGGATTCCCATCAACACCAACGGCAAAGTTGAGTGTAAAAATCGTAACCCCAACGTATCACTTACTCGTCGTAAGAAATCGTGCAACATGAGACGTTGCAGCCACAAAGGGTCGGTACATTGAATGTACTGGCAAATTCACACCATAGAGATTGATGAATAAAGGATATCACTACATGCATATTTGGCTGGTGGAAAAGCTCTATGGTTATAGTTTTGCGTAAAGCCAATTTTTTTCCTACTGCAAAGGAATAAATTTTTATTTAACTATCATGGTGGTTGTTGAACATTGAGAATGGTTGACAGCATTCTCAATCCCAATTAAGTAACATCATTAAACCCAACAAAATTAATTTAAAGTAACATGATGAGATTCACATGATAATCCAAGTACTAGATACTCAAGATGTCCTTAACCGGGGACACGGCTAACCATGATTAGTTTATACACTCTGCAGAGGTTTGCGCACTTTTCCCCATAAGACTCGATCGCCTCCGTTTGGTTTCTTGAACTACACGGTGTTTGAGAAACGGATGACCGAGACATAGTCTTTCAGAAGCGCTAGCACCTTACGATGGGTAGACCGTACCACCTACATCCCCTACATCTGCTAGTCTACCACTGTAAGAGTTTGCACGACTTAGTCAACTATGCTAGAGCCCATAATAGCTTGTGGCTACACATGGAAGTTTCTAGTATGAAAAAATCTCATGATCCCTTTGAGCCTGGGTGGCGGACCATAAAAAAACAGGCAATCCTGGTCTACCCAGGTGCCTAGACAGGCAATCCTGGAATAACCGGGTACCTCAATCCACCCAGATGTGTGTTTAAGTTGCCACCTTAAGTAAACCATTAATTAACAAACTCACATCAGTCATGAATACTCTCAAAACCCAATCCACGTCTACGAGCATAGCATGGCACTATAAGCATAATGTAATAGTAACTCCCAAGGGTTTGATAATAAACAGGCAATAGGTACTACCTCATCAACTACTTCCCAATACCCACATGTTATCAATCCTAGTCATGCAATGTTTGAGGGTTGTAACTAATGCATAAAAACTGGGTATGAAAAGGGATATGGTCAAAGTGTGAACTTGCATGCAATGTTGATGAAGATGATTCACACTCACAACTCTTGATAGGTCTACTCGTCACACTCCGGTCAATCTATCGTAAGCAAGCAATAGTAACCACACATAAGCAATCACTCAAAAGATCAGAAAGATCAAAGAAAATGATTCAGAAAACTTCAAAACCAAGCAAATAACTCTTGCAACATAAAACAATTTCTAACAGTACCAAAATTATGTGAATTTGGCCTTACCAGAAAGTTTAGGTCAAGAGCTTCGATTTGCAAAAAGAATCAACTCAAACGGAGCTACGAAACTCAAGTTATGATCAAACGAAGTTTGAATTCAAATCTAATCTAATTTAAATTTTAAACTTTTCAAAAACATGTTTGTGTTGGATTACTGGATAGAGGAGATCATAACGAAGAAGTGGGCGTTGGTTTCGTTGAATTTGGACTAACGAGTAAAAAGTAATGATCGTTTGAAAATCAGGGGCCAATCTGTAAAAAATATATTCACAAACGAGTCCCTAGAAGAAAACTAAAAGAAAAAGAAAAGACTAAAAAGCGAACGATCGTTTATAAGATCTAAACAGCGGTCGTTCTCTATATAATTAAACCTAAACAAACCGGTTTTTAATGAAAACTATACTAAAAGAAAAACCGGCGAATCGGGCGGTTTTATACCGGACCAGAAGAAACCGTCCGGTCGGGCAGCGGATCGGGCGGCAGGCGGTTCCGGCGATCTCCGGCGATGGTGGACAGCAGCTCCGGCGATGGCGGGCTCAGCGGCAACAGCGCTAGCGGCACGGCAGCGGCGGGAGGCAGCGTGGAGCAGCGAGCAGCGAGGCGGCGCTGGCGCATGCGGCGGCGACGAGAAGCGGGGAGGGGAGGAGGAGGCGGCGGGGCTTTAAAGGGGGTCAGGGGGCCTCGGGAGGCGTGGGGAAGGGGTGACGGCGGCGTACGGGCGAGGGACTCCGCCCGGGGTCGGTGGCGAGTGCGGATGGGCTGGGCTGCGGCCTGGCTAGGAGTTGGGCCGGCCCAGTCGGCAAAGAGGAGAAAGTTTTTTTTAAACACTATTTTCCAGACAACGAAAATAACAAAACCAAAATAAATAAAAATATTATATAGGCATATAATATATCAAAATGTTCAGAAAAATATTTTCTATGACATGGACATTTTTCTAGCATTAAATAAAATACACATAAATTCTAATAATTCAAACAGTGCCCCTGCTCTAAAAAATCCAATAAAAATCAATTTAAAAATACCAAAATGATTTCAAATTAATTTTTCTCCAATTTTCTATTGTAGGGAATCATGTTACCCTATTTTCCATGTATTTTGTTTTTGCAGAAAAATAATTTGAATAAAACTCAAATAACTCTAAATTGAAAATAAATTCAAAAGAACTTTGAATTTAATTCTTTGAAACTCCCAACTCATATTTCATATAATTTGAAGAAGTCATTTTTATCTTCTCTCATGAAAATCATTGAGATGCATGAAGTTTATGAATTGAAATATTTCCAAATGAAATTCAATTATTTTCAAATACCCTTTCATTTAATTTAAATGGAAGAAGTCATATCATCTTCGCTCAAGGGTTTTGTATTTGAAAAGAATTTGAATTCATGGAGATCAGAAAGCAAATATGAAAGTTTGGGAAAGTCCTTTTATTCCCTCTCATTTAACTTTCAAAAAGTTTCAAATTCACTCACTTTCAGTCAATCAATCACACAACAATCAAACAAACAAAAAAATCTATCTATTTAATATAACATTCTAAAATTTAGAATTTTGGGATGTTACATTTTCACATATTGATCTTTGCTTATTTACTTTTTCGTTGCCACTGTTACAATCACTAGAAAACCAATACTGTTACTTTTGCCACCGTTACCATTACTTCCATATTACTTTGCTACTAAATACTTTGATGCAGATATTAAATCTTTTAGGTGCGGTTGAATTGACAACTCAACTGCTAATACTTGAGAATATTCTTTGGCTCCCATTATGTCGAATCAATAAATTTGGGTTGAATACTCTACCCTTGGAAACTGTTGTGATCCCCTATACTTGTGGGTTATCAGGCGCGCCGCGCCTCTCGCTCTGCGGCGCTCCAACGGTCTTGCCATGCGGTGAGCCGCAGCCTATCAGCACGGACATGCCTAGCTTGCTCTACGACACGCCATCTATCATGTTGTGTGGCGAGCTGTAGCCTGTCGGTGTTGACATGCCTGTCTTGATCCGCGGCGCTCAAGCACCATGCGCTAAAGGTCTGCTCAACCCTGGCGATGACGCGCATCACGGCGTCATCCATCGCATTGCCGGGGACCGCCTCAGCCTCAATGGGTCGTGGCGCCTGCTCGTTTTCCTCGTCGGCGAGGTTGATGGCAGAGGCGACGCTTTGGTGGGTTGGCATGCTTGGAAAAGGTGGGTGTGCTACAGGTTGCACTTGTCGCCTCCGTGCATCGCGTGCCGCCTATGCGCAATATCGCTAGGTGGCGGGAAACAGGCGAGGAAATGGCGGGAAACGGTGGCATGTTCATAAAACACCATCAATTAATGAAAACTTAGCATAGAAGGAACATCGAACTAGCACAAGAAGTAGATGATGATCAGATGATCACGGACCACACTAGGGAATCCATCGGCGATGAATTCATCAATCCCAAATGGTTGAATACTAGCAAGCATTTGCCCACAACACACACGGCATATTCCATCACAAACAGGTCGGATGGATCAACTGTATGCCGCGTATCGCACATTGTCAAAAAGTAATGCGATATACCTTCTTTAACATGTTAAAAAATAAAAAATAAAAAACAAGGACCTCGAGGTTAAATTAACTCATGGGATGGGTCTTATCAGTCATTTAATTTGACATATATGACCCATCCTATCAGTTAATTTAACATCAACACAAGTTCCCATCCAGTCACCCATCTGATGGCTGCTCCAGCTTGAGCACACTTAACTTGATAGTTTTCTTACATGAGCCACTGGTGGAACAGCTAGTCCTTGCTGATACGATGCCTCTTTGCATCCTTATGGCGTATCCGGATGACCGCCCGTCCCCCAATGGCCAATAGATGTTGTGTAGAAAGAGCATATCACATACATCTTATTAGAAGCAATCATTTGTGTTATTATCGGTCTTCACACACATTTCTGATTACAGACCTGTTTGCCGCGTATCACACACATCCTCTTATATTGAACCATTTCCGTTCTCTTGTCTCAACGCAAATAGTTCATCCAAGTGAACCGCATGCCGTATATCGCACACACCTTCATCTGGCTGCCGGTTTATTTTGTGTTGCCTAATCACAAATAGTTCATCCGAGTGAATCGTATGCTGTATATTGCACACACCTTCATCTGGCTGCCCGTTTCTTTTGTTCCTCCTCATCCCAAATAGTTAATTGAGCTGAACCATATGCCCTGCATCGCACACGCAACTAAAATCTGAACCGTGTTTGATGCATCCTCCATCACAAATGTTTTGCACCTTTTTTAACGGTTATTTTACACCACCATTTGTGATTATGGCATCGCAGAAAGTTTCATCGAAGGGTCTCTGATCGTAGTGTCGCATTAGCAACAACCTGCAACAGTGGAAATTCCTTCGAGTATGATAGAACAACTGGTAGCTAATCCTTATGCAGGAGAAGAAACCGAACATCCTGATATGCACTTGATATATGTAGAACAAATTTGTGGATTGTTCAAGTTTGCATGTTTACCCGAAGATGAAGTTCTGAAAAAGGTTTTCCCTTTATCTTTTAAGGGAAAAGCATTGGCATGGTATAGGCTATGCGATGATATTGGGTCTTGGAATTGGAATCGTTTGAAATTGGATTTCCATCAAAAAAATTATCCTATGCATCTAATTCATCATGATCGAAATTATATATATATAATTTTTGGCCTCGTGAAGGAGAAAGTATTGCTCTAGCTTGGGGGAGGCTTAAGTCAATGTTATATTCATGCCCCAATCATGAGCTCTCAAGAGAAATTATTATCTAGAACTTTTATGCTTGGCTTTCTCATAATGATCAAACCATGCTCGATACCTCTTGTGTTGGTTCTTTTATGAAGAAGACTATTGAATTCTGGTGGGATCTTTTGGAAAGAATTAAACAAAACTCTAAAGATTGGGAACTCGATGAAGGTAAAGAGTTAGGTATTAAACTTAAGTATGATTGTGTTAAATATTTTATGGATACCGATGCTCTTCAAAAGTTTAGCACTAAATATGGACTTGACTCTGAGATAGTAGCCTCCTTTTCTGAATCATTTGCTACTCATGTTGATCTCCCTAAAGAGAAGTGATTTAAATATCACCCACCTATTAAAGAAGAAATTAAAGAACCGATAACTATTAAAGAAGAAACCATAATTTATAATGTTGATCTGGTTGTTCCTTCTGCTTATATTGAGAAACCACCTTTCCCTGTTAAGATAAATGAGCATGCTAAAGTTTCAACTGTGGTTAACAAAAGCTATATTAGAACACCTAAACCTGATGAACAAATCAAAGTAGAACCTAGTATTGCTATGGTTAAAGACCTCTTGGAAGAAGATATGGATGGGCATGTTATTTACTTCTGTGAAGAAGCTGATAGAATTGCCAAACCTGACAAAAAGGATAAACATAGACCTGTTATTGGCATGCACGTCATCTCAGTTAAAATAGGAGATTACTGTTATCATGGTTTATGTGACATAGGTGCTAGTGTGAGTGTTATTCCTTACACCTTATATCAAGAAATTATGAATGACAAAGCACCCGCAGAGATATAAGACATAGATGTTACTATTAAACTTGCTAATAGAGACATTATATCACCAATTGGGGTTGTTAGAGATGTTGATGTCTTGTGTGGGAAAATAAAATACCCTACGGGTTTTCTTGTTCTTGGTTCCCCACAAGATGACTTTTCTCCCATTATCTTTGGTAGACCTTTCTTGAACATCGTTAATGCTAGAATAGACTGTGAGAAACAAACCGTCGGTGTTAGTTTTGGTGATGAGTCTCATGAGTTTAATTTTTTCCAAGTTTAGTAGAAAGCTTCAGGAAAAAGAATTGCCTAGAAAAGATGAATTAATTGGTCTTGCTTCTATTGCTGTGCCTCCTACTGATCCAGTAGAACAATATTTGCTAGACCATGAAAATGATTAACTTATGCATGAAAGAAATGAAATACATAAGATTTTCTTTGAACAATGTCCTCTGCTTAAACAAAATTTGCCTATTGAAACTCTAGGAGGTCCTTCTCCACCTAAAGTTGATCCTGTGTTTAAATTAAAACAATTGTGAGACACTTTGAAATATGCTATCTTGATGAAAAGAAGATATATCCTGTTATTATCAGTGCTAACCTTTCAGAACATGAAGAAGAAAGATTGTTGGAAGTTCTAAGGAAGCACCGATGTGCTATTGGATATACTCTTGATGATTTAAAGGGCATTAGTCCCACTCTATGCCAACACAAAATTAATATGGAACCTGATGCTAAACCCGTTGATGATCATCAACGTCAGTTAAAACCGAAGATGAAAGAAGTGGTAAGAATGGAAATATTAAAACTTCTGGAAGCAAGTATAATCTATCCTATAGCTGATAGTAGATGGGTAAGTCATGTTCATTGTGTCCCTAAGAAAGGAGGTATAACTATTGTTCCTTATTATAAGAACGAACTTATTCCACAAAGAATTGTTACAGGCTATAGAATGGTAATTTATTTTAAAATTAAACAAACCAACTAGAAAAGATCATTACCCTCTACCTTTTATTGATCAAATGCTTGAAATATTGTCTAAGCACACACATTTTTGCTTCCTTGATGGATATTCTGTTTTTTCACAAATACATGTTTCTCATCCTGATCAAGAAAAGACCACTTTTAGTTGTCCCTTTGGTACCTATGCTTATGGACGTATGCCTTTCGGTTTATGTAATGCACCTGCTACCTTTCAAAGATGTATGACTTTTATATTCTCTGACTTTTGTGAAAAGATTGTTGTGGTTTTTATGGATGACTTCTATGTTTATGGGAATTCTTTTGATGATTGTTTAAGCAATCTTGATCGAGTTTTGCAGAGATGTTAACAAACAAATCTTGTCTTGAATTGGGAGAAGTTCCACTTTATGGTTAAAGAAGGCATTGTCTTGGGTCATAAAATTTCAGAAAGAGGTATTGAAGTGGACAAAGCTAAGGGTGATGCAATTGAGAAAATACCATGTCCTAAAGATATAAAAGGTATTCGTAGTTTCTTAGGTCATGCTAGTTTCTATAGGAGATTTATCATCGACTTTTCTAAAATTTCTAGGCCTCTTACGAATCTTTTGCAAAAGGATATTCCTTTTGTTTTTGATGATGATTGTTTAGAAGCCTTTGAAACACTCAAGAAAGCCTTAATTTCTGCACCTATTGTTCAACCACTTGATTGGAACTTGCCTTTTGAAATTATGTGTGATGCTAGTGATTATGTTGTTGGTGTTGTTCTAGGACAAAGAGTTGATAAGAAATTGAATGTTATTCATTATGCTAGTAAAACTCTAGACAGTGCTCAACGAAATTATGCTACTAGTGAAAAAGAATCCTTAGTAGTGGTGTTTGCTTGTGATAAATTTAGACCTTATATTGTTGATTCCAAAGTAATTGTTCACACTGATCATGCTGCTATTAAATATCTTATGGAAAAGAAAGATGCCAAACCTAGAATTATTTGATGGGTTCTCTTGTTACAAGAATTTGATTTACATATCAATGATAGAAAAGGAGTTGAGAACCCCGTAGCTGATAATTTATCTAGGCTTGAAAATTTGCCTAATGACCCGCTACCTATTGATGATAGTTTTCATGATGAGCAGTTAGCTGCAATAAATGTTGCTCATAATACTCCTTGGTATGCTGATTATGCTAATTACATTGTTACTAAATATTTACCACCTAGCTTTACATACCAACAAAAGAAAAAAAATCTTCTATGATTTAAGACATTACTTTTGGGATGACCCACATCTTTATAAAGGAGTAGATGGTATTATTAGAGGTTGTGTACCTGAGCATGAACTCGAACAAATCCTACGGAAATGTCACTCCGAAGCTTATGGAGGACATCATGCCGAAGATAGAACTGCTCACAAGGTATTGCAATCTGGATTTTATTGGACTACTGTCTTCAAGGATGCCTGTAAGTTCATCTTATCTTGTGATGAATGTCAAAGAATAGGTAATATTGGTAAGAGTCAAGAAATGCCTATGAACTATTCACTTGCTATTGAACCATTTGATGTTTGGGGATTTGATTACATGGGACCTTTTCCTTCCTATAATGGGTATGCACATATTTTGGTTGCTGTTGATTATGTTACTAAATGGGTAGAAGCTATTCCAACTAGTAGTGCCGATCACAACACCTCTATTAAAATGCTTAAGGAAGTTATTTTCCCATGGTTTGGAGTCCCTGGATATTTAATGATTGATGGTGGTTCACACTTTATGCATGATGCTTTTCGTAAAATTATTGCCAAGTATGATGTTAACCATAGAATTACATCACCTTATCATCCTCAGTCTAGTGGTCAAGTTGAACTTAGCAATAGAGAAAAACAATTAATTTTGCAAAAGACTGTCAATAGTGTCGGCGTTCTGGGAACGGGGGTCCCCAGACTTGCCTGCCTGTGGCCTGCGGCGTGGCTCAAAAGGGGGCCCAGCACGGCCCGTCTTCATCAACACAGACCCAAGACCCTCACGAGGGGCCAAGCCTCACGGGGTGGATGACACGGAGCTTCCTCAGGCACGGCCTCATTAGGCTGGCTCGCGAGGAGGCGGAGAGATCAAGGCGGGGTACCTCACGAGGTGCCCGTGACGCAAGCCATGACGACCGAAGGCGCCAGGCGGGCGCCAGCCGCGCAGTGTCCTCCTTTCCTCTTTGGTGCAAAGGGAGCAAGCGCAGGCGAGAGCATCAAGCAAAGGCACCCGTTTCGGTGCAACGAGACCAAGACCAGTCCAACGGCAGGGAGGAAGTCATTGTGGAGCCCAAGCCAGCGTCACCACCAGAGCCTTTGGCAGGCGAGGACCAACTTTAGTCAGGATAAGTGTACCAGATGTTCCCCTTCAAAATGGCCAATTGTTGGCGCCCTTCCCGCTCAATATTTGGGGAAGAGGCCGAGGGCCTTTGCCTATAAATAGGACTAGCCACCCACAGGGGAATCAAGAGATCGGAGGGGAATCAAGAGATCGGAGGGGATTCAAGAGATCAGATCAGATTGAAATCAGAGAGAGAATCGAGAAGAGAGAGAGAGAGGGGTGACTGAACTCCTCCCAGCAGTTCATCCCCCCAACCAAGAACAGACCCTCGCGAGGCTTTTCTTCCTTGTATTGCTCATCATCATCAGCCCAAGAGGCAATCCACCACACCACACACTGGAGTAGGGTATTACACCACAACGGTGGCCCGAACCAGTATAAACCCTGTGTTCTTGTGATGTTCTTTCCATAGCTTAGATCTTAGCGAGGCGGAGAGGTGCAGGTAGGCAGAAGGCGAAATCTCCGCGCGCACCCCAGTGTTCGAACCTCAAGGGTCTGCCGGAACCCGAAATCCGACATTTGGCACGCCAGGTAGGGGTGCGCCGGAATTCGTCTTCCACCACCCCGTTCTCCTCCGACCATCGTGTCCATGTCTGACGCTCGTCGGGCCCGCGCCGAGCGACGGGCCGTTCTCGCTTCCCATGTCGCCTAGACGGCTCCTGTCGGCGGGCATCCTCGCCGTTCCCCGTCACCTGCCGTCAACGCCGCCATCGGCCCGGCGGGGGACGAGCAGCAAGCGTCGTCTCAGCATCCGTCCGTGCGACAAGACGGCCGCACTGCTACTCCCTCGCTCACCCCAGCTGGTTCTTCGTCCCGCACGCTCCGCGCACCCATGGAGGCTCGAGCTGCGCTCATCGCGGCAAACGAGCTCTTGTGCTACCGTCCCGTCCATGACGTCTACAAACAATGGCTCGACCGCGTCGCCGAGCTCGTCTACGCCGCAGGGGGCTCTCCTGCGCCGTCCATTCCGCTGCACCGCACCCCGCGCGGGCGACGAAGCTCCGGCGGCGCCCCGGCCGCCTCCTCCTCAAGAAGGCGCCATGGCTCCAAGGCGCGTGGCCCCTGGGCGGAAGCCGCTCCATCATGTGCCAGCGCGGCAAGAGCAGAGCTGCCATGAAGTCCCTCGCCCGCAAGAAGCTGCCCGGGAGCTCCCTGCTCCAGCACGTCGCGACCATGCTCCTGCTCCCGCACGTCAAGACTCCGCGCTGCTCCCAGCTACAGTGCGTGGGGACATGCAAGACCAAGCTCTCCGTCACCCCAAGCCTCCCGTGGCCACAGCAGGCTGCCGCGCCTTCACCACCGAGCTACGCAGCATCGCGTGGCCTGGCAAGTTCAAGCCAGACCTGCCTCATCATTACGACGGCACGGCCGACCCTGCGGAGTTCCTCCAGCTCTATGAGCTGGGCATCGAAGCTGCCAACGAAGATGAGAAGGTCATGGCGAACTGATTCCCATGGCGCTCAAGGACGGGACCCGCACCTGGCTCCTGAACCTGGCTCCAGGCACAATCTCCTCCTGGGACGAGATGCGCACCCGCTTCATCGCCAACTTCCAAGGTACTCGCGACCGACCACCCACCATGAGTGACATGCGCCGCATCAAGCAACAACCCAGAGAGACCCTGCAGAAGAACATCCAGCGCTTCAACAACGCACGCCTCAAGATTCCCAAGGTGACCGAGGAGGCCATCATCTCAGCCTTCTCCGACGGCGTGCGTGATGTCAAGATGAAGGAGGAGCTGGCGATGCATGAAGACCTGTGCACTTCCTTGGAGTTATTCAACTTGGCAACCAAGTGCGCCAGGGCTGAGGAAGGGCGACTCTCCCTCCTCGAGCTTCCTGCCGCAGACCCAGAAGAGAAGAAGCCCAAGGCCAAGGATGTCAAGCGCAAGGGGGCTGCCATGCTCGCGGCAGAACCAGACACCAAGCGGGGTAGAGATCAGCCCGAATCTTCCAAGGGCAGTCGGTATTGTGTCTACCACGACCTCCACACCCACAACACCAACGAATGTCAAGAGCTCCAAGCCGTGCGAGAAGGAAGGATCGGCTATCGCCCCGACCGCGGTGACCGGGGCTACGGTCGAGGAGGAGGAAGGAACGCAGGACGCTGGGAAGACCGCTGCCCGTGCCAAGGGTGGCGCGATCGACCTCGCGAGGATCGTTGGCAAGACCCGCCTCACGAGGGAGACTGGAGGGATCAACCTCGCGAGGATCGCCCGCAAGGCAACACAGGCCTCCCTCCGCTGCCGCCGTAGCCAAGGAGAAACGAGGACCGCCATCAGGACGAGGGGGCTGGGGGCTTCCAGGAGCCGCGCGCGATCGCCTGCATCCTGGGCGGGGCTCAAGCCCCAGCCTCTCAATGCATCTTCAAGTAGTTCACCCGCGAAGTGAATGCAGTCCTCCCCAAGCTGGAAGCCACGTGCCCTCTTAGGTGGTCGGCGTGCGCCATTACGTTCAGCTCAGCAGATCAACTCAAGTGTGTGGCCACAGCCGGAGTCCTCCCGATGCTTTGTTCCCCAACCATAGGCAACGTGGTGGTCACTAGGACCCTCATCGATGGCGGGGCAGGGCTAAACGTCCTGTCCGTGGAAACATTCAACAATCTCCAAGTGCCCTACAACCAGCTTCAGCCAACCAAACCTTTCTCCGGAGTCACCGACGGCTCCACGGTCTCGATTGGGCAGGTCCGCCTCCCTATCACCTTCGGGGCACGCGACAACTACCGCACCGAGCTCATCGACTTCGACATCGCTCACATTCGCCTGCCGTACAATGCCATCCTTGGGTACCCAGCGCTGGCCAAGTTCATGGCCGTAACTCACCACGGCTACAACATCCTCAAGATGCCAGGAAGTGGCGGGGTCATCATGGTGCCCTGTGAAGAGAAGGACGCGGTGTGTTCCCTGGAATGAGCCTTTCAGGCAGCATCACTGGAAGACCCGGATCGCAGAAGCAGGAGGCTTCCCGAGACCGCCCCCAAGAAGAAGAAGACATCGTCCGGCCCGGCCCCTCAGGGCCCGCGCCTGCCCAGGGGAACCTCCATCCATCGCATAGGAAAGCGCGCCCGACGCCCTCCTCAGGCAGGGCTCGGGGGCTCTCCCCTAGAGGGCCACCGACCTGGCTAAGGTCACGAGGGAGGCGCTTGGGAACCTCATGGAGGCGTGCTTCGAAGCATGTTTCCCTCAAGAAGGAGTAAGGCAAGGAGGGCCAGACCCTCAGGAGTTCGTCGGCAAGGCCATTCAGGAGCTACAGGAGTCAAGAGTCATGAAAGGCGGCCGCCGCCTACCAGCTGTGGCTCCCCATCCAGGCGAGGATGGTGGGCTGCGTGTCTGCATCGACATACCAGGGCTCAATCGAGTCGCCTCTCTGGAGCGCCTCTGGCCCTCACGAGTGGGGCGCTGCGAAGGTCCACCCCACAGCTATGTTCGTATGCCTTACGGCTTGCCAAACGCGGCTGCCACGTACCAGCGCCTCATGAGGGGCATCATGGAGGCTCAAGAGGCGAGGCGTTCCGCAGCCCTGGCGGAGATGGAGATGGTCCGCGAGGAGCCACCAGCACCTCCGGAGCCTCCCGAGGCCCCTGGGCCTGGGGGCTCGTGAGGATCGGCTTCCGCAGCCCACCGAGTCTGCTACACCAACACTCCTTCATCCTCAACATCATCAGGTGACATCTTTCAAGTTTCATTTCCAGCTGGGAGCGCCCCCCCAGGGCTGCATTATTCCCAGGCCGCGTGGGTCCGTCCTTGCGGCATGTACCCCTTTTTATTTCATGTTGTTAGCTTACCTTGTTGGGGGCGCCCCTCGGGCTGCATCATCCCCCAAGTCACTCGGGCCAGACCTAGCGGCATGTATCCCTTTTGCATTTATTTTCGGCTATGCATTCGACCCACCATGCTTGATTATTTGATGCCTATCCACGACACCTCTTCTTCTCCATGCCGACCACTTGCACGTTAAAGGGGGGGTACCTGAGCATCGCGACTCAGGGCTCTTACTGGCTCTCCAGCCCTCACCCTCTGGCCTTGTCCACGGCATCGCGACCTGGCATACCAGCGATGGCTGAGACCAGCTCGAGGGCCGGGACCCGAGGACGTAGAGTGCCGTCATCTAACCAAGTTTGCAGGGACACATCACAAGATAAGGCCCAGTGCCAGGCGCAACCCGCCTAGAGGTAGGGCCCCGTGAGTCCCGCCTTGGCTCACGGGTGCCTAGATACACCTCGCCAGGCCCTACCGTGCCAGCCATGTGTCAGGGCGGGGCTGTACACGCCCCGGGGGCTCCTCCCGGAGGGGAGCCCCCTCCCACGTACCAGTGGAAGCACCATGCTCCGCGCTAGCTGACGACACTGCCGAGGAGCGGCTATGACCGTACACATACGGAAGCTCTATGCTACGCGCTGGTGATAAACAACTGAGGGCGGCCCCCGAGCCGAACCAACCTTAGGGAGCCCAGAGCTCAGTGTCTAGCCTCATCGTAACGCCTCCCCTTAGGAGTGCCGTGCGAGGGGGCTGGGCACGGGGGCTGCGCCTGGGTCACGCACAGATGCACGCCACCCAGCCAGGCCCCCCCGGGCCTGGTTCGTCGCGCGTCTCTCCCCGAGCGGAGCCAAGGTACGAATTCCGTTTGAGCGTCAAGGGGGACTCCTGAGCATCGCGACTCAGGAGCCTAACTAGTCACGTAGCCCCTCACTCCTTAGTTCCGAAAGGCTAACGGCGGTTGAGGTATGCGCGCGGCCGGGCTCTGCAGACGTAGAACGGTAGATCCACCCACATCACACCTCCCTACTTGCTGTTCGTGTGCCAAGGGGGACTCCTGAGCATCGCGACTCAGGAGCCTAACTTGTCACATAGCCCCTCACTCCTTGGTCCCGTCCTGGTTTCTGGTCGGGGCTAACGGCGACTGAGGTATGCGCGGGGCCGGGCTCTGCCGGCGTAGAACATAAGAAAGTAGGAAGGAAAAGCGTAAATTTCAAGGAATTCAAAAGCAAATATTACAGTCCACACTGTTATCTCAATGCCAAACGCAAGTTTAAACGCCTCCCTGAGGCATGATACAGGTGCAGGAATTAAAGGCAGGACAGGAGCCATAACGGAGTCACTTGTCGGCGGTGGAGCAGCGCGGAGTGGGTTCGCCTCATGGAGCAGCAGGGTCGGCAGCGCCTTGCTTCGGCTTGGTGCTGAAGGCCCGGAACTTCCCCAGCAGAGCCTCCGCACGACCCTTCACGGCCTCAACAGCGGCAGCGGCACGCTCGCCGCTTACTGGCTCCAGCAGGCTGTCGAGGTCGACGCCGGGATCGTGAAGGTAGATGTGGGTGAGGACCCACGTCAGCGCTGCAGAAGACATGACACGCGCCTCGGCCTCGGCCGTGGGGCCAAGTCCAAGGGCGACATCTTCAAGAGCACGAACTAGGAAGGGAAGCAGCTTGGCGGGGCCGTCCTCGGCGCCAGCCAGCGGGCTCTCCAGGCCGCTGTCGTAAAGCGTCCTCAGCGAGGAGCAAGCCTTCGCCTCCATCTCCACGAAGGCCACGCGGTCCTCGGCAAGAACCTGGGCCTTGTCGTCCAGCTCGACCTTCCTCGCCCCCAACTCTTGCTCCAGCGCGCCTAGGCGGTCATGGTGCCTCCTGAGCTTGACCTCCCTCTCCTTGACGGCCGCCTCACGAGCCTTCACGCCTTCTTCCTGCTCTCGGCGAAGGAGGGCCTCTTTCGCGAGCTGGTCTCGCAGGCCTTGCAGCTTGTCCTCCAGCGCCTTGCAGCAACCACGGACGTCGACCACCTCCCCCAGGGCTGCGTCACGAGCAGCCTTCGCCTCAAGGACGGCCTGCCTCTCCTCATCGCAAGCCATCGAGGCCTCGACCAGCGCCGGCCGAATCGAAGCGTCGGAGCGAATCCATCCTGAAGCCAGCTCCAAGCGCCGGGCAACCAAGCGAGGGTCGGCGCCAAGAAGATCCTGCCGCAGCCGGTCCAGCTCAGCAGCAGCACGATCCAGAACGGCAGGAGGAGTCGGAGAGACAGCAGTCGGTGGAGTAGGAGGAGAAGGCGGCAGCGCGACCACAGCATCCTGAGGCGGAGCTTGCTGCGCCCCAACAGCTGAAGTGGCGGCAGCAGGCAAAGGCACCTCGGGAGTCACTTGGGCCATGGGAGTTGAGCTCGCCCCAGCCGGCTCAGCCAGGCCTCACGAGGACGACCGGGCAGGAGAAGCCCGTGCGTCGCGGTCACCTTCCTTCACGGGCAGAGGCGCTGCCACGGATGGAACCTCAGGAGCTCCCTTCGGCTTCTTTGTTGCGGGCGCCAGCCTATCCAAGAGATGCGGATGTCAAGCCTCAGAAGCAGAACAAGAAATAAAGACAAGAATCAAGCGCTTATGGGTCGTCGCTAGTGAGCTCAAGCGGCCTCCAGCCAAATTTGAAGCCCGAAAGTCGGCTGGAAGGGTCAACCTCGGGAAGCTTGCAAGCGGAAGGTGCGTCTGCGGTCCGCCTCGGGGCCGGGGCAGACCCGCGGGAGATCAGCCCGGTCCTGTCCTTCTTCGGGATCGGGGGAAAGCTCCCGCCGTCCTGCTCGTCATCATCCTCGTCGTCATCGCTCGGAGAGAGGCGGAGAATGCGGGACCTGTGCCGGGGGAGGGGAGCCCTCGACTCTCCGTCAGTCGCCTCGGAGTCAGGCCCTTTTTCCCGCTCCCCTCCTTCCTCCTCTTTGCTGGAGTCGTCGGAGGGCACGTCCACCGGTTCCTCGGGAGTTTCCATGGGCACGGGCCCGTCCCCGTTGAAGACGGGCATGGACTCCACTACCTGCTCCCAGTCGTCGCGGAGGAACAAGGGCGTAGGAGCGCCCTCCAACCTCGCCACATCGCCCCCGACCAGAGATTGGAGGACCGCAGCCAGATCTTTGTCGGCCAAGGCCGCGGGGCTCGGATGGGGCCTCCACATCGGAAGTGAGTACTGCCGAAGTGGAGCCAGCTGGTGCTCCAGGAATTCCCTCAGCACCGACGCGCCGGTTAGCTTCGCCGCCGCCATGTTGGCCGGCCTCAGATCCGCGTCCATCTTCTCCAACACCAGCTTCGCGCGGGGGTCAGCGAGCTCCGCACAACCCCAATCGCTGGAGCTCGTGGGTTGCTCCGTGGGCAAGATCAGCCGAGGGTGGATGTGCCCAGCATCTGCCAAGACCCACTTGCTCCTGAAGCCCTCAATCCTTTTCCCGGGGTTCGAAATGGCAATGGCGCCACCGTACGCGATGAAGCTCGCGCACGCGGAAGGAGGACCGCGAGAGGTCCGGAGGTAGAAGTAGTGGCGCAGCAAGGCCACTGAAGGCTGCACCCCTATGTGAGCCTCGCAGTAATAGGCGAAGATTGCCAGGAGAAGGACGGAGTTGGGGTGGAGATGCAGAGCCTGTAGCTTATAATGGCGGAGGACAGAGAAGAAGAACTCGGAGAAGGGAGGCACCAGGCCAGCAGCAATGGCGCTTACAAAGAACGGATAGAAGGTGCTCCCTTGGTCCTCAGGGGTGGCGAAGCCGGCCTTGAACACCTTCACCCCATCGATGCCCTGCGCCGCCGCCATCCGGCGCAACCGGGTGAGGCTCGCCTCCAACACGTTCGGCGAGTCCAGGGCAGACGAGTACCAAGCTCCGGCCGGGGACTGACGAGGCGCCATGGCTTCCTAGGTCACATGGTCGGAGTAGATCTGGAAATTTTGTAGGAAGGAAGGAGAGGCGCAAGAAAGGGGATCTGAGCAGCAACCGGAGAAAGCCTAGGCAGATGACGCTCCCTTATCAACTCGCGTGGTTACTGAGGCGCCCACGTCCAATCAACCGCCACGCGGCACCCAAGGCCGTAGGCTGTTAGGACCCGCGGCGCTTCGCTCTTGCCCTTTCGCCTCCCTGCACGGCCAAGTCCGGGCACGCCTTGGGCCCGGGGGCTACTGTCGGCGTTCTGGGAACGGGGGTCCCCAGACTTGCCTGCCTGCGGCCTGTGGCATGGCTCAAAAGGGGTCCCAGCGCGGCCCGTCTTCATCAACACAGACCCAAGACCCTCGCGAGGGGCCAAGCCTCGCGGGGCGGACGACACGGAGCTTCCTCAGGCACGGCCTCATCAGGCTGGCTCGCGAGGAGGCGGAGAGATCAAGGCGGGGTACCTCACGAGGTGCCCGTGACGCAAGCCATGAGGACCGAACGCGCCAGGCGGGCGCCAGCCGCGCAGTGTCCTCCTTTCCTCTTTGGTGCAAAGGGAGCAAGCGTAGGTGAGAGCATCAAGCAAAGGCACCCGTTTCGGTGCAACGAGACCAAGACCAGTCCAACGGCAGGGAGGAAGTCATTGTGGAGCCCAAGCCAGCGTCACCACCAGAGCCTTTGGCAGGCGAGGACCAACTTTAGTCAGGATAAGTGTACCAGATGTTCCCCTTCAAAATGGCCAATTGTTGGCGCCCTTCCCGCTCAATATTTGGGGAAGAGGCCCAAGGCCTTTGCCTATAAATAGGACTAGCCACCCATAGGGGAATCAAGAGATCAGAGGGGAATCAAGAGATCGGAGTGGAATCAAGAGATCGGATCAGATCGAAATCAGAGAGAGAATCGAGAAGAGAGAGAGAGAGAGAGGGGGGTGACTGAACTCCTCCCACCAGTTCATCCCCCCAACCAAGAACAGACCCTCGCGAGGCTGTTCTTCCTTGTATTGCTCATCATCATCAGCCCAAGAGGCAATCCACCACACCACACACTGGAGTAGGGTATTACACCACAACGGTGGCCCGAACCAGTATAAACCCTGTGTTCTTGTGCTGTTCTTTCCATAGCTTAGATCTTAGCGAGGCGGAGGGGTGCAGGTAGGTAGAAGGCGAAATCTCCGCATGCACCCCAGTGTTCGAACCTCAAGGGTCTGCTGGAACCCGAAATCCGACAAATAGGTCCAGGAAGAATTGGTCTAAGAAATTAGATGATGCACTTTGAGATTATGGAACATCATATAAAAATCATATGGGCATGTCCCCTTATAAAATGGTTTATGGAAAAGCTTGTCATTTGCCTCTTGAGTTAGAACATAAAGCATATTGGGAAATCAAAGAGCTCAACTATGATTAAACTTGCTAGTGAAAAGAGGTTATTTGATATTAGCTCATTAGATGAATGGAGAACTGATGTAGGGTAGAACCCTGAACGACCGATCTTTCACGAAAGGAGCGGATCCTGCGATGAACACGAAGAACACAAGGGGGAAACACAGGGAAAACATGGGAGAAAACACTCAAACCAACGAGATTAGGTCACACATATGCTAGATCCGAGTACACATAGAGATCACACTGTCCAAGCCCAACAAGGGCCGATACAAAGGGTAACCGGTTCTTCTCCGTGAGGAGGTCTTGAGGTCTTCCCGTTAGGGGTCTTGAATCCAAGTGGATCTACTCCGAAGAGGTGACGGTCCCTCGCGGTGGAGTAGATCCGGATGGATGAGCGAGGCTCTATCTCACATATGAGCTATCACAACACTGACCCTAAAATGTAGGTAGGAGAAGAGTATATGTAGTCTCGGGGCGAAAGGGTACACGGGCCTCGGCCCAACTCACTTCGTGCAAGTAGGGCCGGAAGTTCCGGGCGCCGGAGGTTCCAGGCAGGGTCCGGCCTAACCAGAAAGTTGGCACGATGGGAGCTTGGCTGGTGGCCGGGGGGCGGAAGGTCTGGGCGGGCCGGAGGGTCTGGGGGCCGGAAGGTCCGGGCCAGGTTATGGGCTGGTTTCAGGCTGACCAGAGAGTTGTCACACCCGGGCTAGTCTGGATCGTCGAAAGCCGGAAGCTCCAGGTCGGCCCGAGGTTCTGAGGCTGGAAGTTCCGGGCTGGACAAAGAGTTGACGCCTATCTCTTCTTCTTCAGCTCTCGGCTCCATGGCTTGTACGCTGCACCTGATCACACATAGCGTCTCGGATTTAGGAAGTAGCCATGTCTCTCTCGAAGTAAAGGGGAACTCAAGTAGGAGTGATGTCACCTCGGATTGAATAGCACGAGCTCTTGCCCTTGTCATGGGTCCACTCGGAGCTTGGATAGTTGAGGTAGTGTCCATGGGGATGACCAAGGGATGCTCCGCATCAAGAACCCAAGCTTATGAAAATGCAAAGTTATTCAAAGAAAAGGTTAAAAGATGGCATGATAAAAGAATCCAAAAGCGTGAGTTTAAAGTCGGAGAATAAGTTCTTTTGTACAACTCTCATTTTAGATTCTTTGCAGGAAAACTCCTCTCAAAATGGGAAGGACCCTATGTTATCGAGGAGGTTTATTGGTCTGGAGCCATGAAAATTAATAATGCCGAAGGTACTAACCCGAAGGTTGTCAATGGTAAACGAATACAACATTATATCTTAGGTACGCCCATCAATGTTGAAAGTAATATTATCCAAATTTTGACACCGGAAGAACACATAAAAGAGTCCTTCCAGAACACTCCGGGATTGTGAAAATAAGGAGGTATGTGATAAGGTAAGTAAACAGACTCCGAAAAATCCGCAAAAATATTTTTTGTTAGTTTTTGAATATTTAGAAAAATAAGAAACTTCGAGGAAGTGTACCCTGGTGGGCACAAGACACTAGGGCGCGCCAGGCGCGCCCAGGTGGGTTGTGCCCACCTGGGACACCTTCCGGACTCCGTATCATGGAGAAATCCTCTGTTCTTCTTTCTTGTTGTTTTCTATGCAGTTATGAAAATATGTCGTCCCAAGACTCCGACGGAGAGAGCTATGTCTCACATCTCATTGCTGACCCAAAGACCTATGGAGACCTATCCCCTTATGGTCAAACTACAGATGACGAGGAGGATACTCACTTGATGAGGATCGATGATTGAAGCTCGGAGGAGGAGGGTGTTCCTCTACCTCAACCTGGGGATAGGCACGTGGAGTTCAAGAAGTCAAGTCTCCTTAAGAGAGCTAACCGGTCTAAAAACCAATCAATTCCTTTTCGTTTTCGGCAAAAAAGCAAAGGGGATTTATGTGACAAGATCTTGAAGCTAGAGCTGGAAGTCGATGATTTAAAGGAGGAAATTTCTCTCCTCAAATACAATATGAAAAAGTTGAAGGCACAATTGCCATCACCATCGTCATCTTCTTCATCACCAAAAGAGAATTGAGTATCGGGTATGGGCACTCCCCTTGGCTTCCGCCAAGCTTGGGGGTGGTGCCCCAGTATCGTATCATCCCCACTATATTTTGCCTTTACTTATGTTAGTTCGATCTTTTGCTTTATACGAATAAAATTTAGTTTGATCCTTTCTTCTTTGAGAGTTTGCTTAGTGAACTATCCTTGTAATCGTGTGCAAGATATATAATAAAGTTTAGTTTGACTTTTTGCTTTCTTTACTTTCATGTTGCAAATAAAAGAAAATAAATAAGGAAGAAAAAGAGAAAGGAAATAAATAAAAGAAAGGAAATAAATCAAAAAGATCATATACTAATCTTATGGTAGGTGATGACACCACATGAGGAAAAGTATAAGTAGAAATTATTAGAGAGTGACAAACATAGCATTAGTCAATGATGCAACTCATGAAAGAATTAATAAGGGAAGAGAAGATTCACATACAAATATACTATCCTAGAAATATTTTGTGATTGTGAGCCCCCATCAATATATTATATGCCAAAATTGTTGACGTTGGACAAGGAAGACAACTTAATGATTTATGTTTGTTCATATTCACAAAGAAGTCATATTGTCATGGATCCTTTAACATGTGGTGCTGGCCCCCTATCTTTGCTAGCCAAAAATTCCGCACTAAGTAGAGATACTACTTGTGCATCCAAAAACCCTTAAACCCAAATCATCTTTTCAAGTGTCCACCATACCTACCTAGGGATTGAGCAAGATCCCTTAAGTAAGTTGTCATCGGTGCAAAAAGGCAATAAAAATTGCTTCTGTGTGAGATCATTTAGTGTAAGAGAAAATGGAGTGTAGCACGAACTTGTGATGGTGAAGAATAAAATTAACAGACCGCATAATAAAGGTCTCTATCACAAGGGGCAATGCAACATGACGTTCTTTTGCACTATGGGGTTGAGCATACAAACAAATAAGCGCATGGCAACCTTTGCTTCCCTCTATGAAGGGCCTATCTTTTACTTTTATGAATTTACTTTTATGCAAGAGTCAAAGTTTTCTCTCTATTCCTTTTTATTTTCTCCTTTGGCAAGCACCATGTGGTGAGGAAAGATCTAGGCACATATGTCCAGTAGAATATGGGTAGCATGAGTTATTATTGTTAACATCACCCTTGAGGTGAATATGTTGGGAGGCGAAACTATAAGCCCCTATCTTCTTATGTGTCCGGTTGAAACGTTTTGCTCATGTGTATGCGGTGAGTGTTAGCAATCATAGAAGACTATATGATGGTTGAGTATGTGGACTTGCCTAAAGGCTCTGATACGTGACCCTTCCTGAAAAGATGATGAATTGTAATTGCAAAGTTGACTCAGAACATAGTTTGTTGGTTTTTAATAGAGTTTTTGCTTTATACTTCAATTGTGTGATGAATTGTTACTTATTCATGAGAAATATATGATAAAAGTCTTATGATTAAATTTGTTGTTGTTATAATAATCTAGATGATGCTTCTATATCCGTATTTTGTTTTTATCGACACCTCTCTCTCTCTAAGCATGTGGACATGTTTTTTTATTTCGGTTTTCGCTTGGGGACAGGCGAGGTCTAACCTTGGGGGAGTTGATACGTCCATTTTGCATCATGTTTTCCTAATATTATTTATGATGTTTTTATCCATAATAATGCTTTTGGAGTAACTCTAATGCCTTTTCTCTCATAATATGCAAGGTATACACAAAGAGGGAGAATTCCGGCAGCTGGAAATCTAGACCTGGAAAAGCTACGTCGGGCCACCTATTATGCACAACTCCAAACAAGCTGAAACTTTACAGAGATTTTTTATCAAATATATGATGAACAGTTGAGCAAATAACTACCAGAGGGGCCCACCAGGTGGCACAACCCACCTGGGCGCGTCAGGGAGCCTAGGTGCGCCCTGGTGGTTTGCGCTCACCCAGGCCCACCTCTGGTGCCCATCTTCTGGTATATAGGTCATTTTGACCTAGAAATAAGAAGAGGAGGACTTTCAGGACGGAGCTCCACCATCTCGAGGCAGAACTTGGGCAGGAGCACTTTTGCCCTCCGACGGAGCGATTCCGCTGGGGGAACATCCGTCCCGGAGGGGGAAATGATCGTCATCATCATCACAAACAACTCTCCCATCTTGGGGACGGAAATCTCCATCAACATCTTCAACAACTCCATCTCATCTCAAACCCTAGTTCATCTCTTGTGTTCAATCTTGTTACCGGAACTATAGATTGGTGCTTGTGGGTGACTAGTAGTGTTGATTACATCTTGTAGTTGATTACTATATGGTTTATTTGGTGGAAGATTATATGTTCAGATCCAATATGCTATTTAATACCCCTCTGACCTTGAGCATTATTATCATTTGTGAGTAGTTACTTTTGTTCTTGAGGTCACAGGAGAAATCATGTTGCAAGTAATCATGTGAACTTGATATGTGTTCGATATTTTGATAGTATGTATGTTGTGATTCCCTTAGTGGTGTAATGTGAACGTCGACTACATGACACTTAACCATATTTGAGCCTAAAGGAATGCATTGTGGAGTAGCAATTAGATGATGGGTTGCGAGAGTGACTGAAGCTTAAACCCCAGTTTATGCGCTATTCCGTAAGGGACTGATTGGATCCAAAAGTTTAATGCTATGGTTAGAATTTACTCTTAATACTTTTCTCGTAGTTGTGGATGCTTGTGGGAGGGTTAATCATAAGTATGAGGTTTTTTCAAGTAAGAACAACACCTAAGCACCGGTCCACCCACATATCAAATTATCAAAGTACCGAACACAAATCAAACCAACATGGTGAAAGTGACTAGATGAAAATCCCATGTACCCTCAAGAACATTTTGCTTATCATAAGAGACCATTTTGGCATGTCCTTTGCCTCAAAAGGATTGGGCTATCTTGCTGCACTTTTATTACTACTATCGTTACTTGCTCGTTACAAATTACCTTGCTATCAAACTACTCTGTTACTTATAATTTCAGCCCTTGTAGACATTACCTTGCTGAAAACCACTTGTCATTTCCTTCTGCTCCTCGTTGGGTTCGACACTCTTACTTATCAAAAAGAGCTACAATTGATCCCCTATACTTGTGGGTTCATCAATCTACTTGATGAAACACAAGTCTGAAACATTTGAAAAGTTCAAAGAATTTCAGAGTGAAGTGGAGAATCATCGTAACAAGAAAATAAAGTTTCTACGATCCGATCGCGGAGGCGAATATTTGAGTTACGAGTTTGGCCTTCATTTGAAACAATGTCGAATAGTTTCACAACTCACGCCACCTGGAACACCACAGTGTAATGGTGTGTCTGAACATCGTAATCGTACTTTATTAGATATGGTGCGATCTATGATGTCTCTTACCGATTTACCACAATCATTTTGGGGTTATGCAATAGAGACAACTGCATTCACATTAAATAGGGCGCCGTCTAAATCCGTTGAGATGACACCGTATGAACTGTGGTTTGGCAAGAAATCTAAGCTGTTGTTTCTTAAAGTTGGGGTTGCCACACTTATGTCAAAAGGCTTCAGCCTGATAAGCTCGAACCCAAATCGGAGAAGTGCGTCTTCATAGGATACCGTAAGGAAACAATAGGGTACACCTTCTACCACAGATCCGAAGGCAAGTTCTTTGTTGCCAAGAATGGAAACTTTCTAGAGAAGGAGTTTCTCTCGAAAGAAGTGAGTGGGAGGAAAGTAGAACTTGATGAGGTAATTGTACCTTCTCTCGAGTTGGAAAGTAGCTCATTAGAGAAAACCATTCCCGTGATGCCTACACCAACTAGAGAGGAAGCTAATGATGATGATCATGAAACTTCAAATCAAGTTACTGCTGAACCTCGTAGGTCAACCAGAGCACGTTCCACACCAGAGTGGTACAGTAATCCTGTTCTAGAAGTCATGTTACTAGACCATGACGAACCTATGAACTATGAAGAAGCTATGATGAGCCCAGATTTTGATAAATATGGCTTGAAGCCATGAAATTTGAGATAGGATACATGTATGAGAACAAAATGTGGACTTTAGTTGTCTTTCCCGATGATCGGCGAGCCATAGAGAATAAATGGATCTTCAAGAAGAAGATTGACGTTGATGGTAATGTTATTGTCTAGAAAGCTCGACTTGTCGCGAAAGGTTTTTGACAAGTTCAAGGAGTTGACTACGATGAGACTTTCTCACCCGTAGCGATGCTTAAGTCTGTCCCAATCATGTTAGCAATTGCCACATTTTATGATTATGAAATCTGGCAAATGGACGTCAAAACTGCATTCCTTAATGGATTTCCAAAAGAAGAGTTGTATATGATGCAACCAGAAGGTTTTGTCGATCCTAAAGGTGCTAACAAAGTGTGCAAGCTCCAGCGGTCCATCTATGGACTGGTGCAAGCATCTCGGAGTTGGAATATACGCTTTGATGAGGTGATCAAATCATACAGTTTTATACAGACTTTCGAAGAAGCCTGTATTTACAAGAAAGTGAGTGGGAGCTCTGTAGCATTTCTAATATTATATGTGGATGACATATTGTTGATTGGAAATGATGTAGAATTTCTGGATAGCATAAAAGGATACTTGAATAAAAGTTTTTCAATGAAATACCTCGGTGAACCTGCTTATATATTAGGCATCAAGATCTATAAAGATAGATCAAGACACTTAATAGGACTTTCACAAAGCACATACCCTGATAAAGTTTTGAAGAAGTTCAAAATGGACCAGTGAAAGAAAGGGTCCTTGCATGTGTTACAAGGTGTGAAGTTGAGTCAGACTCAGGCCCTATTTGGTTCAGCTTTTATCGACGGATTCCGTTGTTGTGTAGCAAAATCTGAACCAAAGGGCGAACCCAGCAGAATCCGATTCCAGAAATCTGCTGCCAAAATCTGAACCAAAAGCGGAAGCAGCCCAGGACGTGCTTTCCAAAATCTGATTCCGCAGCGGGCCAAATTCTGAAAAAGCTGTATCGACTGCTTTGCAAAATGACCTACATCTTTTTCACATCAAATTTTCCATAGCTGTTTTCCACATCAGATTTTTCACAGCTGCTTTTAGAAATCCACAACGGAACCAAACAGGGCCTCAATGCCCGACCACTCCAGAAGATAGAGAGAAAATGAAAGTCATTCCCTATGCTGCAGCCATAGGTTCTATCATGTATGCTATGCTGTGTACCAGACCTGATGTGTACCTTGCTATAAGTTTAGCAGGGAGGTACCAAAGTAGTCCAGGAGTGGATCACTGGACAACGGTCAAGAAGATCTTGAAATACCTAAAAAGGACTAAGGATATGTTTCTCTTTTATGGAGGTGACAAAGAGCTTGTCGTAAATGGTTACATTGATGCTAGTTTTGACACTGATCCGGATGACTCTAAGTAACAAACCGGATACATATTTATATTGAATGGTGGAGCTGTCAGTTGGTGCAGTTCCAAGCAGAGCATCGTGGCGGGATCTACGTGTGAAGCGGAGTACATAGCTGCTTCGGAAGCAGCAAATGAAGGAGTTCATATCCGATCTAGGTGTAATACCTAGTGCATCGGGTCCAACGAAAATATTTTGTGACAATACTGGAGCAATTGCCTTAGCAAAGGAATCCAGATTTCACAAAAGAACAAAAACACATCAAGAGACGCTTCAATTCCATTCATGATCAAGTCAAGGAGGGAGACATAGAGATTTGCAAAATACATACGGATCTTAATGTAGCAGACCCGTTGACTAAGCCTCTTCCACGAGCAAAACATGATCATCACCAAGACTCCGTGGGTGTTAGAATTATTACAATTTAATCTAGATTATTGACTCTAGTGCAAGTGGGAGACAGATTGCTCTCTGACTATAGTGCCAGAAAAGCTCCTGTCTGCTAGGACTACGTTGGTATTTCCCCAAAGAGGAAGGGATGATGTAGCACAGCGATAGTAGGTATTTCCCTCAGTGAAGAAACCAAGGTTATCGAACCAGTAGGAGAACCAAGCAACACAACGTAAACAACACCTGCACACATATAACAACACCTCGCAACCTGATGTGTTAAAGGGGTTGTCAATCCCTTTCGTGTAACGATCCAGAAAATTATAGTAGATTGAAATAATAGATCACAAATAAAATAAAATGCAGCAAAGTATTTTTGTATTTTTGGTTTAATAGATCAGAATAAAAATGCAAAGGAAAAGTAGATCGCAAGCAAATATATGAGGAAGAAGACCCGGGGGCCGTAGGTTTCACTAGCGGCTTCTCTCGAGAAAGATAGCAAACGGCGGGTAAACAAATTACTGTTGGGCAATTGATAGAACCTCAAATAATTATGACGATGTCCAGGCAATGATCATTACATAGGCATCATGTCCAATATTAGTAGACCGACTCCTGCCTGCATCTACTACTATTACTCCACACATTGACTGCTATCCAGCATGCATCTAGTGTATTAAGTTCATGGAAAAATAGAGTAATGCAATAAGAACGATGACATGATGTAGACAAGATCCGTTTATCTATTGCGTAGATATAGATCCCATCTTTTTATCCTTAGTAGCAACGATACATACGTGTCGGTTCCCTTTTTTGTCACTGGGATCAAGCACCATAAGATCAAACCCACTACTGGGCACCTCTTCCCATTGCAAGATAAATAGATCAAGTTGGCCAAACAATTCCCAAATATCTGAGAAGATATAAGAGATCATGCGTATAAGAGATCAAAGAAACTCAAATAACTTTCATGGATATAAAAAGATATGACTGATCATAAACTCAAAGTTCATCAGATCCCAACAAAACACACCGCAAAAAGAGTTACATCATATGGATCTCCAAGAGGCCTTTTTATTGACAATCAAGAGAGAGAGAGATGAAGCCATCTAGCTACTAACTATGGACTCGAAGGTCTACAAAGAACTACTCACGCATCATCGGAGAGGCACCAATGGAGGTGGTGAACCCCATCCGAGATGGTGTCTAGATTGGATCTAGTGGTTCTGGACTCTACAGCAGCTGGATGAATATTTCGTCGACTCCCCTAGGGTTTCTGGAATATTTGGGAATTTATAGAGCAAAGAGGCGGTCCGAGGGGCATCCGAGGTGGGCACAACCCACCAGGGCGCGCCTAGGCCTCCTGGCGCACCCTGGTGGGTTGTCCCCTCCTCGGGACTCCCCCCAGGTGCTTCCAGGGCCCAACTTGTTCCTTCTGGCCCATAAAAAATCTCCGTAAAGTTTCATGGCATTTGGACTCCGTTTGATATTGATTTTCTGCGATGTAAAAAACATGGAAAAAACAGGAACTGGCACTTGGCACTATGTCAATAGGTTAGTACCAAAAAATGATGTAAAATGACTACAAAATGATTATAAAACATCCAAGATTGATAATATAACAACATGGAACAATCAAAATTATAGATACATTGGGGACGTATCAGATACTGAAGGAAATATGCCCTAGAGGCAATAAAAAAGTTGTTATTTTATATTTCCTTATTCATGATAAATGTTTATTATTCATGCTAGAATTGTATTGATCGGAAACCCAAATACATGTGTGAATACATAGACAAACAATGTGTCCCTAGTGAGCCTCTACTTGACTAGCCCGTTGATCAAAGATGGTTAAGGTTTCCTAACCATGGGCATGAGTTGTCATTTGATAACGGGATCACATCATTAAGAGAATGATGTGATGGACATGACCCATCTGTTAGCTTAGCATATTGATTGTTCAGTTTGATTGTTATTGCTTTCTTCATGTCAAATACATATTTCTTTGACTATGAGATTATGCAACTCCCTGATACCGGAGGAATACCTTGTGTGCTATCAAACATCACAACATAACCGGGTCATTATAAAGATGCTCTACAGGTATCTCTGAAAGTGTTTGTTTGGTTAGGATAGATCAAGATTAGGATTTGTCACTCCGAGTATCGGATAGGTATCTTTGGGCCCTCTCGGTAATGCACATCATAAGAAGCCTTGCAAGCAAAGTGACTAATGAGTTAGTTACAAGATGATGTATTATAGAACAAGTAAAGAGACTTGCCGGTAACGAGATTGAACTAGGTATGTGGATACCGACGATCGAATCTCGGGCAAGTAGCATACCGATGACAAAGGTAATAACATATGTTGTCATAACGCTTCGACTGATAAGGATCTTTGTAGCATATGTAGGAGCCAATATGAGCATCCAGGTTCCGCTATTGGTTATTGACCAGAGAGGTGTCTCAGTCATGTCTACATAGTTCTCGAACCCGTAGGGTTCGCACGCTTAACGTTCGATGACGATTTAATATTATATGAGTTATGTGATTTGGTGACCGGATGTTGTTCGGAGTCCTGGATCAGATCACGTACATGACAAGGAGTCTCGAAATGGTCGGGAGGTAAAGATTGATATATAGGATGATAGTATTCGGACACTGGAAGTGTTCCAGATAGTATCAGATATTTATCGGAGTACCGGGGGGTTACCGAAACCCCGGGGGGGGGGGGGGAAGCTATGTGCCATATGGGCCATAGAAGGGGAGCACACCAGCCCACAAGGGGTTCCCCCCACCCAAGGAAGGAGCCCGAGTGGCAGAAGGGAAAGAGGGGGTTCGCCCCCCTTTCCTTCTCTCCTTCCTCTTCCCTTTCCCCCCTCCGGCAAATACGAAAGGGGGGAGGCCGAATTGGGGAGGACCCCAAGTAGGATTCCTCCTACTTGGGACACACCCTTGCTGATCTTCTCCCCCTCCCACCTATATATTTGTGGGGAGGGGTGCCTAGAACACACAACATCAATTGTTAGCCATGTGCGGCGCCCCCTCCACAGTTTACACCTCTGGTCATATTCTCACGGTGCTTAGGCGAAGCCCTGCACAAATCACTTCACCATCATCGTCACGATGTCACCATGCCGTCGTGTTGATGGAACTCATATACTTCCTTGACACCTTGCTGGATCAAGAAGGCGAGGGACGTCATCGCGTTGAACGTGTGCAGAACTCAGAGGTGTCGTACGTTAGGTGCTAGGTCGGTCAGAGCTAGAAGAAGTTTGACTACATCAACCGCATTGTCAAATGCTTCCTCTTTCGGTATACAAGGGTACGTAGACACACTCTCCCCCTCATTTCTATGCATATCCTAGATAGAAGAAGTTCGATCAGAGCTAGAAGAAATTTGACTACATCAACCGCATTATCAAACGCTTCCGCTTTTGGTCTACAAGGGCACGTAGACACACTCTCCCTCTCATTTCTATGCATCTCCTAGATAGATCTTGCGTGAGGGTAGGAATTTTTTTGAAATTGCATGCTACGTTTCCCAACAATGAACACTCGTCAACCTCACAATCCCATGAGTTGATGAAACGAGCTCTTGAGAGCAACGACTATTTGGGATTCCGTGGATTGTCCTTACCACCATTCTCTTCACGGACGGACTACGCGCATCTCTTTTACTTGTCTCTCACACGGCTATGGTCTATATACCACTTGTCACCTTATGCTCATTTTACCATGTTCACTTTGCATGTTATGCCTCTTTATATGCCTTTGCCATGTGGTTGTGACCCGTCCTTGCACTTACATATGATTCACCATTCTTCTACTACTATGTGTATTTGCATGCTTGGTGGAGATCCTTGTTGCTATTGCCATGTTTACCATGTACCACATGCTATTGTTGATTCTTGTGTTGGGAGAGTCATGATGTTCCATTACTATTTACATAGAACCTCTTGCTAATGCAATGGTGATACTATATTCCTATCTTGTTTTCATGCTTGTGATATGTCAAGTGCATTATTCATGCCTACTATTTACACACATGCCATGCTTGACATGATTACCTCTAGTATGTTGCATCTTCGCACCACTAGCTTGCTAGACTTGATTGTTATGATTGCTTACTATGATGCATCACCCATGATCCATTCTTGCTCGTTTCATTGGGTTGATGACGTATATCTTCATGTCACTCACATAATTTATCTTGCTCATTGTCAATTGTCTTCATTAGTTGCATCTCTCATATTGCCTTGTGGTGAGTGCAACCATGCTATGTTTATTTACCTTGGAGACTTGGACATCTTAAATGTGACGCATGCTTGTTTCATTGCACTTAATGCATTTGGTTGTTCTAGCATCTTATGCCTACATACCATGCACTACACCCTTGTCCTTTCTTATGATAAGAATGTTGAAAACACTTGTTTGGTAACCCACCACACGAATAGGTTTTGCAATTCCACTAACCTCTTTTGTTTTTCTGAGTGTTTGTCATGTTTTTTCGTTTTAAAGGATTCACAAGGCGATACCGTCATGAGACATATTGGTTATGTGAAGGCATACTTGATGTGCAACTCCAACATCTTCGGGCATATTCATAAGGTGAACTCTTTCCCTTTGAGCCATCCTCAACTATGCATATTGGATGGGTCATTCTTTAATTATTGTCTCCTTCTTGTCTGCATGATACATATATTGGATGGAGGACCGACATTGGAGATGGGCCCTATGGATCTTCAAGTTGAGGGGTGTTCGAACTTAGTGGAAGCACCACCGGACCACCACTTATGCCATGACATTGAGCCATGGTACACCACCACCCATAACAAGTTTGCACTTTATGCATGGATTGACTTGCATTATGATTGCCTTGTTGCATCTTGTATTTCTATGTCATCCATGATATATGAGCTTATGCACTTCGTTAGCAAATTTGTTGTGATCTTTCTTGATGGCCTCTTCATACATAATGATCACATTACCCATCATCAATTGCATGATCACATAGTCACATTGAGCACCAATTACCATATTCATGCTTTTGGTACACCATTCCATTATGACATCATTTTGCACAATGGTTGCCTTGATCACATTCACAACACCTTTGTGTGTAAAATGAATGAATTTGCTCCCATGAATGCATTACATATCATTCTATATCATTTGGATAAGCATCTCATGCCTTGTCACAAACAATCTTTTTGAACGGACTCATACTTCCTTGATGGATGCATTGTGCGCGCTAACCATTGTATTTCCAAGTGCCCCTTGTGTTTGCTCGTTTTGCATGTATACCATCCTGACGACATCTTGAAGTACTTAGATTGCGCCATCACATACACTCTGTCCGACAACAAGTACATCCATGCCTACCGTGTACATGGTGATATGGTTTACGATCTGAGGTCCGATCTTTCCCAAGGGGATGATGTGTAGCATCCCATGGTCATCTCCATGTACACCTTCATAGCACCTCAAGCCCCAAGTCGACCTACCAGACTTAAGGTGAACCCGCTCCTCTTCGAGATTTACATGAATATCCATTGGACTTGGTTGCTACCTCACCATGGATCATTGTGCATCATTAGGTACGAGGACGACCGCCGCCAAGCGGCTAGGGAGCATCCCTGAGGCCAAGGAGAAGGACCCACAGGCCACAAGGAGGAAAAGGAGTGCACAAAGATCAACTCTGCATCTCCCAAGCGACCCCGTGCCCACGGGCCTCGAAGACCCCATGCGCACGGACTACATAGGGAGCTGGTGCTGGAGCACCCCATGCGCACGGGCTTGTACTGTGCCCATGGGACCACCGTGGGCACGGGCCCTTTAGGATGGACGGCTATGATCTCCTGTTGGGCCTCCACTTCATCCCTCACCTCCAGCCACCTATATATAGTCCTCTCCCTCCTCCATTTAGACTTAGCAAAGGATATGACATGATCTAGTTGAGCTTTGCTCCTTGTAACTCCTCTTGAGAGAGACAGAGAGACCTCTCCCATGGAGATCAAGACCTCCATTGTGGAAGATCCCTAGTGGGTTCAGGACCCCATCTAGGGAAGGATCCCCATAATAGGATCACCAAGACATCACCTCCCTTTGGAATTTGGGATGAACTATATCTTGTATCTTTCCCTTTGTTGTTCTTGTATCTTTTTGGATCTTGTGTGGATGTGAGTCTAGTAGATGTGTGATTTGGGATTGTTCTTGAGTGTTTCTCTTGTGATTCTCCTTTGTGTTCATCTTGTTCTTGGGGATTTCACCTCCAATTCATGAAAGATCCATCATAGGGTTCCGCCAACAAAGGGCCACCTGATCCCGAACAAAATGAATATCTAACTCAATGTGCTTGGTACAACAATGATGAACCGGGTTGGCAGAGAGGTAAACAGCCGAGACGTTGTCGCAGTAGACCATCGTTGCCATGTCGACAGGACATGAAAGCTCCTAGAGCAGCTGACGGAGCCACGAGCACTCGGTGACGACGTTGGCCACAGCACGATACTCAGCCTCAACGCTGGAACAGGAGACCGTAGGCTGCCGCTTGGATGACCACGAGATAAGTGATGGTCCAAGGAAAACACAGTAGCCCGAAGTAAAGTGGCGAGTGTCGGGGCAGCCAACCCAGTCAGCATTAGAGACTGCGATGAGGGAGGTGTCGGTGGAGGCATGCAACGTGATGCCGAGATCCATAGTGCCACAGATATAGCGGAGAATACGCTTGACAACGGCCCAATGACCACCCCAAGGAGCATGCATGTGAAGACACACGTGCTGAACTGCATACTGGAGCTCCGGTTGAGTGAGAGTGAGGTACTGAAGAGCCGCAATGATAGACCGGTAAAAAGCAGCATCCGAAGCAGGAGAACCATCCATGGCAGATAGCTTGGCATTTGTATCAATAGGTGTGTGATACGTCCATTTTGCATCATGCTTTTATATAGATATTTATTGCATTACGGGCTATTATTACACATTACTCCCTCCATTCCTTTATCTAAGGTGTATTATTTTTAGCACGGTGACCAATACACATAATTATGCACTAGTTAGGACAAAATTACCCTTCTCTAATATGTAGATTAGTGGCAAGTAAATCATTTATACTAGGAAAGGAAGAGATACACACAATTGGGAGAGAGATAGTTTCCTTTTCTTTCTCTACAAGGAGAGATACATGCAATCAGGGGAGAGATACCTTCCTTTTTTTGGAGGGCCAAGATCGGAATTATGAAGAATTAGAACAAATGCACCTTATATTGTGGAATTTTATCAAAAAATAAATACACCTGATATAAAGAAACGGAGGGAGTATATCACAATACTTATGCATTTTCTCTCTTATTTTATAAGGTTTATATGAAGAGGGAGAATTTCGGCAGCTGGAATTCTGGACTAGAAAACGAGAAAATATTAGAGACCTATTCTGAACAACTCCAAAAGTCCTGAAACTTCACGGAGAATATTTTTGGAATATAACAAAAATATTGGGCAAAGAAAGCACCAGAGGGGGACCACTAGTCAGCCACAAGGGTGGAGGGCGCGCCCTACACCCTGGGCGCGCCCCCCGTCCTTGTGAGCCCCCTGGCAGGCCTATGATGCCCATCTTCTACTATATGGTGTGTTTTGACCCGGAAAAAATAAGAAGAAATATTTTGGGACGAAGCACCGCCGTCTCGAGGCGGAACCTGTGCGGAACCAATCTAAGGCTCCGGCGGAGCTGTTTTGCCGGGGAAACATCCCTCCGGGAGGGGGAAATCAAAGCCATCGTCATCACCAACGATCCTCTCATAGAGAGGGGGTCAATCTCCATCAACATCTTCACCAGCATCATCTCCTCTCAAACCCTAGTTCATCTCTTGTATTCAATCTTGGTCTCAAAACCTCATATTGGTACCTGTGGGCTGCTAGTAGTGTTGATTACTCCTTGTAGTTGATGCTAGTTGGTTTATCCAGTGGAAGATTATATTTTCAGATCCTTGATGATAATTAATACTCCTCTTATATTGATCATGAATATGCTTTGTGAGTAGTTACGTTTGTTCCTGAGGACATGGGAGAAGTCTTGTTATAAGTAATCATGTGAATTTGGTATTCGTTCGATATTTTGATGAGATGTGTGTTGTCTTTCCTCTAGTGGTGTTATGTGAACGTCGACTACTTGACACTTCACCATGATTTGGGCCTACGAGAAGGCATTGGGAAATAACAAGTAGATGATGGGTTGCTAGAGTGACAAAAGCTTAAACCCTAGTTTATGCATTGCTTCGTAAGGGGCTGATTTGGATCCATATCTTTCATGCTATGGTTAGGTTTACCTTAATTCTTATTTCATAGTTGCGGATGCTTGCGAGAGGGGTTAATGATAAGTGGAGGCTTGTCCAGGGAAGGGCAGCACCCAAGCACCAATCCACCAACATATCAAATTATCAAAGTAGCGAACGTGAATCATATGAGCATGATGAAAACTAACTTGACAACAATTCCCATGTGTCCCCGGGAGCGCTTTGCTTTATATAAGAGTTCGTCCAGGCTTGTCCTTTGCTACAAAAAGGATGAGCCATCTTGCTGCGCCTTGTTCTTTGTTACTTGTTACCCGTTACGAATGATCTTATCACACAACTATCTGTTACGATAATTCTAGTGCTTGCAGAGAATACCTTGCTGAAAACTGCTTGTTATTTCCTTATGCTCCTCGTTGGCTTCGACACTCTTACTTATCGAAAGGACTATGATAGACCCCCTATACTTGTGGGTCATCAGGACTCTTTTCTGGCGCCGTTGTTGGGGAGTGAAGCGCCTTTGGTAAGTGGAATTTGGTAAAGAAACATTTATATAGTGCGCTGAAATTTACTGTCACTTGTTCCTGTGGAAAATAATCCTTTGAGGGGCTTGTTTGGGGTATATTCACCTCGAAGGGAAGAGCAAAGAGTTTCTCCTCAACCAACTGCACCTACTGAAAATATTTATTATGAAATTCCTTCGGGTATGATAGAGAAACTGCTAGCTAATCCTTATGCAGGAGATGGAACATTACATCCCAATATGCACCTAATCTATGTGGATGAAGTTTGTGGATTATTTAAGTTTGCAGGTATGCCCGAGGATGTTGTCAAGAAGAAGGTCTTCCCTTTATCTTTGAAGGGAAATTCATTGACAGGGTATAGGCTATGTGATGATATTGGATCTTGGAACTACAACCGATTAAAATTGGAATTTCATCAGAAGTTTTATCCTATGCATCTGGTTCATCATGATTGGAATTATATATATTTTTTGGCCTTGTGAAGGAGAAACTATCGCTCAATCTTGGGGGAGGCTTAAGTCAATGTTATATTCATGCCCTAGTCATGAGCTCTTAAGAGAAATTATTATTCAAAGTTTTATGCTCGACTTTCTCATAATGATCGATCCATGCTCGATACTTCTTGTACTAGTTCTTTTATGAAGATGGATATTGAATTCAAATGGGATTTATTGGAAAGAATTAAACGCAACTCTGAAGATTGGGAACTCGACAAAGGTAAGGAGTCAGGTATAAACCTTAAGTTTGATTGTGATAAATCTTTTATGGATACCGATGCTTTTTGTGATTTTAGCACTAAATATGGACTTGACTCTGAAATAGCAGCTTATTTATGTGAATCTTTTGCTACTCATGTTGATCTCCCTAAGGAGAAGTGGTTTAAATATTATCCTCCCATTGAAGTTAAAGTAGTAGAACCTATTAAAGTTGAAGAAGAAACTATTACTTATAATGTTGATCCTATTGTTCCTACTACTTATATTGCGAAACCACCTTTTCCTGTTAGAATAAAGGATCATGCTAAAGCTTTAACTGTGGTTCGTAAGAGTTATACTAGAACACCTACACCCCCTGAGCAAATTAAAGTTGAACCTAGTATTGCTATGGTTAAAGATCTCTTGGTTGATAATATTGATGGGCATGTTATTTATTTCTATGATGAAGGTGTTAGGATTGCTAAACCTGATATGAAAGATAAACATAGACCTATTGTTGGCATGCCTGTTGTTTCTGTTAAAATAGGAGATCCTTGTTATCATGCCTTATGTGATGTGGGTGCTAGTGTGAGTGCAATTCCTTATTCCTTATATAAAGAAATTATGAATGATATTGCACCTCCTGAGATATAAGATATTGATGTTACTATTAAGCTTGCCAACAGAGATACCATATCACCAATTGGGATTGTTAGAGATGTTGAAGTCTTGTGTGGGAAGATAAAATATCCTACTGATTTTCTTGTTCTTGCTTCCCCACAAGATAAATTTTGTCCCATTATATTTGGTGGACCTTTCTTGAATACTGTCAATGCTAAGATAGACTGCAAGAAAGATATTGTTACTGTTGGTTTAGGGGATATGTCTCATGATTTTAATTTCCCTAAATTTCATAGACAACCCCACAATAAAGAATTGTCTAGTAAGGATGAAATTATTGGTCTTGCTTCTATTGTCGTGCCTCCTACTGATCCTTTAGAACAATATTTGCTAGACCATGAAAATGATATGTTTATGAATGAAAGAAGGGAAATAGATGAAATATTCCTTAATCAAGGGCATGTTCTGAAACACAATTTGCCTGTTGAAATCCTTGGGGATCCTCCTCCACCCAAGGGTGATCCCGTGTTTGAGCTTAAACAATTACATGGTACTTTGAAATATGCTTATCTCGATGAAAAGAAGATATATCCTGTTATTATTAGTGCTAACCTTTTAGAGCAAGAAGAAAATAAATTATTGAAAACTCTGAAGAAGCACCGAGCTGCTATAGGATATACTCTTGATGATCTTAAGGGCATTAGTCCCACTCTATGTCAGCACAAAATTCAATTGGAGCCTGATGCTAAACCAGTTGTTGATCACCAACGAAGGCTAAATCCTAAGATGAAAGAAGTGGTAAGAAATGAAATACTAAAGCTTATGGAGGCAGGTATAATTTATCCTATTGCTAATAGTAAATTGGTAAGTCATGTTCATCGTGTCCCTAAGAAGGGAGGTATTACTGTTGTTCCTAATGATAAGAATGAATTGACTCCGCAAAGAATTATTACAGGCTATATAATGGTAATTGATTTTCACAAATTGAATAAAGCTACTAGAAAAGATCATTGCCATCTACCTTTTATTGACCAAATGCTAGAAAGACTATCCAAACATACACATTTTTGCTTTCTAGATGGTTATTCTGGTTTTTCTCAAATACATGTGTCAAAATATGATCGGGAGAAGACCACTTTTACCTACCCTTTCAGTACCTTTGCTTATAGACGTATGCCTTTTGGTTTATGCAATGCACCTGCTACCATTCAAAGATGTATGACCGCTATATTCTCTGATTTTTGTGAAAATATTGTTGAGGTTTTCATGGATGATTTCTCCATTTACGGAACTTCTTTTGATGATTGCTTAAGCAACCTTGATCGAGTTTTGCTGAGATGTGAAGAAACTAATCTTGTCTTGAATTGGGAGAAGTGCCACTATATGGTTAATGAGGTTATTGTCTTGGGGCATAAAATTTCTGAAAGAGGTATTGAAGTTGATAAAGCTAAAGTAGATGCTACTGAAAAGATGTCGTGTCCTAAAGATATCAAAGGTATAAGAAGTTTCCTTGGTCATGCTGGTTTTTATAGGAGGTTTATTAAAGACTTATATAAAATTTCTAGGCCTCTCACTAATCTCTTGCAAAAAGATGTTCCTTTTGTTTTTGATGATGATTGTGTAGAAGCATTTGAAACACTTAAGAAAGCCTTGATTTCTGCACCTATTGTTCAGCCAGCTGATTGGAATTTACCCTTTGGAATTTTGTGTGATGCTAGTGATTATGCTGTTGGTGCTGCTCTAGGATAAAGAGTTGTTAAAAAATTAAATGTTACTTATTATGCTAGTAAAACTCTAGACAGTGCCTAGAGAAATTATGATACTGCTGAAAAGGAATTTTTAGCGGTTGTATTTGCTTGTGATAAGTTCAGATATTATATTGTTGATTCCAAAGTAACTGTTCACACTGATCATGCTGCTATTAAATATCTTATGCAAAATAAAGATGTTAAACCTAGACTTATTAGATGGGTTCTCTTGTTACAAGAATTCGATTTGCATATTATTGATAGAAAGGGAGCTGAGAACCCCGTTGCAGACAGCTTGTCTAGGTTAGAAAATGTTCTTGATGACCCACTACCTATTGATGATAGCTTTCCTGATGAATAGTTAGCTGTCATAAATTCTTCTCATAATACTCCTTGGTAGTGGATTATGCTAATTACATTCTTGCTAAATTTATACCACCTAGTTTCACATACTAGCAAAACAAAAAGTTTTTCTATGATTTAAGACATTACTTTTGGGATGGTCCACACCTTTATAAAGAAGGAGTAGATGGTGTTATTAGACATTGTGTACCTGAGCATGAATAGGAATAGATCCTACACAAGTGCCACTCTGAGTCTTACAGAGAACACCACGCTGGAGATAGAACTGCACATAAGGTATTGCAATCCGGTTTTTATTGGCCTACTCTCTTCAAGGATGCTTGTAAGTTTGTCTTGTCATGTGATGAATGCCATAGAATTGGCAATATTAGTAGACGTCAGAAAATGCCTATGAATTATTCACTTGTTATTGAACCATTTGATGTTTGGGGCTTTGATTATATGGGACCTTTTCCTTCCTCTAATGGGTATACACATATTTTAGTTGTTGATTATGTTACTAAGTGGGTAGATGCTATTCCAACTAGTAGTGCTGATCATAACACTTCTATTAAGATGCTTAAAGAAGTTATTTTTCCGAGGTTTGGAGTCCCTAGATATTTAATGACTGATGGTGGTTCACATTTTATTCATGGTGCTTTCCATAAAATGCTTGATAAATATGATGGCAATAGTCAACCATAGAATTGCATCTCCTTATCATCCTCAGTCTAGTGGTCAAGTAGAATTGAGCAATAGAGAGATTAAATTGATTTTGCAAAAGACTGTTAATAGATCTAGAAAGAATTGGTCTAAGAAATTTGATGATGCCTTATGGGATTATAGAACTGCTTATAAGAACCCTATGGGTATGTCTCCGTATAAAATGGTTTATGGAAAACGATGTCACTTACTTCTCGAACTAGAACATGAGGCATATAGGGCTATTAAAGAGCTGAACTACGATTTCAAACTTGCCGGTGAGAAGAGGTTATTTGACATTAGCTCGCTTGATGAATGGAGAACCCAAGCCTATGAGAATGCCAAATTATTTAAAGAAAAAGTTAAAAGATGGCATGACAAAAGGATACAAAAGCATGAGTTTAATGTAGGTGATCATGTTTTCTATACAACTCTCGTCTAAGATTTTTTGCAGGAAAACTTCTCTCTAAATGGGAAGGTCCTTACATTATCGAGGAGGTCTATCGTTCTGGTGCCATAAAAATAAACAACGCCGAAGGCACAAATCCGAAGGTGGTAAACGATCAAAGAATCAAGCATTATATTTCAGGTACTCCCATAAATGTTGAGACCAATATAATTGATACTGTAACCCCGGAGGAGTACATAAGGGACACTGCCCAGAACATTTCAAACTCCAAAAAGGAATAGGTATGTGGTACGATAAGTAAACCGACTCCAAAACGTTTCCAGTAGCAATTTTTCTCCATTTTGGAATATTTAAAAAATTACGAAAATTAAAAGTAGTCCGAAAGAGAAATGAGGCCACCACAAGGGTGGAGGGCACGCCCTACCCCCCTGGGCGCGCCCCTCGACCTTGTGGCCACCTTGTGTGCCCTCCGGACTCCAATTTCTTGTACAATACTTCGTATGGTTGGTAAAAATTCATTGTATAATCTCCCGAAGGTTTTGACCACCGTACCATGACAATATCTCTTGTTTTTGTTTCGAGCTGTTTCTCTGATAGATCTAGATCGCCATGACGTCTCCAAGCGCCCCCAAGGACAAGTTTTTCAAGAAGTTCATCAATCCTTACCTCGCGGAGGTGCTGCGACACCGTCAAACCATTGAGATGCGTGAGGGGGTGCTGCACATCTGCGATGTTGAGGGACCGAAGAATACTGGAAGCATGAAGACAAGACTTTAAGAGATGGAGCAGCAAGTTTTCAAGTGCGAAGGGATGGTGGAGCATGGACTCAAAGCCAACCACATGATGATCGTTGAGTTCACTGACAATCACAAGCTGGATGCCAAGAACAATGGGGAGGCCATCTTCAAGCTTCATGAGAAAATTGAGCATCTCCAAGCCCAGATCTATGACCTATAAAACCAAAACTATCAGTATGAATACAGATTTAAGAGGATGAGTTTGGCTGCAGAATTGAGGATCCCAGAGGCTCGTTCATCTTTCTATGATGGTGAGCCTATGCCTTGGAAGAGTGACGATAAGCCTACTACATCAACAACTCCATCACCACCACCTCCGAAGAAAGAGACATAAATACATGGGTATGTGCACTCCCCTTGGCAACTGCCAAGCTTGGGGGAGGTGCCTGGTATCGTATCACCATCACATCTTTATCTTCATCAGTTTTCTAGTTCGATCCTTTTTTGTTATATCTTGATCTAGTAGAATGAAGTTTTTTAGCATAATCTAGCTTTGAGTTTTGTTTCGATCTCTATCTATGTAATCGAGTCCATGAGTTATATATAATAAATAGTGGTTTTGAGTTGAGGGCTTTGCTCTCTTGCTACGATATTGAGGGAATTAAATAAGTAAAGAAAGAATAAAAATAAATAAAAAGATCATATATTGATCTTATGGAGAGTAATGACTTCACATATAAAGAGTATGATGAATAGAAGTTGTTGAGAGTTGACAAACATAGTTTTGATCATTGTTCCAATTAATAGGAAGTAATAAATAAAGAGAGGCTTCACATATAAATATTTTATCTTGGACATCTTTTGTAATTGTGAGCACTCGTTAAAATATGACATGCTAAAAAGTTGATGTTGGACAAGGAAGACAACATAATGGGTTATGTTTTCTTATACCCAAATAGAAGTTATATTGTCATGGATCATCCAACATGTTGAGATTGCCTTTCTCTCTCATGCTAGACAAATTCTTTGCTATGAGTAGAGATACCACTTGTGCTTCCAAACATCCCTTAAACCCAATTTTGCCATGAGAGTCCACCATACCTCATAATAAATGTCTTTATCATAAGCGGCAATATAAAGTGACGTTCTTTTGCATTAAAATTGTGTGCATCCAACCATAAAAGTGCATGACAACCTCTGCTTCCCTCTGCGAAGGGCCTATCTTTTACTTTTATCTTCTACCCTTATACAAGAGTCATGGTGATCATCACCTTTCCTTTTTACACTTTTTCCTTTGGAAAGCACTATGTGTTGGAGAGATCCGGATATATATATATAGGACAACATGATTCTAATCCCAGGATTAGAATAACTATTTGGATCACGGAGTGCCTATATAGGGGTGAGCGGATTGTTGCCGAGATCTCAAAGAAGAAGAAAAAAGCCCGACCAACCGTCCACCACCTCTGGCACTCTCACTCTCCCCTCGATCCCCAGACCCACCCGCCCCGAGGACTACCCAACCGTCGCCGCCCCTGACCCTGCGCACTGCCGCCCCTGCCGCCGGGCTGGATCCCACGCGCAGACGCCGGCCCTGGATCCCATGCGCCATCGCTACCATCTCCGCACTCGCCACCGATGGCGAGTTTCCTGAATTGGTATGTTGCCCGATGCCAATTCCACCACCGCCGACCACCGGCTCGTCCCGCCCCCCTCCTCGATCCACCGCGGCAGCAGCCTCCCTACCTCTATACAGGGCCTCCCTCCCATGGATCCATGGCGGTGGCGGCCTCACTCCCCCTGGAACCACAACGGAGGCCTCCCTCCCCCTTGATCCACGGTGGAGGCAGCCTCCTCTACTTCCAACATGGCCATTCTGCTACATGCCATAATCCTGTCCATCTTGAAGTTCAATTTGTTTCTGCCCAACATGTAGTAGCCTGTGTTGCTACAACTTGATCTTTCTCCAAAACAAGTGTAGCCGCTACTAGTACTACTAACAGTACTAAGTTGTGATTTAATAAAGAAAGAAGCTAAAGCAGAAAGTTAACAGAAAAGGAATGATAATCACTTCTCTAGAGGATGTAGTCTGGGACTCCCCACGACTCCATCGACACAGGTCTCCCATGCTCTTCCGTCCTCCGGTTGAGGACATCTTGTGCTGGATGCAAGCTCCGGCATGGTGGAGGCATGCATCCTTGTTCCCTTCGCGCACTACATCCTATCATGCTCGCGCACGCCTCGACCCATCGCTACCAGTGACGGCCACCGCTTTTACCTTCCTCCGCAGGTGTGTTTCAACTACAACATAGGGGATTTGAGCCGCCGCCGGCCATCGAGGTACGGAGAGGCGTCCGGCCCAGACTTCATGCCCGGCCACCCCAAACCGCCATCTTTCTCACCCTGCAACGTCTGCCATCTTCCTCTCCTCACGCACCGGCCGCTCCCTATCTCTTGCCCGGGGCTGCCTCCTAACCTTCCTCATAGTAGTTTCCTTCATCGAGGCTCCTCCCCAGCGATGGTGAGCCTCCTCCTCCCATGTGTGTTTCAACTTGGTCCAAAAACAGAAAAGCCCCAATTTGGGAGAAATTGCTTGCTGTCCTGAACTACTCTGTTTATTTATCCTCTCAATTTTTATTGATTTCTGGTGCTTTTGGGAGTAATTAGTCAATTTTGTTTTTGGTTGGATGTCATTTCCAGTAGATAGAGATGGTTTTCTATAGTTGAATGTCTACATGTTCATTCATATGCTCCAGAAAAATAGTATGGCTGCACACGGTCAACTATTCTTCACCATTTTGTGGAGTAATTAGTATGGCTAACCATTTTCAGCGGTAATTAGCATGGATGCAGTCCACGGTGTTGATTTTTTGCAGGCCAACTTCAGTTAAGTATGCATGTCGACATGTCGTGCGTGTGCAGACTTCTTTAGTTAAGTATGCAGTGTTGCTCAACATGTGTGGACTGCAGTGTTGCGTTCTCTTGTGTGTTGCTGTTAGGTGCACCATGCAAGCCAGCTTGAATCCCCAAAACATGAGGAGCGCCGCTTGATACGTCCATTTTGCATCATGCTTTTATATCGATATTTATCGCATTATGGACTGTTATTTCACTTTATGTCACAATACTTATGGCTATTCTCCCTTATTTTACAAGGTTTACATAAGGAGGGAGAATGCCGGCAGCTAGAATTCTGGGCTGGAAAAGGAGCAAATATTAGAGACCTATTCTGTGCAACTCCAAAAGTCCTGAAACTCCATGGAACATCTTAAAATAAATAAAGAAAAATCCTCGCCAAAGATAAAGGCCAGGGGGCCCACACCCTTCTCATGAGGGTGGGGGCGGCCCCCCTAGGGCGCGCCCCCCTACCTCATGGGCCCCCTGGTGGCTCTCCGACGCCCATCTTCTCCTATATGAGGTCTTTCGATGAGAAAAAAATAAGAAGGAACTTTTCAGGACGAGACTCCGCCGCCACGAGGCGGAACCTTGGCGGATCCAATCTAGAGCTTCGGCAGAGCTGTTCTGCCGGGGAAACTTCCCTCCGGGAGGGGGAAATCATCACCATCGTCATCACAAACGCTCCTCTTATCGGGAGAGGGAGATCTCCATCAACATCTTCACCAGCACCATCTCATCTCCAAACCCTATCTCATCTCTTGTATCCAATTCTTGTCTCAAAGTCCGGGATTGGTGCTAGTAGGTTGCTAGTAGTGTTGATTACTCCTTGTAGTTGATGCTAGTTGGTTTATTTGGTGGAAGATCATATGTTCAGATCCTATATGCATATTATTACCCCTCTGATTATGAACATGAATATGCTTTGTGAGTAATTACGTTCGTTCCTGAGGACAAGGGAGAAGTCTTGATATGAGTAGTCATGTGAATTTGGCATTCGTTTGATATTTTGATAAGATGTATGTTGTCTATCCTCTAGTGGTGTTATGTGAATGTCGACTACATAACACTTCACCATTATTTGGGCCTAGAGGAAGGCATTGGGAAGTAATAAGTAGATGATGGGTTGCTAGAGTGACAGAAGCTTAAACCCTAGTTTATGCGTTGCTTTGTAAGGGGCTGATTTGGATCCATATGTTTCATGCTATGGTTAGGTTTACCTTAATACTTTTGTTGTAGTCGCGGATGCTTGCAATAGAGGTTAATCATAAGTGGGATGCTTGTTCAAGTAAGAACAGCACCCAAGCACTAGTCCACCCACATATCAAATTCTCAACGTATCGAACGCGAATCATATGAACGTGATGGAAACTTGCTTGACGATATTCCCATGTGTCCTCGGGAGCGTTTTTCCTATTATAAGAGTTTGTTCCGGCTTGTCCTTTGCTACAAAATGATTGGGACACCTTGCTACACTTTATTTACTTTTGTTACTTGTTGCTCGTTACAACCTATCTTATGACAAAACTATCTGTTACCACTTATTTTAGTACTTGCAGAGAGTACCTTGCTGAAAACCGCTTATCATTTCCTTCTGCTCCTCGTTGGGTTCGACACTCTTACTTATCAAAAGGACTACGATAGATCCCCTATACTTGTGGGTCATCAAGACTCTTTTCTGGCGCCGTTGCCGGGGAGTGTAGCGCCTTTGGTAGGTGGAATTTGGTAAGGAAAAATTTATATAGTGTGCTGAAATTTACTGTCACTTGTTACTATGGAAATTAATTCTCTAAGGGGCTTGTTCGGGGTATCTTCACCCCGTCCAGTAGAGCAAAGAGTTGCTCCTAAACCTACTGAACCTATTGAAAATGAAATTCCTTATGAGATCCTTCGGGTATGATATAAAAACTGCTAGCTAATCCTTTTACAAGAGATGGAACAAAGCATCCTGATGAGCACTTAATATATGTGGATGAAGTTTGTGGATTATTTAAGCTTGCAGGTATACCCTTTATGTTGCTAAGAAGAAGGTCTTCCCTTTATCTTTGAAGGGAGACGCATTGATATGGTATAGGCTATGTGATGATATGAGATCATGGGACTATAAAAGATTGAAGTTGGAATTTCATCAAAAGTATTACCCTATGCATCTTGTTCATCGTGATCGCAATTATATATATACTTTCTGGCCTCGGGAAGGAGAAAGCATCGCTCAAGCTAGGGGGAGGCTTAAATCAATGTTATATTCATGCCCCAATCATGAGCTCCCGCGAGAAATAATTATGCAAAGTTTTTATGCTCGGCTTTCTGATAACAATCGCACCATGCTCGATACTTCTTGTGCTGGCTCTTTTATGATGAAGACTATTGAATTCAGATGGAATTGATTGGATAGAATTAAATGCAACTCTGAAGATTGGGACCTCGACGAAGGTAAGGAGTCAGGTATGACACCTAAGTTTGATTGTGTTAAATCTTTTATGGATACCGATATTTTCCGTAAGTTCAGCACTAAATATGGACTTGACTCTGAGATAGTAGCTTCTTTCTGTGAATCTTTTGATACTTATGTTGATCTCCCTAAGGAGAAGTGGTTTAAATATCATCCTCCCATAGAAGTAAAAGTAGCTGCACCTACTAAAGTTGAAGAAAAGACTATCACTTATAATGATCCTATTGTTCCTACTTCTTATATTGAGAAACCACCTTTCCCTGTTAGAGTAAAGGATCATGCTAAAGCTTCAACTGTTGTTCATAAAAGCAATATTAGAACTTTTACACCTCCTGAGCAAGTTAAAGTAGAACCTAATATTGCTATTGTTAAAGATCTCTTGTCTAATAATATTGATGGGCATGTTATTCCGTTCAAAGGTGAAACTGCTAGAATTGCTAAACCTTGTGATAAAGATAAACATAGACCTGTGGTAGGTGTGCCTGTTATTTCTGTTAAAATAGGAGATCATTGTTATCATGGCTTATGTGATATGGGTTCTAGTGCTAATGTAATACCTATTGACTTATATGAAGAAATTAAGAATGAAATAGCACCTGCTGAGTTAGAAGATATTGATGTCACAATTAAACTTGCCAATAGAGATACTATTTTACCAATGGGAATTGTTAGAGATGTTGAAGTCTTGTGTGGGAAAACTAAATATCCTGCTGATGTTCTTGTTCTTGGTTCTCCGCAAGATAGCTTTTGTCCCATTATATTTGGTAGACCCTTCTTAAATACTGTCAATGCTACCATAGATTGCACAAAGAATGTTGTTACTGTTGGCTTGGATGATATGGTTCATGAGTTTAATTTCTCTAAATTTAGTAAACAACATCGTGAGGAAGAATTACCTAGTAAGGATGAAATTATTGGTCTTGCTTCTATTGTCGTACCTCCTAGAGATCCTTTAGAACAATATTTGCTAGACCATGAAAATGATATGTTCATGAATGAAAGAAGGGAAATAGATGAAGTATTCTTTAAATAGGAACCTATTCTGCATCACAATTTGCTTGTTGAAATTTTAGGGGATCCTCCTCCACCTAAGGGTGATCCCGTGTTTGAGCTTAAACCTTTGCCTGATAATCTTAAATATGCTTATCTTGATGAAAAGAAGATATATCCTGTTATTATTAGTGCTAACCTTTCAAAGCATGAAGAAGAAAGATTATTGAAAACTCTGAAGAAGCATCGTGCTACTATTGATATACTCTTGATGATCTTAAGGGCATTAGTCCCACTCTATGTCAACATAAAATAAATTTGGAAGCAGATGCCAAACCAGTTCGTGATCCTCAACGACGTCTGAATCCTAAAATGAAAGAAGTGGTAAGAAAAGAAATACTAAAGCTTCTGGAGGCAGGTATAATCTATCCCATTGTTGATAGTGAGTGGGTAAGTCTTGTCCATTGTGTCCCTAAGAAGGGAGGTATTACTGTTGTTCCTAATGATAAAGATGAATTGATTCCACAAAGAATTATCACAGGTTATAGGATGGTAATTGATTTCTGCAAATTAGATAAAGCTACTAAGAAAGATCATTACCCCTTACCATTTATTGATCAAATGCTAGAAAGATTATGCAAAAATACACACTATTGCTTTCTAGATGGTTATTCTGGTTTCTCTCAAATACCTGTGTCGGCTAGAGATCAATCAAAGACTACTTTTACATGCCCTTTTGGTACTTTTGCTTATAGACGTATGTCTTTTGGTTTATGTAATGCACCTGCTACCTTTCAAAGATGCATGATGGCTATATTCTCTGACTTTTGTGAAAAGATTTGTGAGGTTTTCATGTACGACTTTTCCGTCTATGGTTCCTCTTTTGATGATTGCTTGAGCAATCTTGATCGAGTTTTGCAGAGATGTGAAGAAACTAATCTTGTCTTGAATTGGGAAAAGTGCCACTTTATGGTTAATGAAGTTATTGTCTTGGGGCACAAAGTTTCTGAAAGAGGTATTGAATTTGATAAAGCCAAGGTTGATGCTATTGAAAAGATGCCATGTCCCAAGGACATCAAACGTATAAGAAGTTTCCTTGGTCACGCCGGATTTTACAGGAGGTTCATTAAGGACTTCTCAAAAATTTCTCGGCCTCTGAGTAATTTATTGCAAAAATACATACCATTTGTCTTTGATGATGATTGTGTAGAAGCATTTGAAATACTTAAGAAAGCATTAGTCACTGCACCTATTGTTCAGCCACCTGACTGGAATTTACCCTTTGAAATTATGTGTGATGCTAGTGATTATGCTGTAGGTGTTGTTCTAGGGAAAAGAGTTGATAAGAAATTAAATGTTATTCATTATGCTAGTAAGACTCTAGACAATGCTCAAAGAAATTATGCTACTACTGAAAAAGAACTCTTAGCAGTTGTATTTTCTTGTGATAAGTTCAGATCTTATATTGTTGATTCTAAAGTAACTATTCAAACTGATCATGTTGCTATTAAATATCTTATGGAAAAGGAAGATGCTAAGCCTAGACTTATTAGATGGGTTCTCTTGCTACAAGAATTTGATTTGCATATTATTGATAGAAAGGGAGCTGAGAACCCCGTTGCAGACAACTTGTCTAGGTTAGAAAATATTCTTGATGACCCACTACCTATTAATGATAGCTTTCCTGATGAACAATTAAATGTTATAAGTACTTCTCATAGTACTCCTGGTATGTTGATTATGCTAATTATATTGTTGCTGAGTTTATACCACCTAGCTTCACATACCAGCAAAAGAAAAAGTTTTTCTATGATTTAAGACATTACTTTTGGGATGACCCACATCTTTATAAGGAAGGAGTAGATGGTGTTATTAGACGTTGTGTACCTGAGCATGAACAGGAACAGATCCTACGCAAGTGTCATTCCGAGTCTTATGGAGGACACCACGCTAGAGATAGAACTGCACATAAGGTATTGCAATCTGGTTTTTATTGGCCTACTCTCTTCAAGGATGCCCGTAAGTTTGTCTTGTCTTGTGATGAATGTCAAAGAATTGGTAATATTAGCAGACGTCAAGAAATGCCTATGAATTATTCACTTGTTATTGAACCGTTTGATGTTCGGGGCTTTGATTATATGGGACCTTTTCCTGCCTCTAATGGATACACACATATTCTAGTTGCTATTGATTACGTTACTAAGTGCGTAGAAGCTATTCCAACTAGTAGTGCTGATCATAACACTTCTATTAAAATGCTTAAAGAAGTTATTTTCCCGAGGTTTGGAGTCCCTAGATATTTAATGACTGATGGTGGTTCACACTTTATTCATGGTGCTTTCCGTAAAATGCTTGCTAAATATGATGTTAATCATAGAATTGCATCTCCTTATCACCCACAGTCTAGTGGTCAAGTAGAGTTGAGCAATAGAGAGCTCAAATTAATTTTGCAAAAGACTGTTAATAGGTCTAGAAAGAATTGGTCCAAAAAACTTGATGATGCATTATGGGCTTATAGAACTGCATATAAAAATCCTATGGGTATGTCTCCGTATAAAATGGTTTATGGAAAAGCATTGCACTTACCTCTCGAACTAGGACATAAGGCATATTGGGCTATTAAAGAGCTCAACTATGATTTTAAACTTGCCGGTGAGAAGAGGTTATTTGATATTAGCCCACTTGATGAATGGAGAACCCAAGCTTATGAAAATGCCAAGTTGTTTAAAGAAAAAGTTAAAAGATGGCATGACAAAAGGATACAAAAGTGTGAGTTTAATGTAGGTGATTATGTATTGCTATACAACTCTCGTTTAAGATTTTTTGCAGGAAAACTTCTCTCTAAATGGGAAGGCCCCTATGTTATCGAAGAGGTCTATCGTTCCGGTGCCATAAAGATCAAAAACTTCGAGGGCACAAATCCGAAGGTGGTAAACGGTCAAAGAATTAAACATTATATCTTAGGTAATCCCATAAATGTTGAAACCAATATTATCGAAACCGTAACCCCGGAGGAATACACAAGGGACACTTTCCGGAGCGTTTCAGACTCCGAAAAGGAATAGGTATGTGGTACGGTAAGTAAACCGACTCCAAAACAGTTTTTAAGGCAATATTTCTCCGTTTTGGAATATTTAGAAAAATAGAAAAATAAGTAGCAGTCTGTGAAGGACATGAGGGCCCCACGAGGGTGGTGGGCGCGCCCCCCTACCTCGTGAGCACCTCGTGTGCCTTCCGGACTCCATTTTCTTGCACGATACGTATTTTGGTCGGTAAAAATTCATTATATATTCTCCCGAAGGTTTTGACTCCCGTATCACGCAAGAATCTCCTGTCTTTGTTTTGAGCTATTTTTCTGACATATCTAGGTTATCATGACGTCCCCAAGTGCTTCCAAGGACAAGTTCTTTGAGAAGGTCATCAACCCTTACCTCGTGGAGGTGCTGCGACACCCTCAAACCATTGAGATGCGTGATGGGTTGTTGCACATCCGCGATGTTGAGGGACCAAAGGGAACCGGAAGCATGGAGACGAGGCTCAAAGCAATGGAGCAACAAATTTTCAAGTGCCGAGGGATGGTGGAGCGTGGAATCAATGCTAGCCACACGATGCTCGCGGAGTTCACTAACAACTACAAGCCGGATGCCAAGAACACCGAGGAGGCCATCTTCAAGCTATATGAGAAGATCGAGCACCTCCAAGCTCAAATCTATGACCTGGAAAACCAAAACTATGAGTATGAATATAGATTCAAAAGAATGAGTTTGGCTGCAGATTCGAGGATTCCAGAGACTCGATCATACTTTTATGATGGTGAACCTATGCCTTGGAAGATGGATGACAAGCCCGCATCATCAACAACACCACCACTGTCGTGGAATTGTCACGGCAGATGTCCTCTTGCAAGGACTTGATCGTGGAGCCATCGCAACTAGGAAGCTTAAAGGGGTTAATCGGGACAAAGGACACGTGAGGTTTATACTAGTTCAGCCCCTTACGGTGAAGGAAGGCCTACGTCTAGTTAGGTTTGTATTGCTTGAGGTTTCGATGGCCAGGGAGCGAGATACGCTATTCCCGGTTCTCGATTGGTTGTTTCTTGCCCTTAAGCCGCCGGCGGGTCGTCCCCTTATATACACGGGTTGACGCCCTGCGGCCTACAGAGTCCCGGCCGGCTCATAAACAGTGTCCGGCTCGGTGACTAGTTACGTTTACCTTATGTTACAAGTCATGCCATCATGGCGGTTTGTCACTACGGGCCTTAAGCCCTATGAACCGCCATCCTTATGCTGGGTCTTGGGCTTCTTTCGTGATGAGTCTTCTTTACATAGCCTGGCCCCTCACAGCCGGTTTACTCAAATAGTTATATCTCCAACATTAGGCCCCAGATTGATTTGGACCGGTTCATGTCAATCTTAAAAATACCTTAAACATACATCTTCCTGTCTCCTGTCAGCGCAAAGGTCATAGCCCGCAGTGACGTCATCTTCTGGATTCAGGATAACCCGCCATGACATCATCTTCCACTGACTTCGTATTTTATTCCGCCATATCCTCAACGGATCCTTGCCTTTACTGACTGTCCCAAAAACCGAGGCGCCGGGGCCGCTGGATAATCATGTTCAATCTCCTCATTTCTTGCGCCGTCTTAATCGACCCTTCCTTATAAATAGGCGCGACCTAGGTCCTTTCCCATTCTCCTTCTTCAGTCGTCTTCCTCCTCGCACCTCCTTTCTTCGCTGCTCAAGCTCTGCCGCCGCCGCCGTTGAACCCCTCGTCTTCATCGACTCAGGCCGCTGCATCACCCTGATTCGGACCAGAAAACAACGGAGACCCTCCATAGCTCGTCCGCATCTGTGAGTTCTTTTTATCCCCTCTCTCAGATCTGCATTGGTACTGTTTTTTAGTTCATCGACGTTCACCGCCGCCCGATGCAAACCTCCATTAGCTCTCACCTCTAATCCCTTGCTCAGATCGTAAAAATAACATAGAACTGCCACGGAGGATGTTTTGTGCTTATTCTATATAAAAACAGATCTCATTTCCTTGTTTTTGGAAGCCCTCCTCGAGTATATGAACTTCCCTGTACTGCTTTAGGTCTAGAATTTTTTTTCCTTTCGAGAGCATCGTTTGATCCAAAAAAATGATTGCAACTTGTGAAACCTGTTTGTTCCACACTTAACCAAAAACTACGTCTGTTGACTCTGTTTCAGCCATAGTAGTTCATGTGACCGGCTTAAGATAATACTGGCTGTCAGCACTTCCTGCTTTTGGCGACTTAAGACAATTTTAATCATCTTTAATACCTGCAGCTGTTTAAACATTATCACATAACTACCTGTATGTCATTAGGCCCCTACTTAAGCCGCCATCTCAGACAACCCAATAATGCTTATTCTCCGGGTTATAATAAACCGGAAAATTTCCTTTATCTTGTTGTAGGCTTCAATTTACCCAATGGGACCCAAAGCTGTTAAACCTCCGATTACCTGCAACTGGGTCCCATCCATTGTTACAGAGAGCAAACTGTCAGAGTTTGTGAAGTCCGACCATCTGCCCAAGAAGGACGTCATGTCTTATCGTGCTCCTGACCCGTCTAAAGAGAAACCTCAACCCAAGGGAGGGGAGGTGATCATTTTTACCGATCACATGAGCCGGGGATTTGCTCCTCCCGGTTCAAAATTCTTTAGAGACATTTTGCACTTCTTTGACTTAAGACCTCAAGACATCGGGCCCAACTCCGTGTCAAATATCTGCAACTTTCAAGTTTTCTGTGAGGTCTACCTTGGAGAAGAACCCAGCCTACTTCTGTTCAGGGAATTGTTCTATTTGAACTGGCAGAATGAACGGGCCAACGGGCCCAGTCTGGAGCTTGGTGGCATATCAATTCAAAGGCGGAGAGACTGCCTGTTCCCTTATGCTGAATTGCTGAGTCATCCAAAGGACTGGAACCAGACATGGTTCTACTGCCAAGATACTTCTTCGGCTGGCGAAAATCCACTGCCCGGCTTCCGCGCATTGCGCCTTGAACCTACTCACCCGCTGCCGGATAAGTTGACAGCTATTGAACGCCTGCCACTCACCCCCAAAATCAAGAGGATTAAAGCTCTTTTAGGGAACGGCTTAGATGGCATTGACTTGGTCCGAGTCTGGATTGCTTGGAGAATAATTCCGTTAAGCCGCCGCCCCGGCTTAATGTGTAATTATTCAGGCGAGAAGGATGACCCTCAACGTCATAACCCTGACAACTTACCAGATGACGTAGTGGAAGCTACAACTCAGTCCTTGTTGAAGGAGGGCACGGTGAATAATAACGCCTTCGGCTTACTACCTTTTTGCCAGAAGAACCCGGCCCCTGCAGTGAGTTTCCAGCCATCGGGTTATGTTTTATCATGTTAGGTTGTATTCTTACGCATAACCAGTTATAACCTTTTACAGGCAAATGATAGCTTCTCGAACACGCAATATGATCATGAGGCGGCCAAGAAAGCCAGGGCGGCCAAGGGAGCTGAAAAGAAAACTACCAAGCCCACCACCTCAAGGAAAAGGAAGCCAAGCGCCTCTGAGCTGTTTTGGCTTGATGATACTGATGATAACGAGGAAGAGGTAACCTTTGAATTTCCCTTTCTCCTTTATTTCTACCTTACTGATGCTAACCTTCTTTCAGGAAGACACGGGCAACAGCCAACCCGTCGAGGAAGAGGTAATTTTAATCTCCTACGACTCCGAGCTTCAGCCGCGTCAGAAAATTCGAAGAGTAACCCGGAAAGTAAGATTTTCACATCCTTTGGCTTACCAAGATCCTGACTTTCTTTTGAAGCGACAGATTTATGAGAGCCGGAGGCAGACCCGGACCAGCAAAGACGTGGAACTCTCCTTCGGCTTACCTGATGTGACCAGGAAACGCCAGACTGAGGTTATCTCTGATTTACACCTTCTTTTTCCTTTGGCGGGTTTCATTTGTTAGCCTCTCAATTATTCTGACTCCAACTATCAGGATATTTCACCTTCCTCCGGTGAGTCTATGCAGTCCAACATGCCAGCCTTCAAAAGTGCTCCCCGGTAATATAAACTTGTTGTACCTTATGCTTTATTTTACTCATATTTGTTGTATTTAACCTGTCTACCTTTTCCACAGTGTGCAAGTAAAGCCCAGCGAAAGGGCAAAAAAGAATAAGCCGCCCCAAGAGCCGGTTGTGACTGAACCAGAGCTGGGCACAGCTGCTCCTGACGCCTCTACTCATGAGCCACCGCCTCAACCGTCTCATGATGTTCCTATATCTTCCTCTGACCCGCCTACTGAACAAACCTTCAACGATTCTAGTAAACCGGAGGCTCCTAGCCCCGCCAAGGCAAATGATCAGGAAGTTGAAATTCTCAAGACTCAGTTTGTTGAGCCTTTCCAAAGAGGAATTGGTGGAACGCCGAAAGGCCAAGCTGGACATCACTGACTATACTCATTTGAGTATTGGAGAGATTGTCTCCGGCTATATCAATCAAGTACAAAGCAGCCGTGACCTGGAAATTGACATGATGAAGCAGATACAGCAAAAATCTGAGGTATGACTTATGCTAGCTTACTTTCAATCACACTTACTATACCAGCCCCCAAGTCTATTGCTTATGAATAAATATGCTGTAGACTAAGAAAAATTGTTAGAGCTACTTGCCCAGCTTAAAGAAAAAATAATTGAACCGGATGTAACACAATACCTTTAACTTGCGATATACATTAGCCCCCAAGTGCCAAAAATCTCTGCTTGCAAGGTATTTGGGACTTAATATCCAGGGCCGGCTTAATAATTTAGAAAGCTTCGGTATACATTAGCCCCCAAGTGTCAAGTATCTTTGCTTGCAAAGTGCTTGGGACTTAATAGTACTTACCGTAACTTTGACTACTATCCGGTGCAATGCAGGCCACCATAAGTAAATTTGAATCGGAGATTGCTGATTTGAAGAATCGCCTGGCAACCCAGGAAAGTGAAATTGAAAAGGCCAACTCCAAATTTGAATTCAGCGTCTCTGAACAAGAGAAGTTGAAGCAAAATTTTGAATCGGAGAAGAAAATTTGGGCTGATGAAAAGGCCGCACTGGTGACCCGGGCCGAGACAGCAGAGGCATCGCTTGCGGAAGCAACGGCCGAACTGTCCGGCTTAAAACGCCAGATATCTCGAATGGTTTCAGCAATCTTTGGTGAGTGACTTAGTCAAACTTTAAACACTGCAAAACTCCTTGAATGACCATTTCAGTTGTCTCCTCTGACTCACCTTATGCTTAATAACGCAGGCCCCAGGAGCACAAATCTTAAACAGAACATGGTGATCAAGCTGAAGGCGGTTTATACTCTGGTGGAACAACTCTACACCGGGTCACAACGTGCTCTGGCCGTTGTGGCTTTATCAAATGATGTTCCCTATCTCCTGCAAGATGTGCTGAAGCGGCTTGCTGTGCTAACTCAGCGAATCCAAGAGTTAAGACGAGCATCTGCAAGAGCCGGAGCTATAGCCGCATTGAGCCGGGCCAAGGCGTGGCTTCCAGAACTAGACCCCGCTGATATTTCTCTTAGGTATCCAAGTTTAAAGGAAGATGGCACCGTGTTTAATGATAAGGATTTCACCGCCTGTGTGAATGATATACGTCCGGTGGCTACTCTTATTGGGAACGATACTAACCTCACCAAGTGTCAGTCAGGTTATGACAAGGAGAATCGGAGAATCCCCATGCCGCATTATGATGATGTCAGCTTGATCCCTCCAACCCGTAAGCACACCTTTGCTCCTGAAGTCGACCCAACCGGTTTAATAGATGATGAAGCTGAGTTTGAAGCCTTGAGTGGCATTGACTGGGCCTCATCATCCTTCCAGGACAAAGCAGCCGGCGGAGAGACGGAGAAGGATAACCCGGAGGCTTCCAGTCAACCCCAAGAGTAGCTTGTCAGGTGCCACCTGCTTATGTCATCGTAGAAAACCATGCCGCATCATTCAGACTCGAGGAGTCTTGTAACAAAGTAGAAGATACCTTGAGTTTTACTATGCCTTTGCGCATGCTTATGGCCCTTAATACTTGCATAAGCCGCCGCCATTATTCTCTTTGTAGTTTGTATGAATCTGTTATGTCCTTTGAAAAAATACCTTGCATTTCCCTGTGATGATTACAGCTGATTTCCCGGCTTATATAAACCAACCCCTGAGGGTAAACTTAACTCCTTCAAGAGGGTCACAAGATATCTAATGTTTGGCACTTGCAAAATATGATGAACAAAATTCAAGGGTTTCTGATTCGAATACGATCAGTGACCCATTCCAAAGGGGTTGAGCTAAGATTCGAATACGATCTGTTAGCCCCCAGTGGCTGTGGCGATGCCGATCAAGTGGGTATCGACAGCTATGTTCTCTTTGGTTCGAATACGACCTATGTTTGAACAGGAAGCCCCCAAGTGACCATAAGAGTTGTTTAATGATGCTGATTCGAATACGATCCACATCAGACCCAAAAGGAGTTAAGCTATGATTCAGATATGATCAAGAAGCCCCCAGTGGGTTTGGCAGTATGCCGATCAAGTGGGTATCGATAGCTATGTTCTCTTTGGTTCGAATACGACCTATGTTTGAACAGGAAGCCCCCAAGTGATCACGGCTAGATTCAGATATGATCACAAGCCGGACCAAAGGAAAGCCGGATTCAGATATGATCCGCTTCTCCTTGGTCATCTCCACCACCTGTCAAGGAAAACACATAAAACCTCTTTGAGAGTGGAAAAAAAGGACGAGGTCATGCTTTATTGCTTTATATAATATACATAGTATAAGTATATACACATTAGAGCCGACGGCTCAAGTATAATAAGGCCGAAGATGAGCGATATTCCACGACCGACGGGTCTCCTCCTCCGACTTACGTGAGTCTTTGTGTTCCCGAACATCGATAAGGTAGTATGATCCATTGTTCAGATTCTTGCTGACCACAAAGGGTCCTTCCCATGGAGGGGATAGCTTGTGCATATCAGATTGATCCTGGATGAGTCGGAGCACTAAGTCGCCTTCCTGAAAGGTTCTGGACATAACCCGGCGGCTGTGGTAACGGCGCAGGTCTTGCTGGTAAATCGCCGAGAGGGCTATTGCCAAGTCTCGCTCTTCATCCAACAGGTCAAGTGCATCTTGCCGAGCTTTTTCATTGTCTTCCTCGACATAAGCCGCCACACGGGGTGAGTCGTGTCGGATGTCACTTGGCAGGACCGCCTCTGCTCCATACACCATAAAGAAAGGCGTGTAACCCGTAGATCTGTTAGGTGTAGTATTGATGCTACAAAGTACAGAAGGTAACTCCTCCACCCAACAACCTGGTGTCTGCTGTAAGGGGACCAAGAGCCGGGGCTTGATACCCTTCAAGATTTCTTGATTAGCTCGTTCCGCTTGACCATTTGATTGAGGGTGAGCCACAGCTGAAACGTCAAGCCGGATATGCTCTCGTTGACAGAACTCTTCCATAGCTCCTTTGGAAAGGTTAGTGCCATTATCAGTTATGATGCTGTGTGGAAAACCAAAGCAAAAAATCACCTTTTTCATAAATCGGACCGCCGTGGCTGCATCACACTTCCTGACTGGCTCCGCCTCCACCCACTTTGTGAACTTGTCAACTGCCACCAAGAGGTGAGTGTTTTTATCCTTAGACCTTTTGAAAGGCCCGACCATATCAAGCCCCCAGACTGCAAATGGCCAGGTAATTGGAATCATCCTCAATTCTTGAGCCGGCACATGGGCTCGTCGTGAGAATTTTTGACATCCATCACATTTACTGACCAGGTCTTCCGCATCAGCATGAGCCGTCAGCCAATAAAACCCATGACGGAAAGCTTTGTCCACGAGAGATTTTGAGACGGCATGATGACCACAATTGCCTTCATGAATCTCACGAAGGATCTTCTGATCCTCTGTAGGTGACACGCAACGTTGAATCGCTCCAGTGACGCTGTAATGATGTAACTCGCCATTGACAATTGTCATGGACTTGGACCGCCGGACGATTTGTCTTGCCAAGGTCTCATCTTCAGGCAATTCTCCCCGGGTCATGTAAGCCAAATAAGGCACTGTCCAATCCGGGATAACGTGGAGAGCCGCCACCAGCTGTGCCTCCGGGTCTGGTATTGCCAGATCTTCCTCTGTAGGTAACTTAACAGAAGGATTATGCAAAATATCAAGAAAGGTGTTAGGTGGCACCGGCTTACGCTGAGACCCCAGTCGGCTTAAGGCATCAGCCGCTTCATTCTTCCTTCGATCAATGTGTTCCACTACATAACCCTTGAAATGCCCAGCCACAGCATCGACTTCACAACGGTAAGCCGCCATGAGGGGATCTCTAGAATCCCACTTGCCTGACACCTGTTGGGCGACAAGGTCTGAGTCTCCTAAGCATCTCACCCAGCTCAAGTTCATCTCTTTAGCCATCCGGAGACCATGGAGCAGGGCCTCATACTCAGCTGCATTGTTAGTGCAAGGAAACATAAGCCGGAGCACATAACAAAAATTTTCACCTCGAGGGGAAGTTAATACAACTCCAGCCCCCGAGCCTTCCAACTGTCTGCACCCATCAAAGTGAATAATCTAATAAGTGTTATTGGGCTTCTCCTCAGGTGCCTGTAGCTCTATCCAGTCGTTGATGAAATCCACCAAAGCTTGAGACTTAATGGTAGTACGCGGCACGTACTTCAGATCATGAGGCCCGAGCTCGATGGCCCATTTAGCGATCCGTCCCATAGCCTCTCTGTTCTGAATGATGTCTCCCAAGGGGGCAGAACTTACCACAATGATAGGGTGACCTTGAAAGTAGTGCTTCAGCTTCCGGCTTGCCATGAACACCCCGTAAACAAGTTTCTGCCAATGAGGATATCTTTGTTTTGACTCGATGAGTACCTCACTGACATAATAAACCGACCGTTGAACCGGATGTTCCTTACCGGCCTTCTTCACCGACAAAGGAGATATAATCACATGGGTATGGGCACTCCCCTTGGCAACTGCCAAGCTTGGGAGAGGTGCCCCGGTATCGTATCACAATCACAACTCCTATCTTTACCGTTTTTCTAAGTTCGATCCTATTAGTAGTATCTTGATCTAGTAGAACAAAGTTTATGGCATGATCTAGTTTTGAGTTTTGCTTTATGATCTCTCCATATAATCGAGTCCGTGAGCTATATATAATAAAGATTAGTGTTGAGTCAAGGGCTTAATTATTTTTCCATGATCTTGGGTGAATAAAAGAAAAGAAGAAAAGAATAAAAAGAAACAAAAAGTCCATATTGATCTTATTAAGAGTAATGACTTCACATAGAAAGAGTATGATGATTAAAAGCTGTTGGGAGTTGGCAGACATAGCTTTGGTCATTGTTGCAATTAATAGGAAGTAATAAGAAAAGAGAGGTTTTCACATATAGATATATTATCATTGACATCTTTTATGATTGGGAGCACTCATTAAAATATGACATGCCAAAGAGTTGATGTTGGACAAGGAAGACAACGTAATGAGTCATGTCTTTCTTATATCTGAGATAAAGTATGTTGTCATGGATCCTCTAACTTGTTGAGCTTGCCTTTCCCCGTCATGCTAGCCAAATTCTCAGCACCAAGTAGAAATACTACTTGTGCTTCCAAATATCCATGAGAGTCCACCATATCTACCTATGGATTGAGTAAGATCCTTCAAGTAAGTTGTCATCCGTGCAAAGCAATAAAAATAGATCTAAATATGTATGATTGATTGGTGCGGGAGAAATAAGCTTTATACGATCTTGTGATGTGGAAGTAATAAAAGCGATGGACTACATAATAAAGGTTCATATCACAAGGGGCAATATAAAGTGACGTTCTTTCGCTTTGAGATTTTATATATCCAACCATAAAAGTGCATGGCAACCTCTGCTTCCCTCTGCGAAGGGCCTATCCTTTATTATTATCTTCTACCTTATGCAAGAGTCATGGTGATCTTCACCTTTTCTTTTCCATTTTATCCTTTGGCAAGTTCAGCATGTTGGAAAGAACATGATATATATATCTAATTGGATGTAGGGGAGCATGAACCATTATTGTTGACATTACCCTTGAGGTAAAAGGTTGTGAGGCAAAACTATAAGCCCCTATCTTTCTCTGTGTCCGATTAAAACTCCGTAACCACAAGTATTGCGTGAGTGTTAGCAATTATGGAGGACTAAATGATAGTTGAGTATGTGGACTTGCTTTTTAGCTCTGACATAGACTCTTTCCGATGTTATGATAAATTGCAATTGCTTCAATGACTGAGATTATAGTTTGTCGGAGCCCAATAAGGTTTATGATTTATACTTTGGCACTGTGAATAGATCATCACTTGAACATAAGTAATCATATGACAAAATCTATATATGTTGCTGTTATGAGAATAATCATGATGCCTTCATGTCCGTATTTTATTTTTTATCGACGCCTCTACCTGTAAACATGAGGACATATTTATTGTTATCGGCTTTTCGCTTGAGGACAAGCGAGGTCTAAGCTTGGGGAGTTGATACGTCCATTTTGCATCATGCTTTTATATCGATATTTATCGCATTATGGACTGTTATTTCACTTTATGTCACAATACTTATGGCTATTCTCTCTTATTTTACAAGGTTTACATAAGGAGGGAGAATGCCGGCAGCTGGAATTCTGGGCTGGAAAAGGAGCAAATATTAGAGACCTATTCTGTGCAACTCCAAAAGTCCTGAAACTCCACGGAACATCTTAAAATAAATAAAGAAAAATCCTCGCCAAAGATGAAGGCCAGGGGGCCCACACCCTTCTCACGAGGGTGGGGGGCGCCCCCCCTAGGGCGCGCCCCCTACCTCGTGGGCCCCCTGGTGGCTCTCCAACGCCCATCTTCTCCTATTTGAGGTCTTTCAATGAGAAAACAAAAGGAAGGAACTTTTCGGGACGAGACTCCGCCGCCACAAGGCGGAACCTTGGCGGATCCAATCTAGAGCTTCGGCAGAGCTGTTCTGCCGGGGAAACTTCCCTCCGGGAGGGGGAAATCATCACCATTGTCATCACCAACGCTCCCCTTATTGGGAGAGGGCAATCTCCATCAACATCTTCACCAGCACCATCTCATCTCCAAACCCTAGTTCATCTCTTGTATCCAATTCTTGTCTAAATGTCCGGAATTGGTGCTAGTAGGTTGCTAGTAGTGTTGACTATTCCTTGTAGTTGATGCTAGTTGGTTTATTTGGTGGAAGATCATATGTTCAGATCCTATATGCATATTATTACCCCCCTGATTATGAGCATGAATATGCTTTGTGAGTAATTACGTTCGTTCCTGAGGACAAGGGAGAAGTCTTGCTATGAGTAGTCATGTGAATTTGGTATTTGTTTGATATTTTGATAAGATGTATGTTGTCTAGCCTCTAGTGGTGTTATGTGAACGTCGACTACATAACAGTTCACCATTATTTGGGCCTAGAAGAAGGCATTAGTAATAAGTAGATGATGGGTTGCTAGAGTGACAGAAGCTTAAACCCTAGTTTATGCGTTGCTTCATAAGGGGCTGATTGGATCCATATGTTTCATGCTATGGTTAGGTTTACCTTAATACTTTTGTTGTAGTTGTGGATGCTTGCAATAGAGGTTAATCATAAAGTGGGATGCTTGTTCAAGTAAGAACAGCACCCAAGCACTGGTCCATTCACATATCAAATTATCAAAGTGTCGAACGCGAATCATATGAACGTGATGGAAACTAGCTTGACGATATTCCCATGTGTCCTCGGGAGCGCTTTTACTATTATAAGAGTTTGTTCCGGGTTGTCCTTTGCTACAAAAGGATTGGGCCACCTTGCTGCACTTTATTTACTTTTGTTACTTGTTGCTCGTTACAACCTATCTTATCACAAAACTATCTGTTACCACTTATTTCAGTACTTGCAGAGAATACCTTGCTGAAAACCGCTTATCATTTCCTTCTGCTCCTCGTTGGGTTCGACACTCTTACTTATCGAAAGGACTACGATAGATCCCCTATACTTGTGGGTCATCACCGCTGCCTGTCAAAGCTGACGAGGTCACAAATACATGTGTCGAGAAGTTCCTATAGAGTTGTAGTACTATTCTTCAGAGTTCAGATAACTGGATTTTGGGCCGCTAGAACCTGATGGCGTTGAGCTTGTAAAATGATATTCAGAAGTTTCTGTAAACAAAAGTTCAAATTTCAAAAGAAAGAGTATTATGTACTCCTGCGTCTGTCCTCTGGTGTGTCATATGTCTCTGTTTGGGTACTTCATGTGTGTCGTGTGCTCCCATGTGTGTGCTCTATTATGTGAGTCGAGTGTGCTCTCATATATACTCAAGTTTGTGTTTGTATGTTCTAAAAGCCTATATAACATTTTCTTCAGTCTTCATGTCTTGGTGTTAAACATTCTTTTTCTTTTCACAAGCGGGAAAAAAAGATTCATGTAAATTCACAAAAAATGTTATGTATGTGCAATAAAACAAAAGTATACAAGCGATAACAAATTACATTTAAAAAAGGGTCCGCTGAAATACATAATCTCGATTTTGGAAAGTTCATATTTCACCGTCCCCGAGCAGTGCAACACAAAGGAGCTCATTCAAAAACAAACTAACAAAAATAAAAAAAAAATCAAGGCCCGTCTTATAAGAAACTTTTTTTCATTTATAAAAAAAACTAAGAAGGTTAAATTAAAATAACAAAGCAGTTCAATATTCATAATTTATCAGAATTTTCTCATTTCTAAAAAATAAAAGCAAGAATAGAAAACGATTTTCCCATTTCAAAAAAAACATGAAGCTCATTTTTTTTCTAAAAAAGAGAATAATATGTTGTGTATCAAAACCTAGAATTTTCCCCATAAAAACAATAAGTGAGGTTGGAGAGTTACGGGCCTGGTCTCCATCCATCGTGTGCGGCTTGCCCTTGCGTCTCTAATCGAACTTCCGTAGCTCCTCTCTCTCTCTCTCTCTCTGCTGCCGCACACACGACATCCAGGTTTTGTATGCATGTGTGATGATGAATTGGTCGACCAGTACACTACACCCATGCAAAAATATGCGTTTCTATCTACTTTGTATAAATCAAAATTTTAGATTTTTCTACTTATGTGGATACATAACTTGAGGAATTTGTATGATACTGGAGAAGAAAGTTCTCACATCCTTCTGCATCTACCGAGTTTGCAAGGTCAGAGACTAAAACTAACAAAGTTCAGCATTTAGTTGTAAGTGAAAACCAGCTACTCAGTGCGATGAAGCCTAGTCCAGAATTCAAGGCACGGTGTTTATGCCTTGTAAGTAAAAAAATTGAACTTATGTCTTTCTCTTGTTCGATTGTTTCTATATTTGGTTTATAAAAAACTTGACTTGATGTCCATTCAAAAATTTTCGAGAAGTCCAAATTGTAAAAAACATAAAGCTTAAATTGGAAAAAAGTATTTCCCTATTTCTAAAAAATGAAACAAAGAATTTCAGATTTAAAAATAAAATAGAACAGTTTGATGTTTATCACAAAAGGATTTCCCCATTTATAACAACAAAACAAAATAGTTAAATTAAAAAAAAATTACACATAACGGAGTACAAATTTAAATAAGTTAGAACCTAGAAGTTTGAGTTTACATAACGAAGTTGTTCAACGAAATGACTATGAAAAAAGTGATTTTCTTTGTTTTTGGGAAAAACCTCAAAGTTAAAATTAAAATAACGAAGCGGTTCAACATTTACTAAACACTTGGATTTTTAAACGATACTAAAGAATAAACCGAGAAGTCCAAATTGAAAAAACCAAGAAGTTTAATTTTTTAAAATAGAATTATTCAATGTATATGAAAAACCTAGATTTTTCCTTGTTACTAAATAATAACCTAAGAAGTTTGATTTAAGAAAAAGGAGCATTTCACTATTTATTACAAAAGCTCGAATTTTCCTATTACTAACGAATAAACCAAGAAGTTCAGGTCGAAATAACGAAGAAGTTCGTCATTTACTAAAAAAACTCCAGTTTTTTTTCTATTTCTAAAAATACACAAAGAGGTTTAAAAATTGAAAAAAATGGAGTGGTTTGATCTCTATAAATAATTTAGATTTTTTTCCATTTCTAAGTTTTTCTATTGCATTTAAAAAAATGGAGCTATTTGATTTTAAAAATAAAATCAATGATTTCATATTTAACAAAGGGAATAGTTTGATGTATACAGCAAACTCAAATTCTTCTTGTTTCTGTGCAAAATTAACGTATGAAGTTCAATTTAACAAACTAAAATTCTTCTTGTTTCTGTGCAAAATCATTTTTTGCCTTTATAAGAATAAAACTAAGTTGAAATTAAGAAACAAAGAAGTTCAAAGATTATAAAAATCTAGCATTTACATGCTCAATTTTTATGAAGTTCAAAAAACTCGATTTTCCTCTTAACTAAAGAAAAAAACTAAGAAGTTCAAATTAAAATAACAGAGAAGTTCAAAGTTTGTAAAAACCTCTCATTCTCGTTACTAAAGAATAAAACCAATAAGTTTGAATTAAAATAAGGGAACAACTAAAAAAAGTTTAAAAAGATATTCCGCATTTTTTAGAAAGCTAGGATTTTCCCTGATACTAAAGATTAAATCATGAAGTTCAAAAATAGAAAAAAGAAGACAAATTTGATGTTTATTTTAAAATCGTACACAATTCTTTACTCAAAAAATAAAATATGTGAAGTTCAAATTAAAATAACTAAGAAGTTCAAAGTATATTAAACCCTAGGATTTATAAGCTCAAAAAAAACAAAAAACAATGCCATTTTGGGCATTTTTCACCAATACTAAAGATTAAAATCAAGAAGTTCAATTCCAAAAAACAGAGTGGTTAAATTTATTTAAAAAAACTTAGGTTTTCTAGTTACTAGAGAATAAAACCAAGAAGTCTAATTGGAAAAAGCAGAGAAGTTTGATATTTATTTGAAAAATTGGATTCTTCCTGTTACTAAAGAATACAACCAATAAGTTCAATTCCAAATAACAAAGAAGTTTGATGTTTCTAAAAAACCTCCAGTTTTCACATTTCTGAAAAGACACAATGAAGTTCAGATAAAAAAGGTAGAGCGGTTCGATGTCTATACAAAACTCAGATATTTTCATGTAATCAAGAGAAGTTCGGTTTGATAACTGCCAGAAGTTCAAGTACTACACTGTGTGCATTTTGTATGAAAAAAGGGAATGAAAAAGCAAAGGCTAAAAGTTTTGTTGCTAGAAGTTCAAGTGCTCAGCCCGAGAAAGTTCAAAAATTCTTGTGGGAGAGGTTGAACAAAAAAATGACAGAAGTTCAAGGTGAAAATAGCGGGAAGTTCAACTACTACACGGAATGCGTTTCAGATGAGAATAAAAGAATACAAACCACACTGCACGGTTCAAAAATTATATTACGAGACTCCGAACTTCATTAGCTTTCCAACTGTAGATTATATACTACATTCCGATGAGCGATTTAAAATTTTCATGTGTACCATTTAAAACACGTTTTATATATATTCAAAAAATCCTTTTGAACTGTCGCGAGCATAAAAACTAATCAACACGGGAAAGTTGTGTGTTTTCAACAAATTTCCATCGCTATATCATTTGCTCAATTCTGGTAAGTGGTTTGGGAGTTACGAAAAAAAACAGCACATCATAAACAGAGTGAAGTTCAAACAGACATGCCCAAGAAGTTCAACTACTTCACGCAGTGCATTTCCATTCGCAATGAAGGTAGAAATGATGATCTCGTCATTTCCAATTTACCTCAAAACGGCAGGAATATCATTTGTGTAAGTTCAAGTGCTCGGTCGGAGAAAGTGAAAAAAATATTGTGAGAGAGGCTTGTACAACAGGAATATCATTTCTGTAAAACTGACGAATGGATGAGAAAATTACAAACAAAAATACGTCACAGAAGTTCAACGTGAAAACAGTAGGAAGTTCAATGTGAAAATAGCAGGAAGTTCAACGTGAAAATAGCAGGAAGTTCAACTACTACGCTGAATGAATATTTGATGAATTTTTTTTAAATCGTCGCGAGTATGAAAAAATGATCAACACGGGAAAGTTGTGTGTTTATAGCAGCTTTCCATCGGTATATCACTTGCTCAATTTGGGTGAGTGGATGGAGAGATACGAGCAGTGGATGGAGATCTACGAGCAAAAAAAGCATGTGAAAAACATAGTGAAGTTCAAGTAGACATGTCGAGAAGTTCAAGTTCTTCACGCGGTGCATTTTCGAAGAATCTTTTTTGTGATAAAGGCAGAACGAATGATCTCGCTGTTTTTGAAATTACTTCAAAACGGTAGGAATCAGATAAAACCATCAACATGAAAAAGTTTCACATTTTCCGTAGCTTTTCAACAGTATATTATTTGCCCCATTCCGATAAAGTTTGTAGAAACTATAGATAAAATATGTTTTTAGCCATTTTCAAAATTCACATAAAACCGTAAAGAATTGGGAGAAAAAATATATACCAAAAAATTTCGCATTTGTTCAAGCTTTCCAACGCCGTATCATTTTCTGCATTCGGACTTACGGTTCAACAATTAGCTTGAAAATACAAGCTCGGTGGAATTACTTTTAAACCGTTCATAATTAGAAAAAAACTTTCAACATGAGGAAGTAGCACATTTTCATAAGCTTTCCAATGCCATATCATTTGCCTCAATTGGATTAGCCGTTTAGAAATGACGTCGGAAATACGAACTCGGCTCTTCGGTTTGCGAAATTTTATGATTTTCCAAATTACTCTTTATCCATAGGAAATTAGAGAAAACTTTCAACATGTGGAAGGAGCGGTTTTGCATAAGCTTTCCAACGCCATATTATTTTCCTCATTCCGATAAACGGTTCAGAAATGCGATCGAAAATATGATTCACGTTTTTTGTATGAAGAAAAACGGTTTTCAAAACTGCTCTCAAACCGCTTACATTTTGCCAAAAATTTAACTTGGGTCATGATACTCGTGTCCATAGCTTTCCAACGGTATATCGCAAGCCTCATTTGGGCAATGTTGGCGGAAGTTCAACCTAGCACCGGGGGAAGTTCAATGTACTACTGCCTGGGCAAGTCAGGTTGTGATCAGAATAATATTCTCATCCCGCGATCAGAATAGTGTTTATATATATATCCACCCGGATGTAGGTTATCATAAAGTATTATTGTTGACATTACCCTCGAGGTAAAAGGTTGGGAGGCGAAACTATAAGCCCCTATCTTTCTCTGTGTCCGATTGAAACTTTGAACCCATAAATATCACGTGAGTGTTAGCAATTGTGAAGGATTAAATGATAGTTGAGTATGTGGACTTGCTGAAAAGCTCTTATATTGAATCTTTCCGATGTTATGATAAATTGCATTTGCCTCAATGACTGAGATCATAGTTTGTTAGTTTTCAATGAAGTTTCTGATTCATCCCTTACCTTGTGAATGAATTGTTACTTTAGCATAATAAAATATATGGCATTATATATTGATGTTCTAAATATGATCATGATGCCCTCATGTCCGTATTTTATTTTATCGACACCTCTATCTCTAAACATGCGGACACATTTTTCAATTTTGGCATTCGCTTGAGGACAAGCGAGGTCTAAGCTTGGGGGAGTTGATACGTCCATTTTGCTCATGCTTTTATATTGATATTTATTGCATTACGGGCTGTTATTCCACATTATATCACAATACTTATGCCATTTCTCTCTTATTTTGTAAGGTTTACATGAAGAGGGAGAATGCCGGCGGTTGGAATTCTGGACTAGAAAAGGAGCAAATATTACAGACCTATTTTGAACAACTCCAAAAGACCTGAAACTTCACAGAGAATATTTTTGGAATATATAAAAAATATTGGGAAAAGAAAGCACTAGAGGGGGCCACCAGCCAGCCACAAGGGTGGAGGGCGCGCCCTACCCCCCTGGGCGCCCCCCCGTCCTTGTGGGCCCCCTCGTAGGCCTCCGACAGCCATCTTCTACTATATGGTGTGTTTTGACTTGGAAAAAATCAGAAGAAAGCTTTCGCAGCAAAGTGCCGCCGTCTCGAGGCGGAACTTGGGCAGAACTAATCTAGGGCTCCGGTGGAGCTGTTCTGCCGGGGAAACATCCCTTCAGAGGGGGAAATCAAAGCCATCGTCATCACCAACGATCCACTCATCGAGAGGGGGTCAATCTCCATCAACATCTTCACCAGCACCATCTCCTCTCAAACCCTAGTTCATCTCTTGTATTTGATCTTGGTCTCTAAACCTCAGATTGGTACCTGTGGGTTGCTAGTATTGTTGATTACTCCTTGTAGTTGATGCTAGTTGGTTTATTCGGTGGAATATTATATTTTTAGATCCTTAATGATAATTAATACTCATTTGATCTTGATCATAAGTATGCTTTGTGAGTAGTTACATTTGTTCCTGAGGACATGGGAGAACTCTTCTTACAAGTAATCATGTGAATTTGGTATTCGTTCGATATTTTGATGAGATGAATGTTGTCTTTCCTATAGTGGTGTTATGTGAATGTTGACTACATGACACTTCACCAGGCTTTGGGCCTAGCGGAAGGCATTGGGAAGTAATAAGTAGATGGTGGGTTTCTAGAGTGATAGAAGCTTAAACCCTAGTTTATGTGTTCCTTCGTAAGGGGCTAATTTGGATCCATATGTTTGATGCTATGGTTAGGTTTACCTTAATTCTTCTTTTGTAGTTGCGAATGCTTGAGAGAGTGGTTAATCATAAGTGGGAGGCTTGTCCAAGGAAGGGCAGCACCCAAGCACCAGTCCACCCACATATCAAATTATCAAAGTAACGAACATGAATCATATGAGCATGATGAAAACCAACTTGACAACAATTCCCATGTGTCCTCGGGAGCGCTTTGCTTTATATAAGAGTTCATACAGGCTTGTCCTTTGTTACAAAAAGGATTGGGCCACCTTTCTACACCTTGTTTAATTTTGTTACTTGTTTCCTGTTACAAATTATCTTGTCACACAACTATGCGTTACTGATAATTCCAATGCTTGCAGAGAATACCTTGTTGAAAACCGCTGTCATTTCCTTATGCTCCTCATTGGGTTCGACACTCGTACTTATCGAAAGGACTAAGATAGATCCCCTATACTTGTGGGTCATCAGCGTGGCGGTGGGCTTGCAATTAAGCATGCCAACACGGCCGAGAAGCTCGTGAGCGTACTTCCGCTGGTGAAGGAAGAGGCCATCCGGACGATGCACCACCTCAACACAGAGGAAGTAGTGTAAAGGGCCCAAGTCCTTGATGGCAAACTCAGCGCGAGGACGATCAGTGAGATGACTGAGATGGCCAGCCGTACATGCCGTCAGGATGATATCATCGACATAAAGGAGCAGATATGCAGTGTCGGAGCCCTGGTGGTAGACAAATAGCGATGCATCTAAGCGGATAGAACAGAACCCAAGCTAGTGCAGAAATGCCGCGATATGCTGGTACCAAGCGTGAGGAGCTTGCTTGAGCCCATATAAGGACCGCAAGAGCACACACACGTGGTCGGGATGTGCCGGATCAACGAACCCCGTGGGCTGCTGACAAAAGACCTGCTCCTCGAGGTGGCCGCGAAGGAAGGCGTTGGAGACATCCATCTGGTGCACCGGCCAGGCACGAGAGACCACAAGGTGTAGAACCGTGCGGATCACCCCGGGCTTAACCACTAGAGCGAAGGTGTCGGTGAAGTCGATGCCAGCATGTTGTCGAAAGCCACAAACAACCCAGCACACTTTATAGCGATCAAGGGTACCATCAAGACAGAGTTGTGTTTGAAGACCCACTTGCCAGTAATCATGTTAGCATGCCGAGGATGGGGAACAAGCAGCCACGTCGGATTGTGAAGCAAGGCATCAAACTCCTCTTGCATCGCAGCCATCCAAAGCGGATCATGAAGAGAGGCTCGAACAGAGGATGACAAATGCGACGGCGTAGAGGTGGATGCCGTGTGGACGTATGCACTCGGGGAAAAACGCCCATACAGGCACGAGTGACCGGACCTACCACGGGTGGTGAGCCTGCAGCCACCGGTGAAGACGCGCTGGAGAGCGGTGAGGCCACAACCGAGGTGGCGGCGGAGGGTGGCACCGCATGAGCCGAGTTTGTGGGCGCGGCCGACCTGTCGAGCATCGGCGGCGAGGAGGCGGCAGAAGCCACAGGGCCCGCCAAGTCAGAGGCGGCGGCGAGGCGGACGTCGAGCTATAAGGCGGACGTCGAGCTGTAAGCCGAACGTCGAGCTGTAAGGCGGCATCGAGGCAGACGCCGAGCTGGAAGACGGCACCGAGGTGGGGCCCGCGGGGCTGGAAGGCCTAGCATTGGACCCGGAGGTAGCCGCAGGCTGTGGGTGACGCGCCTCAAAGCCAGGGCGGGCCAAGGGCAGCGCGCGAGCGCCTGGGGCGAGGCGCCGATGGTCCCACATCGTCAGCGACTGGTGATGGAGAGACGGCCGGGGTTACTTGCTGAAATGGAAACACATGATCATCAAAGTAAGTGTGCCAAGAAGTGAACACGTGATGGGATACAGGATCGTAGCACCGATAGCCCTTGGAGTTGGGAGGGTAGCCAATAAAGATGCATGCAACAGAATGTGGTGCAAGTTTATGAGGAGAAGTGTCGACAGTGCTAGGATAACATAAACACTCGAAGATATACAAACCATCATAAGAGGGTGGCATACAGAAGAGAAGATGATGAGGCGTGTAGTTCCACCGTGGGCGACATGGCTGTAGGTTAAGAAGAAGCGACACGGTAGCAAGTGCGTCTGGCCAAAAGCAAGGTGGCACGTTGGCATTCAGGGAGTCCTGGATTAGGGGGTCCCCGGGCATCAGGGCTATGTGACATGGGCCGGACTGATGGACCATGAAGATACAAGATAGAAGGCCTTCCCCCGTGTCCGTACGGGACTCTCCTTTGCGTGGATGGCAAGCTTGGCTTTCGGATATGAAGATTCCTTTCTCTGTAAACCGACTCTGTACAACCCTAGGCCCCTCCGGTGTCTATATAAATAGGGGGGTTTAGTCCGTAGAGGCAATCATAATCATATAGGCTAGACATCTAGGGTTTAGCCATTATGATCTTGAGGTAGATCAACTCTTGTAACCCCTATACTCATCAAAGTCAATCAAGAAGGAAGTAGGGTATTACCTCCATTAAGAGGGACCAAACCTTGGTAAACATCGTGTCCCTTGCCTCATTGTACCTTCGATCCTCGGACACATAGTTCGGGACCCCCTACCCGAGATCGGCCGGTTTTGACACCGACATTGGTGCTTTCATTGAGAGTTCTGTTATGCCATCGACGGAAAGGTTCGATGGCTCAATTGATCATCTACGATGATGCTGTTTCAGGGGAGGCCTTCCTCCCCGGCCAAATTTTCGTATTCGGTGGCTTCGCACTACATGCCAACTCGATTGGCCACCTCGAACAGATCGACACCTATGCCCCTGATCATCATATCAGTTTTAGGAACCTAAACTATGTTGCTGATGTCTGAGGAGACTTGATCTTCGCGGCCCCGACCATCGCTCTAGCCTTAGATCCAAAGCAAACCATCAGGTCTGAAGATGGGAGTGTGGAGCCCACCGGGCTCTCCGTTGCAAACCGCATTATCGAGGATCAAGAGGCAATCGTGTCAACTGCGAACTTGGAATCAGTCCAAGCCCCCCTATCATTTAAAGGCCGGACTCGCCCCCGGACTCCAGATCCGAACTCTCGAAGTCCATGCCAAGTAGGCAGGGCCAGGAGGCTTTCACCCCGGCCAGCCCCACGGACAATCGCTTCCACGTCTAAACCTCACTCTTAAACGAGGCCCTAGACTGAATGCGATCCCTCGCTATTATAGAGGAATCACTTCCAAACTACGCTGATCGCTCTCTGACTATAGCGCCAGAAAAGCTCCTGTCTCCTAGGACTACGTTGGTATTTTCCCAAAGAGGAAGGGATGATGCCACACAGTGACGATAGGTATTTCCCTCAGTGAAGAAACCAAGGTTATCGAACCAGTAGGAGAACCAAGCAACATAATGTAAACAACACCTGCACACAAATAACAACACCTCGCAACACGACGTGTTAAAGGGGTTGTCAATCCTTTCAGGTAACGATGCCAGAATTTTGTTGTAGATTGAAATATTAATCTCAAATAAAATAAAGTGCAGCAAAGTATTTTTGTATTTTTGGTTTAATAGATATGAATAAAAATGCAAAGGAAAAGTAGATTGCAAGCAAATATATGAGGAAGAAGACCAGGGGTCGTAGGTTTCACTAGTGGCTTCTCTCGAGAAAGATAGCAAACGGTGGGTAAACAAATTACTATTGGACAATTGATAGAACCTCAAATAATTATGATGATATCCAGGCAATGATCATTACATAGGCATCACATCCAAGATTAGTAGACCGACTCCTGCCTGCATCGACTACTATTACTCCACACATCGAGCACTATCCAGCATGCATCTAGTGTATTAAGTTCATGGAAAACGGAGTAATGCAATAAGAACGATGACATGATGTAGACAAGATCCATTTATCTATTGCGTAGATATAGATCCCATCTTTTTATCCTTAGTAGCAACAATACATACGTGTCGGTTCCCTTTCTGTCACTGGGATCAAGCATTGTAAGATCGAACCCACTACCGGGCACCTCTTCCCATTGCAAGATAAATAGATCAAGTTGGCCAAACAAAACCCAAATATCAGAGAATAAATGTGAGGCTATAAGAGATCATGCATATAAGAGATCAAAGAAACTCAAATAACTTTCATGGATATAAAAAGATATGACTGATCATAAACTCAAAGTTCATCAGATCCCAACAAACACACCGCAAAAAGAGTTACATATATGGATCTCTAAGAGACCATTGTATTGAGAATCAAGAGAGAGAGAGATGAAGCCATCAAGCTACTAACTACGGGCCCGAAGGTCTACAAATAACTACTCACGCATCATCGGAGAGGCGCCAATAGAGATGGTGAACCCCATTCGAGATGGTGTCTAGATTGGATCTGGTGGTTCTGGACTCTGCGGCGGCTGGATGAATATTTCGTTGACTCCCCTAGGGTTCTGGTATTTTTGGGGTCTATATAGAGCAAAGAGGCGGTCCAGGGCGCACCCGAGGTGGGCACAACCCACCAAGGTGCGCCTGGGCCTCCTGGTGCGCCCTGGTGGGTTGTCCCCTCCTCGGGACTCCCCCAGGTGCAACCAAGGCCCAACATGTTCCTTATGGTCCATAAAAAATCTCCATAAAGTTTCATGGCATTTGGACTCCGTTTGATATTGATTTTCTGCGATGTAAAAACCACAGAAAAAACAGGAACTGGCACTTGGCACTATGTCAATAGATTAGTACCAAAAAATGATATAAAATGATTATAAAACATCCCAAATTGATAATAAAATAGCATGGAACAATCAAAAATTATAGATATGTTGGAGACGTATCATACACCTAGCCCGGACTAGGGACTGAGAGTGGGGAATTTTACGTCCCACCCACCACCCACTTCATAGCCACTATCCAAGACTTAACCGACATGCTGGACTACGCCTCCGAAGACATCGACGGCATCGACGACGATGCTGGAGACGAACAAGGCCAAGGCCCGCCGATTACTGGACGTTGGACGGCCACCTCCACATATGACGTATGCATGGTGGACACACCCAAAGAGGATGACGACGGAAACAGGGAAGATCTGGTAGAGGACAAACCTGATGAGGCACCACCGAAACGTCGACGGCAGCAACGCTGATACGTCTCCAACATATCTATAATTTTTGATTGTTCCATGCTATTATATTATCCATCTAGGATGTTTTATATGCATTTATATGGTATTTTATATGATTTTTGGAACCAACCTATTAACCTAGAGCCCAGTGCCAGTTTCTGTTTTTTCCTTGTTTTTGAGTATTGCGGAAAAGGAAAACCAAACAGAGTCCAATTGACCTCAAAATTCATGGAGATAATTGTTGGACCAGAAGAAGCCCACGGAGTACTGAAGATGGGCCAAAAGAGTCCCGAGGCACCCATGAGGGTGGGGGCCCGCCCTACCCCCCTGGGCATGCCTCCCTACCTCGTGGCCGCCTCGGGGACCCCCAAACTTGTTCCCGACTCCAACACCTCTTATATATACCCAAACTTCCAGAAAGAAACCCATTCCGGCACCCTGCCGGAGGGGGAATCCCTCTCTGGTGGCCATCTTCATCATCCCGGCGCTCTCCATGACGAGGAGGGAGTAGTTCACCCTCGGGGCTGAGGGTATGTACCAGTAGCTATGTGTTTGATCTCTCTCTGTCGTGTTCTTGATTCGCACGATCTTGATGTATCGCGAGCTTTGCTATTATAGTTGGATCTTATTATGTTCCTCCCCCTCTACTCTCTTGTGATGAATTGAGTTTTCCCTTTGAAGTTATCTTATCGGATTGAGTCCTTAAGGATTTGAGAACACTTGATCTATGTCTTGCATGTGCTTATCTGTGGTGACAATGGGATATCACGTGATCCACTTGATGTATGTTTTGGTGATCAACTTGCGAGTTCCGTGACCTCGTGATCTTATGCATAGGGGTTAGCACACGTTTTCGTCTGGACTCTCCGGTAGAAACTATGGGGCACTCTTTCAAGTTCTTTGTGTTGGTTGAATAGATGAATCTGAGATTGTGTGATGCATATCGTATAATCATACCCACGGATACTTGAGGTGACATTGGAGTATCTAGGTGACACTAGGGTTTTGGTTGATTTTGTGTCTTAAGGTGTTATTCTAGTACGAACTCTAGGATAGATCGAACAGAAATAATAGCTTTGTGTTATTTTACTACGGACTCTTGAATAGATCGATCAGAAAGAATAACTTTGAGGTGGTTTCGTACCCTACAATAATCTCTTCGTTTGTTCTCCGCTATTAGTGACTTTGGAATGACTCTTTGTTGCATGTTGAGGGATAGTTATATGATCCAACTATGTTATTATTGTTGAGAGAACTTGCAATAGTGAAAGTATGAACCCTAGGCCTTGTTTCGAAGCATTGCAATACTGTTTGTGCTCACTTTTATCATTAGTTACCTTGCTGTTTTTATATTTTCAGATTACAAAAACCTATATCTACCATCCATATTGCACTTTATCACCATCTCTTCGCCGAACTAGTGCACCTATACAATTTACCATTGTATTGGGTGTGTTGGGGACACAAGAGACTCTTTGCTATTTGGTTGCAGGGTTGTTTGAGAGAGACCATATTCATCCTACGCCTCCCACGGATTTATAAACCTTAGGTCATCCACTTGAGGAAAATTTGCTACTCTCCTACAAACCTCTGCACTTGGAGGCCCAACAACGTCTACAAGAAGAAGGTTGTGTAGTAGACATCAAGCTCTTTTCTGGCGCCGTTGCCGGGGAGGCTAGGTAAGCGGCACTAACAGCCCGTCAACTAAGCTCTTTTCTGGCGCCGTTGCCGGGGAGGTTAGCACTTGAAGGTATATCTTTAGATCTTGCAATCGAATATTTTAGTTTCTTGTTTTATCTCTAGTTTAGTCTACAAAAGAAAACTACAAAAAAATGGAATTAAGGTTGCCTCATATGCTTCATCTTTTTAATGTCTTTCATTAAAATAAGGATTCCGGTAATTGTGCCAAAGTGCTAGTAGCAGAATGTATTAAAATGTTTGGCACTAAATCTTTGGATGATGAGCGTGATTGCAATGTTGTTAGTATGAATTCTTTGAATACCCATGGTGCTAATGATATGCAAAGCCACAAGCTTGGGGATGCTATGTTTGATGAAGATGATATTTTTAGTCTCCCAAGTTTTGATGAGCAAATTTATTATGATGATAGAATGCCTCCTTTTTATGATGATTATGTTGATGAAAGTGGTTTCGGAGAGGTCATGACTTTATTTAGTGATGAATCCACTATATCGGAAGAGGTTCCAATTGATTATGAGAACAAAGTTGCTATCTATGATGATTATTGTGATGACATGTATGCTATAAAGAACAATGATAACCATGAAACTTGTCATCTTGATTTTAATTTTCATTTGGATTATGCCTCACATGATAGTTATTTTGTTGAGTTTGCTCCCACTACTATTCATGAGAAGAATTTTGCATATGTGGAGAATAGTAAAATTTATATGCTTGTGAATCATGCAAATAATAATTTATGTGATGGTTATATTGTTGAATTCATTCATGATGCTACTGAAAATTATTATGAGGGAGGAATATATGCTTGTAGGAGTTGCAATAATATCAAGTTTCCTCTCTATGTGTTGAAAATCTTGAAGTTATCCTTGTTTTACCTTCCTATGCAAGTTGGTTATTGTTCCCATAAGTTGTTTGCTCACCAAATCCCTATGCATAGGAAGTGGGTTAGACTTAAATGTGATAGTTATATTATTCATTATGCTCTCTTTATGTTTCCATTCTTATCTTTTATGTGAGCATCATTGAAATCATCATGCCTAGCTAGGGGCATTAAACGATAGGGCTTGTTAGGAGGCAACCCAATTTTATTTTTGCTCTTTGCTTTTTGCTCCTGCTTAGTAATAAATAATTCATCTATCCTATATTTAGATGTGGTTTTATGTTTTAATTAGTGTTTGTGCCAAGTAGAACCTTTGGGAAGACTTGGGTGAAGTCTTTGCGATCTTGCTGTAAAAAACAGAAACTTTTGCGCTCACGAGATTAGCTGCCATTTTTTACTGGAGAGTGTGTTTAGGTTGATTCTTTTTCATATGATTAATAGACAAATTCCTCAGGTACACCAATTTATTTCAGAATTTTTGGCGTGACATAAGTATTCTAATGATACAGATTACTACAGACTGTTCTGTTTTTGACAGATTCTGTTTTCATTGTGTTGTTTGCTTATTTTGATGAATCTATGAGTAGTATCGGAGGGTATGAACCATAGATAAGTTGTAATACAGTAGATATTACACCAATATGAATTTAGAATGAGTTCACAACAGTACCTAAGTGGTGATTTATTTTCTTATACTAACGGAGCTTATGAGTTTTCTATTAAGTTTTGTGTTGTGAAGTTTTCAAGTTTTGGATAAAGATTCGATGGACTATGGAATGACGAGTGGAAAGAGCCTAATATTGGGGATGACCAAGGCACCCCCAAGGTAATATTCATGGAAAACCAAGAGCCTAAGCTTGGGGATGCCCCGGATGGCATCCCCTCTTTCGTCTTCGTTAATCGGTAACTTTACTTGGACCTATATTTTTATTCACCACATGATATGTGTTTTTCTTGGAGCGTCATTTTATTTTATTTTGTTTTGCTTGTTGTTTGAATAAAATACCAAGATCTGAAATTATTAAATGTTAGAGAGTCTTCACATAGTTGCATAATTATTCGACTACTCATTGATCTTCACTTATATCTTTCGGAGAAGTTTGTCATTTGCTCTAGTGCTTCACTTATATCCTTTTAGAGCACGGCGGTGGTTTTATTTTGGAGAAATAGATGCACTCTCGAGCTTAATATGATAGGCATCCAAGATGGGTATAATAAAAACTATCATATAAAGTGCGTTGAATACTATGAGAAGTTTGATACTTGATGATTGTTTTGAGACATGAGGATGATGATATTAGAGTCATGCTAGTTGAGTAGTTGTGAATTTGAGAGATACTTGTGTTAAAGTTTGTGATTCCCGTAGCATGCACATATGGTGAACCGTTATGTGATGAAGTCAGAGCATGATTTATTTTTTGATTGTCTTCCTTATGAGGGGCGGTCGGGGACGAGCGATGGTCTTTTCCTACCAATCTATCCCCCTAGGAGCATGCGTGTAGTACTTTGTTTCGATAACTAATAGATTTTTGCAATAAGTATGTGAGTTCTTAATGACTAATGTTGAGTCCATGGATTATACGCACTCTCACCCTTCCACCATTGCTAGTCTCTCTTGTGTCGCGCAACTTTCACCGGTACCATACACCCACCATTACCTTCCTCAAAACAGCCACCATATCTAACTATTATGGCATTTCCATAGCCATTCCGAGATATATTGCCATGCAACTTTCCACCGTTCCATTTATTATGACACGCTTCATCATTGTCATATTGCTTTGCATGATCATGCAGTTGATATCGTATTTGTGGCAAAGCCATCGTTCATAATTCTTTCATACATGTCACTCTTGATTCATTGCACATCCCGGTACACCGCCGGAGGCATTTACATAGAGTCATATTTTGTTCTAAGTATCGAGTTGTAATTCTTGAGTTGTAAGTAAATAAAAGTGTGATGGCCATCATTATTAGAGCATTGTCCCATGTGAGGAAAGGATGATGGAGGCTATGATTCCCCCACAAGTCAAGATGAGACTCCGGACGAAAAATTTAAAAAAAAAGAGAAAAAAGAGGCAAAATAAGAGAAGGACCAAAAAATGAGAGAAAAAGTGAGAAGGGGAAATGCTACTATCCTTTTACCACACTTGTGCTTCAAAGTAGCACCATGATCTTCATGATAGAGAGTCTCCTATGTTGTCACTTTCATATACCAGTGGGAATCTTTCATTATAGAACTTGGCTTGTATATTCCAATGATGGGCTTCCTCAAAATGCCCTAGGTCTTCGTGAGCAAACGAGTTGGATGCACACCACTTAGTTTCTTTTTGAGCTTTCATACACTTATAGCTCTAGCGCATCCGTTGCATGGCAATCCCTACTCACTCACATTGATATCTATTGATGGGCATCTCCATAGCCCGTTGATACGCCTAGTTGATGTCAGACTATCTTCTCCTTTTTGTCTTCTCCACAACCACCATTCTATTCCACCTATAGTGCTATGTCCATGGCTCACGCTCATGTATTGCGTGAAGATTGAGAAAGTTTGAGAACATCAAAAGTATGAAACAATTGCTTGGCTTGTCATCGGGGTTGTGCATGATTTAAATATTTTGTGTGATGAAGATAGAGCACAGCCAGACTATATGATTTTCTAGGGACAACTTTCTTTGGCCATGTTATTTTGAGAAGACATAATTGCTTTGTTAGTATGCTTGAAGTATTATTATTTTTATCGATATTAAACTTTTGTATTGAATCTTATGGATCTAAATACTCATGCCACAATAAAGAAAATTACATTGATAATTATGTTAGGTAGCATTCCACATCAAAAATTCTGTTTTTATCACTTGCCTACTCGAGGACGAGCAGGAATTAAGCTTGGGGATGCTTGATACGTCTCCAAGATATCTATAATTTTTTTGTTCCATGATATTATATTATCCATCTAGGATGTTTTATATGCATTTATAACTCCGCCTATGTTGTCTCAACATAGCCGGTCCCAAGCCCGAGTAAAGGAGGAGGGTTGTGATAGGCTTGGTGAGCCAACGTAAAAACTCAGCCACTCTTATGGAGATGAAACCCAAAAGATTTTCGTTGGGGCGTAACCCTCTCAGCGACGCGCCACATCGGAACCCGGGTGTGGTGGAAAATGGGCAAGGGCCGGGCCGTCACCCCCCAAGTAGCGCGCCGTATCTTGATCCGGATACGGTGGCAAGTGAGCGAGGATCGGGTCGTCGCATCCTTAGTGGCGCGCTACATCGGCGCCCGGATGTAGTGGAAAATGAGGAAGGGTCTTCGCATTTGACTCGACGAGTGCAAAGGGTAAGGAAGCTAGCCGAGCCTAGGAGGATTCGCTTAGGTAGCTGGAACATAGGGTCTCTGACAGGGAAGCTTCGGGAGCTAGTTGATGCAGCAGTGAGGAGAGGTGTTGATATCCTTTGCGTCCAAGAAACCAAATGGAGAGGACAGAAGGCGAAGGAGGTGGAGGATACCGGCTTCAAGCTGTGGTACACGGGGACGGCTGCAAACAGAAATGGCGTAGGCATCTTGATCAACAAGAGCCTCAAGTATGGAGTGGTAGACGTCAGGAGACGTGGAGACCGGATTATCCTGGTCAAGCTGGTAGCTGAGGACTTGGTTCTCAATGTTATCAGCGCATATGCCCCGCAAGTAGGCCACAATGAGAACACCAAGAGGGAGTTCTGGGAAGGCTTGGAAGACATGGTTAGGAGTGTACCGATTGGTGAGAAGCTCTTCATAGGAGGAGACCTCAATGGCCACGTGGGTACATCTAACACAGGTTTTGAAGGGGCGCATGGGGGCTTTGGCTATGGCATCAGGAATCAAGAAGGAGAAGATGTCTTAAGCTTTGCTCTAGCCTACAACATGATTGTAGCTAACACCCTCTTTAGAAAGAGAGAATCACATCTGGTGACTTTTAGTAGTGGCCAACACTCTAGCCAGATTGATTTCATCCTCTCGAGAAGAGAAGATAGGCGTGCGTGCCTAGACTGTAAGGTGATACCTGGGGAGAGTGTTGTACCCCAGCATAAGCTGGTGGTTGCTGACTTCCGCTTTCGGATTCGTGTCCAGCGGGATAAGCGTGCCAAGGTCGCTAGAACGAAGTGGTGGAAGCTCAAGGGGGAGGTAGCTCAGGTGTTCAAGGAGAGGGTATTTAAGGAGGGCCCTTGGGAGGAAGGAGGGGATGCGGACAATGTGTGGATGAAGATGGCGACTTGCATTCGTAAGGTGGCCTCGGAGGAGTTTGGAGTGTCCAGGGGAAGGAGAAGCGAAGATAAGGATACCTGGTGGTGGAATGATGATGTCCAGAAGGCGCTTAAAGAGAAGAAAGATTGCTTCAGACGCCTATACCTGGATAGGAGTGCAGACAACATAGAGAAGTACAAGATGGCGAAGAAGGCCGCAAAGCGAGCTGTTGGTGAAGCAAGGGGTCGGGCATATGAGGACCTCTACCAACGGTTAGGCACGAAGGAAGGTGAAAGGGACATCTATAAGATGGCTAAGATCCGGGAGAGGAAGACGAGGGATATTGGCCAAGTCAAATGCATCAAGGACGGAGCAGGCCAACTCTTGGTGAAGGACGAAGAGATTAAGCATAGATGGCGGGAGTACTTCGACAAGCTGTTCAATGGGGAGAATGAGAGTTCTACCATTGAACTGAATGACTCCTTTGATGAGACCAGCATGCGTTTTGTGCGGCGCATCCAGGAGTCTGAGGTGAAGGAGGCTTTAAAAAGGATGAAAGGAGGCAAGGCGATGGGCCCTGATTGTATCCCCATTGAGGTGTGGAAAGGTCTCGGGGACATAGCGATAGTATGGCTAACCAAGCTTTTCAACCTCATTTTTCGGGCAAACAAGATGCCAGAAGAATGGAGACGGAGTATATTAGTACCAATCTTCAAGAACAAGGGGGATGTTCAGAGTTGTACTAATTACCGTGGAATTAAGCTGATGAGCCATACAATGAAGCTATGGGAGAGAGTCATTGAGCACCGCTTAAGAAGAATGACAAGCGTGACCAAAAATCAGTTTGGTTTCATGCCTGGGAGGTCGACCATGGAAGCCATTTTCTTGGTACGACAACTTATGGAGAGATATAGGGAGCATAAGAAGGACTTGCATATGGTGTTCATTGACTTGGAGAAGGCCTATGATAAGATACCGCGGAATGTCATGTGGTGGGCCTTGGAGAAACACAAAGTCCCAGCAAAGTACATTACCCTCATCAAGGACATGTACAATAATGTTGTGACAAGTGTTCGAACAAGTGATGTCGACACCGATGACTTCCCGATTAAGATAGGACTGCATCAGGGGTCAGCTTTGAGCCCTTATCTTTTTGCATTGGTGATGGATGAGGTCACAAGGGGTATACAAGGAGATATCCCATGGTGTATGCTCTTTGCGGATGATGTGGTGCTAGTTGACGATAGTCGGACGGGGGTAAATAGGAAGTTAGAGTTATGGAGACAAACCTTGGAATCGAAAGGGTTTAGGCTTAGTAGAACTAAAACCGAGTACATGATGTGCGGTTTCAGTACTACTAGCTGTGAGGAGGAGGAGGTTAGCCTTGATGGCCAGGTGGTACCTCGGAAGGACACCTTTCGGTATTTGGGGTCAATGTTGCAGGAGGATGGGGGTATTGATGAAGATGTGAACCATCGAATCAAAGCCGGATGGATGAAGTGGCGCCAAGCTTCTGGCATTCTCTGTGACAAGAGAGTGCCACAAAAGCTAAAAGGCAAGTTCTACAGGACGGCGGTTCGACCCGCAATGTTGTATGGCACGGAGTGTTGGCCGACTAAAAGGCGACATGTTCAACAGTTAGGTGTGGCGGAGATGCGTATGTTGAGATGGATGTGTGGCCACACGAGGAAGGATCGAGTCCGGAATGATGATATACGAGATAGAGTTGGGGTAGCACCAATTGAGGAGAAGCTTGTCCAACATCGTTTGAGATGGTTTGGGCATATTCAGCGCAGGCCTCTAGAAGCTCCAGTGCATAGCGGACGGCTAACGCGTGCGGAGAATGTCAAGAGAGGGCGGGGTCGGCCGATTTTGACATGGGAGGAGTCTGTTAAGAGAGACCTGAAGGATTGGAGTATCGACAAAGAGCTAGCTATGGACAGGGGTGCGTGGAAGCTTGCTATCCATGTGCCAGAGCCATGAGTTGGTTGCGAGATCTTATGGGTTTCACCTCTAGCCTACCCCAACTTGTTTGGGACTAAAGGCTTTGTTGTTGTTGTTGTTGTTGTTGTTGTTGATGTTTTATATGCATTTATATGGTATATTATATGATTTTTGGGACTAACCTATTAACCTAGAGCCCAGTGCCAGTTTCTGTTTTGTCCTTGTTTTTGAGTATTGTAGAAAAGGAAAACCAAACGGAGTCCAATTGACCTGAAAATTCATGGAGATAATTTTTGGACCAGAAGAAGCCCACGGAGTACCGGAGATGGGCCAGAAGAGTCACGAGGCACCCATGAGGGTGGGGGCGTGCCCTACCCCCTAGGCACGCGCCCCTACCTCGTGGCCGCCCTCGGGACCCCCCTGACTTGTTCCCGACTCCAACACCTCTTATATATACCCAAACTTTCAGAAAGAAACCTAGATCGGGAGTTCCTCCGCCAAAAGCCTCTATAGCCACGGAATACCAATCTAGACCCATTCTGACACCCTGCCGGAGGGGGGAATCCCTCTCCGGTAGCCATCTTCATCATCCCGGCACTCTCCATGACGAGGAGGGAGTAGTTTAGCCTCGGGACTGAGGGTATGTACCAGTAGCTATGTGTTTGATCTCTCTCTGTCGTGTTCTTGATTCGCACGATCTTGATGTATCGTGAGATTTTCTATTATAGTTGGATCTTCTGATGTTTCTCCCCCTCTACTCTCTTGTGATGAATTGACTTTTCCCTTTGAAGTTATCTTATGAGATTGAGTCTTTAAGGATATGAGAACACTTGATGTATGTCTTGCATGTGCTTATCTGTGGTGACAATGGGATATCACGTGATCCACTTGATGTATGTTTTGGTGATAAACTTGCAAGTTCCATGACTTCGTGAACTTATGCATAGGGGTTGGCACACTTTTCGTATTGACTCTCCGGTAGAAACTTTGGGGCACTCTTTCAAGTTCTTTGTGTTGGTTGAATAGATGAATCTGAGATTGTGTGATGCATATCGTATAATCATACCCACGGGTACTTGAGGTGACATTGGAGTATCTAGGTGACATTAGGGTTTTGGTTGATTTTGTGTCTTAAGGTGTTATTCTAGTACGAACTCTAGGATAGATCGTATGGAAAGAATAGCTTCGTGTTATTTTACTACGGACTCTTGAATAGATCGATCAGAAAGAATAACTTTGAGGTGGTTTCATACCCTACAATAATCTCTTCGTTTGTTCTCCGCTATTAGTGACTTTGGATTGACTCTTTGTTACATGTTGAGTGATAGTTATATGATCCAACTATGTTATTATTGTTGAGAGAACTTGCACTAGTGAAAGTATGAGCCCTAGGCCTTGTTTCGAAGCATTGCAATACCGTTTGTGCTCACTTTTATCATTAGTTACCTTGCTGTGTTTATACTTTCAGATTACAAAAACCTATATCTACCATCCATATTGCACTTGTATCACCATCTCTTCGCTGAACTAGTGCACCTATACAATTTACCATTGTATTGGGTGTGTTGGGGACACAAGAGACTCTTTGCTATTTGGTTGCAGGGTTGTTTGAGAGAGACCATCTTCATCCTATGGCTCCCATGGATTGATAAACCTTAGGTCATCCACTTGAGGGAAATTTGCTATTGTCCTACAAACCTCTGCACTTGGAGGCCCAACAACGTCTACAATAAGAAGCTTGTGTAGTAGACATCAAACGCCGCTCAAAAATGTGTCACAGCAAAGACAGTAATTCCGGCACCGGAGACGATAACACTCCGAAGGGCGCCGAAGAGCCCGAAGCCCCCGTCGAGCCCACATCCGAACAAGACGATGTGGGAGAGGGTCAAGTCAACCCCGACGATCCAGTCGGGAACGGGGACTCGGGAGATAGTAATTATCTACCGCTCTCCGAAGACGATGTGAGCCTCGGTGACGAAGACTTTATTATGCCAGAGGAACCACTTGAGCAGGAGTGCTTTAAGCGCCAGCTAATCGCCATTGCGACAAGTCTAAAAAAGCAGCGGCGGCAGCTCCAGGACGAACAGGATACACTCAACGATAGGTGGACACAAGTCCTAGTCGCTGAAGAGTACGACCTTCAGTGCCCAACTAAGAGTTATCTGAAGCGTAGGCTACTTCCACAATTCGATGACGAGTCTGTCAAGCCCATACCATCAAGACACGACCCTACTGATGAACCAGACCGGTCGCCACGTTGGCGAGATAAATCGGCCACCTATGTCGAACACCAACCCGTAACACCTCATCGTAAAGGCAGAGAGACAACGGCTCGAAGATACACCTACGACCTACGACAGGACCTGGACAATAGAGCAGGCCAAGCCAGATCAATCTATGGATTGAGGGGGCGAGCTTCAATGCGCGAAGATGGCCATCAGGCCTGGCGCAGCAGGCACAACCTGACTCAGGCCGAAAACCGCATACAGACTTCATCTGAACTGCGTCGGGACATCGCTCGATACAGAGGCACCACACACCCCCTATGCTTCACCGACGAGGTAATGGAGCACGAGTTCCCAGAAGGGTTTAAACCCGTAAACATTGAATCATACGATGGAACGACAGATCCCGCAGTATGGATCGAAGATTTCCTTCTCCATATCCACATGGCCCGCGGTGATGATCTCCATGCCATCAAATACCTCCCCCTAAAACTCAAGGGACCAGCGCGGCACTGGTTAAACAGCCTACCAGAAAACTTTATTAGTAGCTGGGAAGATTTGGAAGATGCCTTTAGAGACAAATTCCAAGGCACCTATGTTCGGCCTCCAGATGCTTATGACCTTAGTCACATTGTCCAGCAACCCGGAGAGTCAGCCCAAAAACTCTGGACCAGGTTCTTAATTAAAAAGAACCAAATTGTCGATTGTCCGGACGCCGAAGCCCTCGCGGCCTTTAAACACAGCGTCCGTGATGAGTGACTCACCTGACACCTCGGCCAAGAAAATCCAAAGTCTATGGCAGCCCTCACCGCACTCATGACCCGCTTTTGCGTGGGAGAAGTGATACGTCTCCAACGTATCTATAATTTTTGATTGTTCCATGCTATTATATATTCTGTTTTGGATGTTTAATGGGCTTTATTTTACACTTTTATATTATTTTTGGGACTAACCTATTAACCCAAGGCCCAATGCAAATTGTTGTTTTTGCCTATTTCAGTGTTTCGCAGAAAGGAATATCAAACAGAGTCCAAAGGGAATGAAACCTTCGCGAATGTGATTTTTGGAACAAACGTGATCCAGAGGACTTGGAGTGGACGTCAAGAAACAAATGAGGAGTCCACGAGGCAGGGGGCACGCCTACCCCCTGGGCGCACCCTCCCCCTCGTGGCTCAACCGACCTACTTCCTCCTCCTATATATACTCATATACCCTGAAAACAACCAGGAGCACCACAAAACCATATTTCCACCGACGCAACCTTCTGTACCCAAGAGATCCCATCTTGGGGCCTTTTTTGGAGCTCCACCGGAGGGGGCATCGATCACGGAGGGCCTCTACATCAAATCCATGGCCCCTCCGATGATGTGTGAGTAGTTTACGTTAGACCTTCGGGTCCATAGTTATTAGCTAGATTGCTTCTTCTCTCTCTTTCACTACAAAAAAATACACTTTCGTGATGATACGTGTTTGTCACAGTAGGTCGCATTTTTTGTCATGCATGTACATCCATGATGATTTTATGAAGAATCAAGATAGTTATACCTGTGCTGTCGTAGAAGTGTTCCATGACATTACCAAAATTATCATCACGGAAGTGTGCACTTCCATGACGATAAATCGCGCATCATAGAAGTGCTTTCGTCAAGGGTGACTGACACGTGGCATCCACCGTAACGGAACACCGTTAAGCTATCGAGTCGGGTTTAGGATCCGATAACCCATTAACAGCCCTGACCAATGGGGATTTTCCACGTGTAAAATCATCATTGGCTGGAGGAAACACGTGTTGGCTCATCATTGGGATAGATGTCATCCACTCATTGGACAGAAGGCGCCTATGATACGTTGACACGTGGCACGGCCCAACAGAGGCCCATTCTTGTGAAAAGGCCGGCCCGTTTGACTTGGTTAAAAGGTGGCGGGCCGGCCCATGGAAAGCCTGTTAATGGCATGTTCGCATATAGCCCATTTACAGCCCGCTAACCCAAGGCCCGTTACGCCCTATCTAAATTAGGCCCAGTAGCGTCATCTGGGCCATCCAATATGATTCCAGCCCATTTTCACTTCTGGCCCATGTATGGCCCATGACGTCTTTCGGCCCATATGAGGCCCTATGTCACTCTTGGCCTATTAACGGCCTGTGGTGAAACTGGCCCGTAATGAACAGTGTATCACTTTACACCCATTAACGGCCCGTGGTGAAACTGGCCCGTAATGAACAGTGTATCACTTTATACCCATTAACGGCCCGTTATTCCGCTGGGCCATTTCCAGCCCATGTTATCTTTCGGCCTTCTCAGAGCCCATTTCCAGGATTCGTTTACTTACGGCCCGTTACTGTCATTTTCTGCTTGTGGGCCAAATTCAGCCCGTGGTTACAGTCGGCCCGTTTGTGGTCCGTTAATATGTTGGGCCGTTTTCATAGCGTCATCAAATACGGCCTATTAACGATGGCCCATTATGGTCGGCCAATGAACGGACGATTCCAACTTTAGCCCGTTTACGGCCATAATGCGGCCTGTTATTGGCCCATGTTTGGCCAATCGATCATATGACCCGTATAAGGCCCGTTGATGATACGACCCGTAGCAGGCCCATTGTTTCTACGGCCCGTAGAAGGCCCACTGTTTGTATGGCCCATAGGAGGCCAAGTGTCACTACAGTAAATATTAGCCCATGGTTATTGTGGCCTAGTTTTAAAAAATAGGTTATTGCAGCCACTAGCAAACCGCGGAAAAAGAACTACACTGACTACAAGCAAACAAATAAACAGGACAACAAGGAAATAAATAAGCAAGCAACTTATGCTAGGCTATCACGACTATTACACATATTACATCCACTGGGCATCAAAGTTCGCCACCGGTGCAAATATAGGGAACAAAGCAGCATATAAACGCCGCAGCAAAACAAGTCCAGAACTGAAACCACTTCAGAAGAGTTCAAGAAACAATATCCTGGGTACACATAATGCTGGCAAGATGCTTAGCAAGCTTATTAACTTTCTCTTGTTTGGCGCTTAAATCCTCTAGCGCTTGTTGTTGTACAAGAAAGTATGCATCTGAATTCTGCAGGGACTTCCTCAGTCCTTCGGCTTCTTGCGCAGCACAGCTGACTGATGCCTTTCAGCTTGTAGCTGAGACTGAAGAAGCCGAAGTGATTCAGGCAGCGAGTTCAAAGAGCTTGTGCCAGCAGTACTGGCCAGTAACTCGGACACTACATCAACGCAGGACTGCGGGGGTTTCTCACTATCTACAAGATCATTTTTATCACCTTTCTTGGAGACCAACAGGGTTGTCTCACTATCTTGAACCTTATCTGCTTTACTTTCTCTACCATTGCATAGTGGGGTGCTCTTCTCCAATATTCTGTTTGCATACTACAAGAGAAACAAGCAGACACATCACAGGTTTAGCTTGTAGTATACGAAACTCATTTTGGTAAACCGGTTCAGTAGTAAGGTGGACAGGATAACATCATGAAACAAACATATATCTATGTACTATGGTCACTGTATTGTACATATCATTCTAGTTTATGTTCCCTAATCAAGATAGAGACACAGTTCAACTCATATATTTTTAAGACACAGTAGCATAGATAGAATATAAGTGTGAGAAACTACACAGCATTGGGAGCACTTGTAATGTGCATCACATGAGAACATAACTGTTTATACAACTTAAACTGAAATCAACATAGAGCAAGAAGTTAGAACAGAAATCCAGTTAAAGAAATAGGTTTAAAACATACTTGTTACTCCATTGGAGTTTCAATTGGATCCTTCAAATTTGAAAGTAGTTGGTATGAGTAAATACAGTGATGCAACAGCAAAGGAGTATGGACCATAGCTATGGAATCTGACCTGAGAACAGTTGCTCTTCTGCTTTAAACGTGGAGTTTGGGTTAGCTGTGGTGGTCTTCGTGCTTTGGGCACTGCAGTAGCTTTACAAACTGCTCGTGTGGGGGTACTCTATGGTGTACGTGGTGCTTTGTCAACTATAAGTGGGTTACTATCCGCTGGGTTTGTGGTTAGATGGGTTGTAGCTGGTTCTCTGCCCAACGGTGTAAGTGTGCAATCTGGAAGAGTCTCGATTATGTGTGGTGGGGCTAGTTTGTGGGCCAGTACAACCATGGTTCTATCTGCATCTACGGGTAGCACTGTCTTTTGTGAAGAACGGGTTTTTGCTCCGTTAGATACTGCCATCACCCCCTCCAATTCAAATGACTGATAAACAAGAAAAGAAATTGAACGTACAGACATTTTATGATAGACAGATGTGGTAATTCACATATATGTTGTCTAACCAAACAGGACAGCATGACACAATTTCACATATATGATGCCTAACTAAACAGGATAGCATGACATAGTTTCAGATATATCATGGATAACTTAACAGGATATAATGGCATAATTCAACATATGATGAGTACCTAAAAAGGATGACATGACAAAACTATATGATGTCTTTCTAAAATAGGTTGGGATGAAATAATTCACATACATGTTGTCTAAGTATACAAGACGGCATGATATAATTGACATAATTGATTCATATACTAAGTAGCTGGCACTCGCATGTATGATCTCTAAACTAAGCAGGTAGAATTCAATATTGTGCATATGATGTCTAAACTAAGCAATGCAAGACACCATATGCATCATATGAGAAATATAAACATTGCAACTTAGAGCATACACCTCAGGTGGGATATAGGACTGGTCATCTGTCTCTGAATCCTCCTCTGAGGAGCTCCCTGTAGCCATCGAGATATATGCTTCAACAGGTACCATTGCCTGCTCTGAAGACCTTATTTTCACTCCAGATTTTTCCATAACCGGCTCAAATGGCTGATACACATGAAGAGTAGTTCAATATACACTGATTGTCGACAAATGGAATACGTAATGAAAAAATGGCATGAGATAATTCACATATATGATGCCTGGCTCCATGGCGGTGCATAATGCACATATATGATAACTGGCTGAAAAACATGGCATTGCATAATTCACATATCTGATATAGAAAGCAAATAGGAGGCACTCACACAAAGCATGTCTAATCTAAGCAGATGGCATGGCAATGCAAGACACCATATGCATGATATGAGCAATATAACCCAGCCAAGTTAGAGCATGCACCTCGGGGGGGGGGGGAATATGACTGGTCATCTCTCTCTGAATCCTCCTCTGAGGAGCTATCTGTAACCAGCAAGAAATCTACATCGACAGGTAGCACTGACTGCTCAGAAGACCTTGTTTTCACTCTAGATTTTCCCATGACCGACTCAAATGGCTGATACACAGGAAGAGTAGATGAATGTATAAACATTGTTGACAAATGGAATACATTCTAGAAAAAATATGGCACGATACAATTCACATGTACGATGACTGGCTAAACAGGATGGCATTGCATGATTCACGTATATGATGCCTGGCTAAAGAAGATGGCATTGCATAATTCCCATATACTCCCTCCATTCCTAAATATTTGTCATTTAGAGATTTCAAATGGACTACCACATACAGATGTATATAGACATATTTTAGAGTGTAGATTCACTCATTTTGTTCCGTATGTAGTCACTTGTTGAAATCTCTAAAAAGACAAATATTTAGGAATGGTGGGAGTATGATATAGAAACCAAACAGGTGGCATTCACTCAAAGCAAATCTAAACTAAGCTGATGACATATAAGATGAATAATGCAAGCAATGCAAGGCGCCATATGCATGATATGACCAACATCAGCATGCCAGGTTAGAGCAAACACCTCAGGTGGTAAACAGGCGTGGTCAGCTCCTTCTGAATCTCCATCTGAACAATTATCCTCCTCTGGAATACAATCTAGAAATGCAGGAGGGGGGGGCACTTCGCCCACCATGGAGCGGCGTCTGCATGACATTATATTCGCACGCAACGGTCTTCTCTTTTTCTCTACTTGTTCAGTACGATTGTGTACAATATCTGACATGCATAATAAAAAAATATTTAGATTTTGTAAGGCCTAAGGGGTGCATGCAAAAATCAAGACTGATGGTAGCAAACGAGTGGAGGGTTCCAAAACTAATGATAGCTGGTAGATTATAGCTTCAGTTTAAAAAGATAGACAATGGATCATCTATTGTTTGTTGCCCACCCAACATGAACCACATAGAAGACCCCACATGAACCAGATAGTAGACAGATACTATTCGTTGCTGGCTCGATATGAGACCCATGGGAAATTCAAAACTCAAGATTGAACGATAAAGTAGCAGGTAATAATAACCGATGTATAACGTAAGCAAACACGAAAGACTGCGACCTCTCTTCCGGAACTGTGTAGTCCTCAGGTTCATCTGCTCAGTCGATGATGGTAATGCAGTTGGCGTGGCTACCGGCAACGGGGAAGATGATCTGAGGCGGCGAAAGGAAGTCTGCAGGGGGGAGCTCTGCTGCAGTGAACGCTTCTGACGATGGTGCACCTCAGGTGGGGTGGATGACGGCACGACAGGAGCAGGACATAACACACAGAGTTTAATTTGACGCCTATCTGAAAATGAAGTAAATCTGTAAGGGCTCCTTAGAATTGGAGGATTCTATAAACGTAGGGACAGGGAAAACACAGGAATAGGATAGGAATGCACGTGCAAAACAAAGCATTTGGAAACATAGGATTTCAGTCAACCTGGATGTTTGGCTCACATGAATTGGAAGAACAGAGGAATGGAGAAACAAAGTGATGCGACGAGTGTACAACCTCTTTGGCATAGCCTTGTGGACCTCAACATCATTGGGTTGGACGTGGAGGATGGTGATGATGCTAGTGTGACTGTCAGAGACGGGGAAGAAGATCCGAAGCCTCTGGAAATGGCACCGGGGGTACTGCTCCACTGTGATGGACGGTTCCGTCATTGGAGCAGCTCCGCTAAGGTGTACGGTAACGAGGCTGAAGCATGACAAGACAGACAATGTTAATCTGAAGTGGGACCCTAATATCATCTGCAATAGATGATGTAGAATACATCACCAAAAAGTGCTAGATGTAAAACGCATCAGCCGCGCCACGGCCGCTCCGACAAATGTTGTAAGTACTGTTCACTCTGAACTTAACTGAAGAAAATGAACTTCACAGTCGAAACTGAATTTTACTGTCGAAACTGATTGAACTAGTAACAGAGCATTGCAATAGATGTTTAGGGTGTTCGAGCACTAGTAGCAGAGAAGCAGTGATCCAAATCAGCAGATGCTCGAGCAGGGAACACACTAGCAGAGAGCAAGTTGTGTAGTAGCACCGCAAGCGAGTGCTAAAGCAGCAACTCCTATAGCTGCCAAAGGTCGTGCAGCAGCAGCAGCAGCGCAAGTGAGAGCAAGAGTAGAGCAGCAGCACAAACGAAAGCAGGAGCAGTGCAGTAGCGCGACCGACAGCAAGAACAGAGCTACAGCACGAGCGAGCGAGAGCCGGAGCAGCTACAGCTAGTGCCATTGTGGAAGTCGCCGCCGTGGAAGCAACGACATGGGGTAGAGACGTCGTGGATGATGTGGCTGGCGACAGCGCCGTCGATGGAGACACGCCATGTTTGCTCGGTATCGAGCACCGGTAGCCCCGTGAGATCGAATAAAAGATAAAATGCAGCGGTGACTGCAGAACCTCCTTGGTGGCGTCGAGTTGGCCTCGGCTTCATCGAAGGAATTGGTGAGGGTGCTGCGGTTCCGGTGGGGCAGGTCAAGACGGCACTGTGGGGATTGAGGTGGCGCGATAGACGAGGCGAACGTCAGGGCAGCTCCTTGGAGGTGGAGGACGGGGCGGCTAATCCGGCGGGACGACGAGATCGACAACGGATCCTCATCCAGTGCGGTGGATGAGGGATGGCGAGCTGTTGCAGTGGACGACATAGTTGGGGAAGAGTCTCCGGCTGGGCGGTGGTCGGGAGACCGACGGAGGAGCGTGGGGTTTCGCGGGTTTTGGCGGCCTCGATGTACGAATGGGGGGCGAAGGGGGAGGGGGAGCCAAGCTTAGGGACGCGCTTGTCCAAAATGTAGGGTAAGTTACCAGCGTACCCCCACCGGTTTTGACACCGCGACGTGGAGCTTCATTTCCGGCTGAGGGGTAGAAGGGGGATTTCGCGTGTCTGGGCTGCGGGAGCGATTTCGAATGAGGAGGGAGTTCTCGCGCGCGTCCATATTTTGGGATAACAAGGCGCGGCGCGGGTTGAAGAAGCGGGAGTTTCAAAGCAGGTGAGACAAAAGATACTCGAGCTTAAAATTTTCGGGATAACAAGGTGCGGATTCCTTGTTCGACAGAACAAACTTAACGTGTAAAAAACAATTCATACAAGACACAAGAGAGTCATGTCCCCTTTTACTATATTGCTATAGATGCCATTGAAAAAACTACAAGAAAAATGTAAAAAAAAATCGGGAGAACAAGATTACCCTGCACAGTACCAAATCGATTCGTACTTCCCTCAACAACAACAAAAAACAAATCAATTCCCACAAAAGAAAGAGTAATGTCCCTTTTTATATGATTACAAATGCCATGATCTCGAATTTCAATTTTTGAATCCACGTTATGTTGAATTTGAATATATCGTTAGGTGACCTTGCGGTTTATAATTGATGTAGTCGTACATTTTGACCTTCCATCATATATGAACATTTTACTCCACCATGTGAACATATATATTGTCGTCTACCATATGGACTAAATTTGAATCAATTTTCCTTCCTTGAATACGATTGTTGTCAAGTTACACAATAATTTAAATATTATCTTGATAACAAAAAACATACATATATCAGTAATCATATTTCACTATGAACTACATGTACCATATGCTCTCCAATTCAAATATTTGTATCCATTTTATGTTGAAATCAAATCATAGTACATTATTGGTCTAGGTAGCGAGATGTTTGGCATAATCCAAACCCTGTTTTCATACGTATAATTTTTGGCTGAATTGGGACAAGTTTTGGTATAAGCCTCTTGCAAAACCGGAGATTCTCTCAACAAGCCTTGTGGTTCTGAGAGGGAACGTGTCACCTTTGTGTGCGAAACGATATACGCTGCCTCCCCCTAATTTTATTTACAGAGGCAACATAGAACTATATGAGTGCCCTATTAAATTTTGGAATTATTTCGGGTTCATTTGGCCTTTTTATACATTAGTTGAGTTTCTGGACTTTTAATGTGCATAATCTAAATATGAATTGCATGCACATGCTCCGGTGCACCAAAGTGGGTTGAAAAATCACATGTGTGTCCTTGGTTGAATTTCTAGGTCCCATGGAAGAAATGAGAATGAAATTCAAACATCAGGGCGTCATGACTCGGCCGAGAACATCGAGAAACTTTGATTTTAAATTCATGTAAGTCCAAAACTCGCCTGGAAATCATGAAACTTGGCATGGTGTCATGTCATGGCACTAACATGTTGTGGTAAAAAATTGGGCCAATTTGGAAGCTCGTGGTTCTAAGAGGGAACATGCCACCTTTGAGTGTGAAACGATATACGCTGCCCCCCCTTGAGTTTATTAACAAAGGCAACATAGAACTACATTAGTGCCCTGTTAAATTTTGGAATTATTTCGGGTTTGTTTGTCGTTTTTTATACATTAATTGAGTTTTTGGTCATTTAATGTGCATAAGTCAAATTTGAACTACAAGCACATGCTCTCGTGCACCAAAGTTGGTTGAAAAATCACATGTGTGTCCTCGGGTGAATTTCTAGGTCCCATGCAAGAAATGAGAATAAAATTAAAACATCTGGGCATCGTGGCTCGGCCGAGAACATTGAAAAACTCGGTTTTAAAATTCTTGTAAATCCAAAACACGTCTGAAAATCATGAAACTTGGCATGGATGTCATGTCATGGTACTACCATGTTGTGGTAAAAAAATTGGCCAAATAGGAACAGATTTTGGTATAAGCTTTTACAAACCGAAGCTTCTCTCAAGAAGGCTCGTGGTTCTGAGAGGGAACGTGCCACCTTTGAGTGCGAAACGATATACATTGTCCCTTGAGTTTATTTACAAATGCAACATAGAACTACATGAGTGCCCTATTAAATTTTGGAATTATTCCAGCTTCGTTTGGCCTTAGTTACACATTAATTGAGTTTTGGTCATTTAATGCGCATAATTCAAATTTGAACTACAAGCACATGCTCCCGTGCCCCAAAGTTGGTTGAAAAATCACATTTGTGGCCTCGGGTGAATTTCTACTCCCTCCTTCCATCTATATAGGTCCTAATGCGTTTTTCAAGGCCAACTTTGACCAAACATTAGAGCAATAATATATGACATGCAACTTACACAAAGCATACCTTCAATTTTTTATGTCAAAGGAGCTTCCAATAATATAATTTTCATAGTATACATCTCATGTGCTATTAATCTTGTCAATAGTCAAAGGCTGTCTTGAAAAACACATTAGGCCCTATATAGATGGAAGGAGGGAGTAGGTCCCATGCAAAAAATGAGAATAAAATTCAAACATCTGGGCATCGTGGCTCGGTCGAGAACATTGAGAAACTTGGTTTTAAAATCATGAAACTTGGCATGGTGTCATGTCATGGTAGTACCATGCCATGGTAAAAAAAATGGCCGAATAGGAACAAATTTTGGTATAAGATTCTTGCAAATCGGAGCTTCTCTCAAGAAGGCTCGTGGTTCTGGGAGGGAACGTGTCACCTTTGTGTGCATAATTCAAATTTGAAATACAAGCACATGTTCCAGTGCACCAAAGTTGGTTGAAAAATCACATGGGAATGGGAATGAAATTCAAAATTCTGGGTGTTGTGGCTGGGTTGGAAACATTGAGAAACTTAGTTTTTTAATTCTTGTAAATCCAAAACACGCATGAAAATAATGAAACTTGGCTTGGTGCCATGACATGGCATCAACATGATGTGGTAAATTTGCAGTTCGATTTGCAAAGGCGCACACATTAACAATCAACAAAGTCATTTTGGAACAAGTGTTGTCACGTTACAATCGGAAACACAAGTATTATTGAAACTGTGGGTGTTCTACTTACTAGTACCATTTACGTGTCGCCATGCATCCCCATTTTTTATTAGCTAGGAGGCACCGTGCAGGGTAGCTATTTGAGTACGAGAGGAGTGCAATCAGACCCCTGCGTGTGCTTATCGGGGGGAGAGCCCTTTGACCTCCATCTGCCGTACACCTCTCTCCCAAGGTCTCCATTAATGGCGCCCGAGCCTCAGTTTAATGGCGTGGCTATGTCTCACTCGACTAAGATTTAAGATAGAAAAAAGAAAACCTAAAAGCACGAATCTTGATGTAAGATCCGACGGACCTATATAGCATCTACTGCGACTTATAGCAAGGCTGATGAATATATAAGGATGATTAAATTTTTTTAATCAAAGAAGGGCTTGCCCCTTCCAATTTTCATTACTGAAAACCACCACAATTCACAAGAAGTTCAGCACAACTCCAGCCTAACATGAAGGACTAAAAGCTACCAGATTGAAATCGCAACATCCCAAGAGGCCAACAAAGGCCAAACATCTGTGCTAGAACCCAACATTTCACAACCGACGACACAATCCACATCCTAAACAGATTATTACATCAAAAGAAACTAGGAAACTAATCTCCGTGGCGAGCGGCGATGAGCTCTTTCGTGTCCTCAAGACGCTGCTTGAGAACATCCACGGATTCCTCCACCAGCCTATGGCGCTCGTTGCAGAGCATGTCATTCTCATCCATAAGTTTCTTGATGATGACGCTGGTCCTCTTCAACAAGGCACTGGTCTCCTCCTGCTGGTCTGCACGATCTTCTCCCTCAGCAAGTCGCGCTCAGCCCGGAGCCTCTCATTGCCCTCCCTTAGTTGCCGGATGACGCCGGTAGCCTGTTCAAACGAGGCTATCATGTCATCCTTCAACCTCGCCGAGCCGGAGATCTGATCCATCTGGCTATGAATGATCGCATGCCCGCGAGAAATTTTCCCAGGCCGCCGCGGCGCGGCGGGACATCTCTGCTGCATTCGTGGCATGGCGGGACATCTCTGCTGCTTCCGCAGCACGGCCGGACTAGTCTGCTGCACCGACGGCGCGGCGGGACCTCCGTGCTGCTTCAACGGTGTGGCAGGACCTCTGTGCTGCTACTTCCATGCGGCAGGACATGTCGGCTGCTCTCGCAGCGAGGCGGGACATCTCTCGTGCTTCCGCTTCCATGCTCGCCTCTCCCTGGTGGCAATCTCTCGACCTAGAACTCACGCTGGCCATGGCAGACGCAAGGGAAGGATGCTGAATGACTTGTTTGTTTTTGTGGATGAGGAGTTGAGGAGGAATGTGTAGTCATCTTGGCATACTAGTATTTATAACCGAGTACTAATACGCTCCTAAGTGGGAAACCGTTTAGGTTGTGATCGGTGTGAACAGGTTTGCAATTCAATATAGCGTGGAGTAATTTAGAATGTGACGAGACGCAAGCTCAAAATTTATTGACGGTTCTAGTTTCGAAGTGAGGCACTATTACCGGATGGAGTACTTCTTTTTCTACTCCCTCGTTTCCGGTTTTATAGGGCTTATCTCAAAATTTTAGTTTTTCCATTTTGTAAGGCTCAATTTGGTTGTTCCCCAACACATGTTCAGATTCCAAGGTGCATTAAATCATTGCATGCAAGTATTAAGAGAAAATTGACCAATGCATGTACTTTATACATGCATGCATTGCAATTAATGCATTGATAAACATAATATTTTGAGAAAAACAAGAGCATTAATTAGGTGCTTTTGCAAACTACAAAAAATACTCCACCACTCACCATCTTGGTTGGTGAGATTTTTGAATTAAGCCCTATAAACCGGAAAGGAGGGAGTACTGCTGTGTACGTGCAATAACTGGCACCGTCGTATACATATCTTACGGTTAATGGGGCGTTCGACAGGAATAGCCGCGTGGCGAGCTCTAGGCTAGTCTTTTTTCAGACGCATTAAACCTATCTCTCGGGACTTCTCACACGCACCATCGTGCCACCCACAAAAACTTGTACTCTGAGTTTAGTAGTACGTTATACAGGAAGAGAAGAGGTGCACGCACGCACTCGTCCTCTCACACACGCGTCTGTTTTTTCTCGAAAAGGAGGATGATGACCCCCGGCCTCTGCATCTGGGAGTCACACACGCAAATTATTGAAATATATCGAGTGCAGTGCTTTGATGTGTCGCGTCAACTCGTACATCAACGAGAAGTTTGATTATCCTCTCCCTCGCGGACTTAACTGCACCTGCCTTTGGCTGTATGACAGGTTGGCCACACACCTGTCGGGCCCACCTGTCATACACGCAAAGGCAGGAGCGTCCCTCCCTCGCCCATGAGCGTGGTGGCTGGCAAGACTAGGAGAAGCTTTCGCTACACGCTCTCCCTCCCGCACGCGGTGGACATGCAGCAGTTCAATCGGTGTCAGATGGCCAGAAGCGTACTGTAGTACTCCTCCAGTGCAGTAGTATTCAATCATTGTTCGACTTCCCGAAGAGGCGAAGAGCCAAGCGCAGCCCGGACGCTCGTGTGGCAGTTTCATGTGTAGAGTATTCTAGGATAGAGTGTACCGTGCCTGTAAGCTTAAAATCATTGGGGTCGGCTCCATGCTATGTGGCCGTCTCGAAGTTTTTAAAAAAAAATTAAAATAGTCTTCTGGCCCTACCCGAAAACTGCCACGCGTACTGCCCGGGAAAAGCCCCGCCCTCAACTTTTAACTACGCGAAAATAGTTCGAGCTTGTTCGTTCTATATAAATACAGTACTTACTGTATGTTTATTCACCCGTGGGGTTGTTCAATGAATGGAGGGGCGGGGAGCACAAGTGAACAATACTGTAGTACTACTAGTAGTAAGTAGGAGTCATACAGTAGTCACCTTAAATAGAGAGTTTCTTTTCTTTAATGCCACATACACAAATTGAAACGCTTGTTGTGGAGAGAAAAAAGATAATCACTCCACTATATATGGACGCAGGGGCCTGAGCGCTTGCTTTACTAGGGTTGCTCTCTTCATTCTCTCATCCTCTCCAGATATAAACAAGACAGCGGTAGCGACATTTTCTCTCTGCTCACCGCTGGTCACAGATCCGGCCGGATCCCTTCGGCCGGTGTGTGTAGAGGACTAAAAGGTGCATCGTTCACGCGGTCATCGCCGCCGAGGGAGGAAACCCATAGCTGCCGGAGGGGCCCGATCCTCTGCTCGTGTCGTTCTCTCTGACACAGCGCCGGCTCGGGAGGTCCTCCGACCCTTCTTCCTCCCTGCCGTATTGTCCGCAGATCCGACCTGCCGCCGCCGACATCCCGGTGACCCTCAGGTATAAGTTCTTCGAAAGCGGCCTTGCTCTACTGCCCCAGCTCCCCACGTGTCTGCATGTGCATCTTTTTCTACTCCCATCAGCTCTTCCAAAGCCACCTAAATTTTTAGTATTATTAGAGGTAAAGCTACTTCATGCATTCGAATCTAGGACTTTGTTCAAACAACGAAGAAAGGGGGGAAAGTTGTAGCATGAATCTAGGACTTGATTCAAAGAGGAAATAATATGGTGAAAGTAGTAGAGACCGGATACCCAACCGGTCTCTTGGTTGAAAAGGGAAATAATGGGAAAACGCAGTACAAACTGGATAAGGAACAGATCTATTATTGGTTGAAAAAAGGATAGAAAGTGGCGGCTGGTGGACAAGTCAACAGAGTATGTCCAGGATTAGATTTGCTGCCATCACATAGTAAAAGGTCTCCAGGATTAGATTTGCTGCCCTCACATAGTAAAAGGTCTCAGGATTAGATTTGCTGCCCTCACATAGTAAAAGGTCTCAGGATTAGATTTGCTGCCCTCACATAGTAAAAGGTCTCCAGGATTAGATTTGCTGCCCTCACATAGTAAAAGGTCTCCAGGATTAGATTTGCTGCCCTCACATAGTACAAGGTCTCCAGGATTAGGTTTGCTGTCCAGCAACTGTTTACTTTCTATATTTTTGTGCAGATAGGGATATCCATTTCACCTTGTTGCTATTGTGACCTTTTGGTGAACTGCACAAAACACTTTTTTTGGAATGAGTGTCTTGTGCAGTTCAACTAAAATGTCACGTGGGCAACATCTCTCAATTTTGGTGGAACTGCACAAAATGGTGATTGGAGTTTCCAAAATCTCCGTCAAGTTCTGCTGGTAATCTCATGCAACATTTTATTAGCCTTTGCAAGATGGAGCCGTCACTGTCACCACAATGGCACTTTATTTTAGTGGAACTGCACAAAAGGATAAGAAAATTATAGTTGCACCTTACATGAGCCAGATAGCCAACCTTAATGTTCCTCAATTTTAGTGCAACTACTAAAGAAGAACCTGCCAGCTCACAAGAGCAAGTACTTCTTGCTAGCTGAATGATGCAATCTTTGCTTCATTTCAGGTGAACTGCAGAAAAAGGCGCATGAATTGAATCATGGAACTCCAGGCAGACCTCATCCAAGTAGAGCTGGAGGTTGAGTTCAAGGAGGCCGCTATTAAAGCGAAATCATGCTCTCCTGTCTCCTTGTTTGTGATGTGCAAACATGCTGTGCAAACAAGAATACTCAACTACAGATGTTGTGACGGTCAAGAGCATTCGCCAAGTTCTTTGATTTTATGACATGGCTAGCCGAGATGGATTTAATCCCGATATTCACTTTATCAAAAGGCTCTAATGGGTTGGTTCTGAATCTTGCAAGCTGGGAATCAGTGAGATGTGTAGGCATCTTTGTTGTACTTATTATTTGAATCTTATTTGTTGGTTCTGAATCTTGCAAGCTGGGAATCAATGAGATGTGTAGGCATATTTGTTGTACTTATTATTTGGATCTTATTTGTTGGTTCTGAATCTTGCAAGCTGGGAATCAATGAGATGTGTAGGCAACTTTGTTGTACTTATTATTTGGATCTTATTTGTTGGTTCTGAATCTTGCAAGCTGGGAAACACGGCATGATGATGCAGAGGACAACAACCATAACAAACAGTTCAAACTTGGTAGTATTATCTTTGTGAAAGTGCGACAAATGTGCTGATCATGTGCGTCCTGGGAATAATAATTCTAATTGTTGTGCATGTTGATCCTGTGGCACTGATAGAACGAGCGAATGCATTGCTTGTTTTAAGTATAAATTTCTATTAAAGCTAATTAAATTTAAGTAAAGTGACCACTAACTCATGTTGTTACAGTACCAATACAGACCCGCTCGTGAACCGACGTGTGGCCGAGGGTGCATCTTCTGCCGGGCGTGCAGTGGACGAGGGAGGTGTAGTAACTGTTGTCGTCTGTACACACTCAGCTTACTGTTGAATCCAGTTCCCCAAGAGCTGAAATACGAACTGCTGTTGTCGCCTACACACTCGTTCACTCGAAGAGACTCCAATGGCGATCCAAGGGGTGAGCCTGTTGGATATGGACTTCAGCAAGGAGTTCCCCTTTGAGTTCGCTGTTCAGTCCTATGGCTGCACCAAGATGAATGTGATGTACACATACGATACGGACTCGATGAAGCTCTGCCTCGCCTTAGTCCTATGGCTGCACCAGGTTCTGGAGCATTCGCCCGTTTCATCGGCAGCGCCGACTGCACATTCGCTACGGTGGATAGAAGGAAGAACGCGACGATTCGGCCATCTGGTGCAACAAGCTTGTCGACATCCAGAAGCAATACAAGATCATCGGCAATGGGTAGGAGAAGGACTCCATGGTTGACCTCGCTGAGACCATCATCGACCCCTGATACGCCAACATGAGAGAAGACAACCTGAACATGTGGGAGGTACCTCTGAATCTAGCCTACATAACCTACGCGGCCAAGGACGCATACGCATGCTACGACATGTACAGGCAGATCTTGGACATGAGGGCGTGTCTGCTTCCCGTAACCGACGAGTACACGGACAGCCGCAGCGTCATGATCAAGCGTGCCAGGAAGGTCTAGATGTGGTACTTTATCTGTTTATAAGCACCTTTATCATCTGAGTGTTTCATGCATTAGCCTATGTGTCGTAATTATCTATTTTGTCCGAAATATTTATTTTAAGAACCCATTAACCTGATTGCTTTTTTAGTGGCAATTTGCGTATGTATGTAAACTAGTTCACTTGTCCATAAAAAAACTAGTTCACTCGGCTACCGTGCTTTGAATCTCCTTCATCCCAACATATTCCCCTCCTCAGGTGGACCCATCAGGTCACTGAATTTTCTCCCACTTTCTTTTTTGATGTAAACTGAGTTTTCTCCCAGTACTTTCCCCTAGAACCAACTCAACTGTCCCACATCTAGCCTAAAAAATAATAATATCCCATGTACGATTAACTCATCAAATTAAAATGATATTTTATTTCATAAGTTGAAAGTTCTTACAAAATAATAATAATAATTGTTTATATATAACTTGGCAAGTTAACTCCTAGTGATTGCGTACATAAGCTTGCAAAGATTTTACTGACGTGCAATCATGTGTTTATGTTTTTATAACATTTCTCCGTCTAGCCCAACATGATATTTTCACCTAGCCCAGCAAGTCCACGGATTTTGAGAAAAATGCAAATGGGATTTAAACAGGCTACATAGATGCTACATCATTATTTCACCCAGCCCACCAAATGGACTAAAAAAACAAATGGACTGGCTGACATGTGGGCCAGTAGGTCGAAGCCTAAGAAGGCGTTGGATTTACATCCAATGGCCGACATTCTTCTTCAATCTATTGTCTTCTTCCCCTAGCGCTGCCGGAACCGCCATAGTGGGTGGCTGACTTGTGGGCCTACTAAGTTGACAAGGACGGAGGGCTTTGTCAACTTAGTCAATATGAACGATTCTAGCTCCAGTGACCGTATGATGTCCATCCGACGGCCATAGTGCTTCTTCAACCTCTGGTCTTCTTGCTCCAGCCGCCCAAAGCAGCGTCGGTCGTGCCGCGTGCTCCTACCTCTCATGGCCGGCTGTGATGCCGCGGAGGCCTCACCGCCCCTACTACTCCCACCGCTGGCCCAGGGTATCCCTCTACTCACCCACACCCCCTATTATTCTGCGGTGACGGCAGCCTCACGCCGCAGCCGAACAAGTGAACCCTCATACTCCTTTCCGCGTGGGCATCCACTTCCGCGTCTTCCCCGGCTCCGCGTCGTCCCCTTTCCAGGCCTTGCCGTCGTCCACCGCCTTGGTGCTCTCGGCGCAGCATGGTCAATGTGGTCAACGACTGACTTCCATTGGAAGAGTACTGTATGTGGAGAGGCTGACAGCTGGGTCCACGGCCACAGCCCAGTTTTTTTGTGATTTGCCAAGTAAGTCGCTTTGTCAGGCCTGTTGGGCTGAAAATCTTTCAAGACGAGGAGAGCTTCATTCGGCTAGCCGAGAAAATGGCCTATCACTAATGAGAAATGGGTTGTACATTTTTAAAACACATCAAACCGGCAATTAGTTTCAAATATCTTTTTCTCATTTCGAGATTTTAAATTACATCAATTTTTATGCGTGGATAATTTGTTGGATTTTATATTGATATACATTTATTTTTAAAATCAGTTTGAATGTGAGTCAAAATTTCGGGATTAAAAACAGTTCGGACCGCACCGAAATATGAAAATTTTCGTATAATTTTTTAACCGTGGCCACAATATGGGTGTAATGCTAACAAAAAGAATATGGGCTCCAAAAAAACCTTAAGAATTAGCAAATGGGATGTAAATTATCAGAAATAATGGCAGATGGGATGTATGCTGTTTTCCACAGATTTGAGGCTTTCCTAAAAAAGGTTGACGCACAAGCAGTGACTGTTGGATGTCCATCGAATGGCCGTCGTGCTTCTTCAATCTCTGCTCTTCCTGCACCAGCCGCTCAAACAAGCGTCGGCGGGACTGCCTGCTCCCTCCTCCCCACGGCCGGCTGTGCTGCCGCGTAGGCCTCACCGCCCCACTGTACTCCCATCGCAGGCCTAGCCATCCCTGTACTCACCCACACCTGCTGTTATTCTCCGACGACGGCAGACGAACCAGTAAACCCTCATACAGTCGTACTCCCCTCCGCGTGGGAAACAACTGTCGAGTCTTCCCTGCCTCCGTGTCGTTCCCTTCCTAGGCCTCGCTGTCGTCCACCACCCTGGTGCTCTCGGCGCGGCCTGGTTAACGTGGTCAACGACCGACATGCATCTGAAGTGGACTGTACATGGAGAGGCCGACAGCTGGGTCCACGGCCGCACGCAAGGAAATGCCTCCTTATTACGCGCAAAATAATGATTCCTCCACCTGACATCAGGGACCCACCGAAAGGGCCTCTATATTTCGTGAAAAAAATGTTACCGCCGCTGACAGCTCGGACCCACCAACTATATCGCACGCAAGGAAGTGCCTCCTTATTACGCACAAAAAATGAATACCCCCCTGTTAGCTGGGACCCAGTATAGTGGCAGGCTGACTTGTCGGCCTACTAAGTTGACGGGGACGGAGGGCTTTGTCAACTTAGTCAATATGCACGATTCTAGCTCCAGTGACCGTACGATGTCCATCCAACGGCCGTAGTGCTTCTTCAACCTCTGGTCTTCTTGCTCCAGCCGCCCAAACCAGCGCCGGTCGTGCCTCGTGCTCCTGCCTCCCGTGGCCGGCTGCGATGCGGTGGAGGCCTCACCGCCCTACTACTCCCACTGCTGGCCAAGCCTCCTCTACTCACCCACACCCCTTGTTATTCTGCGGCGACGGCAGCCTCACACTGCAGCGAACCAGTGAACCTCGTACTCCTCTACGCGTGGGCATCCACTGCCGTGTCTTCCCCGGCTCCGCGTCGTCCCCTTCCTAGGCCTCGCCATTGTCCAACGCCCTGGTGCTCTCGGCGCGGCGTGGTCAACGTTGTCAAGGAACGGCTTCCATCGGACGTGGACTGTACGTGGAGAGGTTGACAGCTGGTCCACGGCCACAGCAAGGAAGTGCTCTTATTACGTGCAAAATAATTATTCTAACTGACAGCAGGGACCACAGACGGGCCACCATATTTCGCGAAAAAAACGTTTGCCCCTGACTGCTGGGACCCACCAGCTACATCTTCGCACGCAAGGGAGTGCGTCCGGGCAAAAAAACGATTCGCCCCCTGACTGCTGGGACCCACCAGCTACATCTTCGCACGCAAGGAAGTGCCTCCTTATTACACGCAAAATAATTATTCCTCCACCTGACAACGGGGACCTACCGGACGGGCCACCGTATTTCGCGAAAAATACGTTTCCCCACTGACTGCTGGAACCCACCAGCTACACCTTCGCATGCAAGGAAGTGCGTGCGGGCAAAAAAACCAAAAGGATTCGCCCCCCTAACTGCTGGGACCCACCAGCTACGTCTTCGCACGCAAGGAAGTGCCTGACAGTCGGGACCCACCTGGTCGAAGCGTACATAGCGTTGTCATTCTGGTCGCGAACATGTACGTACATATATACTGGTGGATGTAGAGGCGCGCACATGTCGTAGTAGAGGCGCATACGTGTCGTAGTAGAGGCGCGCATGTAGCATGTACAAGTACGTACAGTGGCCAGGGTGCAAGAAAGAAAATATGGCCACATATGTGTACATACGGGCGGGGTCTCGAACGCCTACTCGCGCTTACGTACGTCCAGGGCTCGTATACATGGCTGGGTCGGAACAGAGAAACAGCATCGTCGTCGTGCTCATGGGGAGGCAACGGAATGCGTCATGTTCATGGGGAGGCAACGGAATGTGTCGTGTTCATCGGGAGGCAACGGAACGCGTGGGAGCCAACCGGCTGGGTCGGAACGGAATGCGTGGTCGTGTTCATCGGGAGGGCTTGGATGGAATAGGCGATGGAAACGAGGCCTAGCGTACCGCACAACGGAGGAAACAGACCTCCTACGTTCGGAACGGGGTCCTGTTGATTGGGAGGGGTCTGGCGTACCGCAAAACGTAGGAAACGGACCTCCTACTGTTGAAACGGGGGTCCTGTTGATCGGGACGGGTGTGGCGTACCACAAAACGGATGAAACGGACCTCCTACGGTCGAAACGGGGGTCCTGTTCATCGGGAGGGGTGTGGCATACCGCAAAACGGACAAAATTGACTTGTGTTGGAGCGCTACGGTCGAAACGGGGGTCCTATTCATCGGGAGGGGTGTGGCGTACCGCAAAACGGGACTCCACGGGATACTGTTCATCTCCACCGTCGACCTCCTCCAGCCTCCACGGGCTACTGTCGACCACCTCCAGCCTCCACGGGCTCCTGTTCATCCAGCCTCCACCGTGCGCTACTCCATCGGCTACTGTTCAACCACCCCTCCACGGGCACCCCTCCACCGTCTACTGTTCATCCAGCCCTCCACACCACGAGGTCCTGTTCAACCACCCCTCCACGGGCACCCCTCCACCGTCTATTGTTCATCCAGCCCTCCACCACACCACGGGGTCATGTTCATCCAGAGGCAACGCCACCGCTCACTGTTCATCCAACCCCCCCCCCCCCCCCCCGCAACGCTCACTGTTCATCCCAGAGGCAGCATCGATCGGCTTCAGTTAGCAGCAGTAGCGAAGGAATCACTCGATCGGGTTCAGTTAACAGCCATTGATCAATCGCTCGGGTTCAGTAACGCGTAGCCTGCAGTGCAATCGCTCGGGTTTAGTTAGAGCCCAACGCCTCGCTCGGGTTCAGTTAGAGCCAACGCCTCGCACACACGCGCGTACGTGTACGAGAGAAACACGCATCGCTCGGCCCCCGACCTCCCACCGTAACTGGGAACTCCTCGAAATTTTCATCCCCCTCGCTTCTACCATGGTTTTTTCCGTCATGGACGACCCAAAGAATGTCATGCAGCTGCGTCTCCGGCCCGCCCAGGACGAAAAGCCCATTTTCTGTCATGATTTTTTGTCATAGAAGTAGAAGCCCACCACATCTATGATGATACCGGGTTTTGTCACAATTATCGTCATAGAAGTGTCATATGTATGACAGAAAAATATTTCGTTCGGCCCAAAATGTCACGGATGTGTCTTTTTTTTGTAGTGTTTGGATCTCAATACAAAGTTCTCCTCGATCTTCTTGGAGATCTATTCAATGTAACTCTTTTTGTGGTGTGTTTGTCGAGATCCGATGAATTGTGGGTTTATGATCAAGTCTATCTATGAACAAGATTTGATTCTTCTATGAAATCTTTTATGTATGATTGGTTATCTTTGCAAGTCTCTTCGAATTATCAGTTTGGTTTGGCCTACTAGATTGATCTTTCTTTCAATAGGAGAAGTCCTTAGCTTTGGGTTCAATCTTGCAGTGCTCGATCCCAGTGACAGAAAGGGAAATGACACGTATTGTATTGTTGCCATCGAGGATAAAAAGATGGGGCTTATATCATATTGCTTGAGTTTATCCCTCTACATCATGTCATCTTACCTAATGCATTACTATGTTCTTATGAACTTAATACTCTAGATGCATGCTGGATAGTGGTCGATGCATGCTGGATAGTGGTCGATGTGTGGAGTAATAGTAGTAGATGCAGGCAGGAGTCGGTCTACTTGTCACGGACATGATGCCTATATACATGATCATGCCTAGATATTTTCGTAATTATTCACTTTTTTATCAAATGCTCGACAGTAATTTGTTCACCCACCGTAATACTTATGCTATCTTGAGAGAAGCCACTAGTGAAACCTATGGCCCCCGGGTCTATTCTCCATTATATTAATCTTCCGTCAACAAGCTATTTCTATTACCTTTTATTTTGCAATTTTTACTTTTAATCTTATCATAAAAATACCAAAAATATTATCTTATCATCTCTATCAGATCTCACTCTCGTAAGTGACCGTGAAGGGATTGACAACCCCTTTATCACGTTGGTTGCAAGGTTCTTATTTGTTTGTGTAGGTACAAGGGACTTGTGTGTGGCCTCCTACTGGATTGATACCTTGGTTCTCAAAAATAAGGAAAATACTTATGCTACTTTGCTACATCACCCTTTCCTCTTCAAGGGAAAACAAACGCAGTGCTCAAGAGGTAGCTAGAAGGATTTCTGGCGCTGTTGCCTGGGAGTCTATGCACAAGTAAAGACATACCAAGTACCCATCACAAACTCTTATCCCTTGCATTACATTATTTGCCATTTGCCTCTCGTTTTCCTCTCCCCCACTTCACCCTTGCCATTTTATTCACCCTCTTTTTCCGTTCGCCTTCTTCCCGTGTGTATCTTTCTTTGTGTTTCCATGTGCCTTCTATTTGCTTACATCTTTGCTTGCTAAAAATCTATTGTTATGGATCCACTTAAAGTGTTCTACTTGGATCATCTTCGATCCTTATGCGCTCGTGCTGAAACCCCAACTAGCCTAGTTGATGGGATTTTTTTAGATGAGCATGCTCATTTCGTGCGTCACCGTTTGTCTGAAAAAGGGATACTCTTATGGGATCAAATAAACAGATTGCTATCTTATGATTGGAATCTTTGTGAAATTTGTGATCTGACTTGTTTCTCTAAGAACCCTAAAAAACACCTCCCCTACCTATGTGAGTTTAATGATAATGAAATCTTATCTTCTTATGCAAAGGGTGTTTATAGTTACTACGATATCGAACAAATTGAAGAATTTGTTGCTTTTAAGGGTGCTTATGAAGTTGCTTCTTTGATTGAAAAGTATGATAGTACTCTCTGCGAATCTGAAAATCTTGACATACTTAAATAATGCCACGAAAACTATGCTCATAATGTCTATGTCAAAGAATTTGTTGAAAGAATGACCGCTGCTTCGGAAGAAAATAATGATATGCATGAATCTATAGATAATTATGAATCCGATGATTTGATTGAAATATCCCTTGATGAACATGATGCTTGCTATTCTTGTGGCCATGATGCCAATATTTATGAATATGAATTTGCTATAGTTCCTTATGTTAAACATGAGATCGTTCCTATTGCACCCAAACTTGATAGTTCCTTCGATGAAAAGTATGATTGCAACAATGTTATCATAAATTCTCTTAATGAAAATTTTCTTAATGATATGCAAAACCTCAAGCTTGGGGATGCTAGTTTTTCTATGACTACTATTTGTTGCAATGATCATGATTGGGGTGATTCTTCTTATGAACTTGAAAATTTATTTAAGCCCCATGATAAATATGGGATTGATAATAGTGTTTGCAATATTATTGAAAGTGGGTTTGGAAGAGTGTCAACTTTAGATCCCATATATTTTTAGGATGTTCAATCTTATGAAATTTTTGATAAAAGTGGGTTTGGAGAGGTCATGACTTTAGTTAATGTTAATCCCACTATTTTGGAAGAGTGTCAACTTTGCATACATGTGGATCGTGTTAAGAATATGTTTTGTGATAGATATATTTTTGAATTTTATTATGATCCTACATGTAATTATTATGAGCGAGGAAAATATGGTGGTAGAAATTTTCATGTCACTAAATTACCTCTCGTTATGTTGAGATAGCTATTGTTTCTTTCCGCTTCCTTGCATATGCTAGTTTTTGCTTGCCTTGATAATTTGTTTGCCTATAACATGCCTATGCATAGGAAGTATGTTAGACTTAGATGTGTTTTTCACATGTTTCATGATGCTCTCTTTGTGTTTCAATTATTATCTTTCATGTGAGCATCGTTGAAATTTTATGCCAGCTAGGGGCGTTAAACGATAGCGCTTGTTGGGAGGCAACCCAATTTTACTTTTGTTTTTGTTTCTCGCTTTTTGATTCTGTTTAGTAATAAATAATTCATCTAGCCTCTGTTTAGATGTGGTTTTATGCTTTTAATTAGTGTTTGTGCCAAGTAGAACCTTTGGGAAGACTTGGGGAAAGTCTTTGCGATCTTGCTGTAAAAAACAGAAACTTTAGCGCTCACGAGATTTGCTGCCATGTTTTACTGGAGAGTGCTATTTAGTTAATTCCTTTTGAAGATGATTAATAGATAAATTCCTCACGTCCAGAAATTTATTTTAGAATTGTTAGGGTTCGAGAAGTATTCGAAACCTACAGATTACTACAGACTGTTCTGTTTTTGACAGATTCTGTTTTTCGTGTGTTGTTTGCTTATTTTGATGAATCTATGGCGAGTAATAGAGTTTATGAACCATAGAAAAGTTGGAATACAGTAGGTTTAACACCAATATAAATAACGAATGAGTTCATTACAGTACATTGAAGTGGTGGTTTGTTTTCTTTTACTAACGGAGCTCACGAGATTTTCTTTTAAGTTTTGTGTTGTGAAGTTTTCAAGTTTTTGGTAAAGATTTGATGGATTATGGAACAAGGAGAGGCAAGAGCCTAATCTTGGGGATTCCCAAGGCACCCCAAGGTATAATCCAAGGACAACCAAAATCCTAAGCTTGGGGATGCCCCGGAAGGCATCCCCTCTTTTGTATTCGTCCATCGGTAACTTTACTTGGAGCTATATTTTTATTCACCACATGATATGTGTTTTTCTTGGAGCGTCTTGTATGATTTGAGTCTTTTCTTTTTAGTTTACCACAATCATCTTTTCTGTACACACCTTTTGGGAGAGACACACATGAATTGGAATTTATTAGAATACTCTATGTGCTTCACTTATATTTTTTGAGTTGGATAATTTTGCTTTAGTGCTTTGCTTATATCTTTTAGAGCACGGCGGTGGTTCTATTTTATAGAAATAATTGATCTCTCATGCTTCACTTATATTATTTTGAGAGTCCTTTAGAACAGCATGGTAATTTTCTTTGGTTATAAATTTTAAACACTAAGAGAAGTTGGATGCTTCAGAGTTGTTTTGAGATATAAAGGTGGTAATACCAGAGGTGTGCTAGTTGAGTAATTGTGAAATTGAGAAATACTTGTCTTGAAGTTTGCAAGTTCCGTAGCATGCACATATGGTAAACGTTATGTGACAAATTTGAAGCATGAGGTGTTCTTTGATTGCTTTCCTTATGAGTGGCTGTCGGGGACGAGCGATGGTCTTTTCCTACCATTCTATCCCCCTAGGAGCATGCGCGTAGTTCTTGGTTTTGATGACTTGTAGATTTTTGCAATAAGTATGTGAGTTCTTTATGACTAATGTTGAGTCCATGGATTATATGCACTCTCACCCTTCCATCATCGCTAGCCTCTTCGGTACCATGCATTGCCCATTCTCACCTTGAGAGTTGGTGCTAATTTCGCCGGTGCATCCAAACCCCGTGATACGATACACTCTATCACACATAAGCCTCCTTATATATTCCTCAAAACAGCCACCATACCTACCTATTATGGCATTTCCATAGCCATTCCGAGATATATTGCCATGCAACTTTCCACCGTTCCATTTATTATTACACGCATCATCATTGTCATATTGCTTTGCATGATCATGTAGTTGACATCGTATTTGTGGCAAAGCCACCATGCTTAATTTTTCATACATGTCATTCTTGATTCATCGCAATCCTGGTACACCGCCGGAGGCATTCACATAGAGTCATATTTTGTTCTAAGTATCGAGTTGTAATTCTTGAGTTGTAAATAAATTAGAGCATTGTCCCATGTGAGGAAAGGATGATGGAGACTATGATTCCCCCACAAGTCGGGATGAGACTCTGGACGAAAAAAATAAAAAAAATAGAAAGAGGCCATAAAAAAGAGAAAAGAAGGCCCAAATAAAAAATGAGAGAAAAAGAGAGAAGGGACAATGTTACTATCCTTTTTCCACACCTGTGTTTCAAAGTAGCACCATGATCTTCATGATAGAGGGTCTCTTATTTTGTCACTTTCATATACTAGTGGCAATTTTTCATTATAGAACTTGGCTTGTATATTCCAATGATGGGCTTCCTCAAATGCCCTAGGTCTTCGTGAGCAAGCAAGTTGGATGCACACCCACTTAGTTTCTTTGACGAGCTTTCATATATTTATAGCTCTAGTGCATCCGTTGCATGGCAATCCCTACTCCTTGCATTGACATCAATCGGTGGGCATCTCCATTGACATCAATTGATTAGCCGCGCCAATGTGAGACTTTCTCCCTTTTTGTCTTCTCACACAACCTCAACCATTATATTATATTCCACCCATAGTGTTATGTCCATGGCTCGCGCTCATATATTGCGTAAGAGTTGAAAGAGTTTGAAATGGCTAAGTATGAACCAATTGCTTGGCTTGTCATCGGGGTTGTGCATGATGAGAGCATTTTGTGTGACGGAAATTAAGCATGGCCAAACTATATGATTTTGTAGGGATAAGCTTTCTTCGGCTATGTTATTTTGATAAGACATAATTTCTTGGTTAGCATACTTGGAGTATTACTATTTTTATGTCAACATTAAACTTTTATCTTGAATCTTTCGGATTTGAACATTCATGCCACGATAGAGAAAATTACATTGAAGAATATGCTAGAAAGCATTCCACATCAAGAAATCTATTTTTATCATTTACCTACTCGAGGACGAGCAAGAATTAATCTTGGGGATGCTTGATACGTCTCCAACGTATCTATAATTTTTGATTGTTCCATGCTATTATATATTATGTTTTGGATGTTTAATGGGCTTTATTTTACACTTTTATATTATTTTTGGGACTAACCTATTAACCCAAGGCCCAATGCAAATTGCTATTTTTTTGCCTATTTCAGTGTTTCGCAGAAAAGGAATATCAAACGGAGTCCAAACGGAATGAAACCTTCGGGAACATGATTGTTGGAACAAACATGATCCAGAGGACTTGGAGTGGACATCGAGAAACAAACAAGGAGTCCACGAGGCAGGGAGCGCGCCCTCCTCCCTCGTGGGCCCCTCGTGCCTCAACCGACCTACTTCTTCCTCCAATATATACTCATATACCCTGAAAACAACCAGGAGCACCACGATACCCTATTTCCACCGCTGCAACCTTCTGTACCCAAGAGATCCCATCTTGGGGCCTTTTCCGGAGCTCCGCCGGAGGGGGCATCGATCATGGAGGGCCTCTACATCAACTCCATGGCCCCTCCGATGATGTGTGAGTAGTTACTTCAGACCTTCGGGTCCATAGTTATTAGCTAGATGGCTTCTTCTCTCTCTTTGGATCTCAATACAAAATTCTCATCGATCTTCTTGAAGATCTATTCGATGTAACTCTTTTTGCGGTGTGTTTGTCGAGATCTGATGAATTCTGGGTTTATGATCAAGTCTATCTATGAACAATATTTGAATTTTCTCTGAAATCTTTTATGTATGATTTGTTATCTTTGCAAGTCTCTTCAAATTATCAGTTTGGTTTGTCCTACTAGATTGATCTTTCTTGCAATGGGAGAAGTGCTTAGCTTTGGGTTCAATCTTGTGGTGCTCGATCCCAGTGACAGAAAGGGAAACGACATGTATTGTATTATTGCCATCGAGGATAAAAAGATGGGGTTTATATCATATTGCTTGAGTTTATCCCTCTACATCATGTCATCTTACCTAATGCGTTACTCTGTTCTTATGAACTTAATACTCTAGATGCATGCTGGATAGCGGTCGATGTGTGGAGTAAAAGTAGTAGATGCAGGCAGGAGTCGGTCTACTTGTCACGGACGTGATGCCTATATACATGATCATGCCTAGATATTCTCATAATTATTCACTTTTCTATCAATTGTTCGATAGTAATTTGTTCAGCCACCGTAATACTTATGCTATCTTGAGAGAAGCCACTAGTGAAACCTATGGCCCCCGGGTCTATTCTCCATTATATTAATCTTCCGTCAACAAGCTATTTCTATTACCTTTTATTTTGCAATTTTTACTTTTAATCTTTATCATAAAAATACCAAAAATATTATCTTATCATCTCTATCAGATCTCACTCTCGTAAGTGACTATGAAGGGATTGACAACCCCTTTATCGCGTTGGTTGCGAGGTTCTTATTTTTTGTGTAGGTGCGAGGGACTTGCATGTGGCCTCCTACTGGATTGATACCTTGGTTCTCAAAAATTGAGGGAAATACTTACGCTACTTTGCTGCATCACTCTTTCCTCTTCAAGGGAAAATCAACGCAGTGCTCAAGAGGTAGCAAGAAGACAGCTGGCTTGCTCGTAGAAGCAATAGCACCAGCGACCCTGGCACCTCCGAAGCCAGAGATGGCAACGGCAGGCCACAACGCAACAAACACAAGCGTCGAATCAACAACACGGATACCTAAGATACGGCGGTTAACACGAGATGCAGTGGCTCTAAACCCGGTCAGCAGAAGAAGCCGTTCAAAGGAAACAAAGATGGTCCATCCAGTTTGGACAGAATACTCAATAGGCCTTACCAGATCCATGGCACCCCTGACAAGCCTGCCAACCACACCAACAGAAATTGTTGGGTCTTTAAACAGGCTGGTAAGCTAAACACCAATCATAAGGGGAAGGGCCGCCCTGCGAGGACGACGATGAAGAACCTCGCCCACCGAACACAGGGGGACAAAAGAAATTTCCCACTGAGGTCAAAACGGTGAATATGATATATGCTACACTTATTCCCAAGAGGGAGCACAAGCGCGCAGTGAGGGACGTCTATGCCATAGGGCCAGTCACCCCAAAATTTAACCCATGGTCAGCTTGCCCAATCACTTTCGATCGCAGAGACCATCCGACCAGTATCCATCATGGAGGTTCTGCCGCATTGGTCTTCAATCCAATTATCGACGGATTCCACCTCACATGAGTCCTTATGGACGGCGGCAGCAGTCTCAACCTGCTTTATCAGGACACTGTCCGTAAAATGGGTATTGATCCACTAAGAATCAAGCCCACTAAAACCACCTTTAAAGGAGTAATACCCTGCGTAGATGCCTATTGCACAGGATCCATAACGCTGGAAGTCATCTTCAGCTCCCCAGATAACTTCCGTAGCGAAGACTTCATCTTCGACATCGTCCCCTTCCGCAGTGGCTATCATGCACTACTCAGACGAACCGCTTTCGCCTGTTTCAACGCAGTCTCGCACTACGCTTATCTAAAGATCAAGATGCCTGGACCGCGTGGCATTATAACAGTCAATGGTAACACGGAGCGCTCCCTCCGTACGGAGGAGCATACCACGGCCCTTGCTGCCGAAGTACAGGGTGGCCTCATTAAGCCGAATACTACATCGGCAGTCAAGCCCCCGAACACTGTCAAAAAAGTCCGGTCTACCCTGCATAATGGAAGTCCGGCTCATCTAGAGCTAAACTAGCAATTCAGCCTCAGTCAAAACCCCAACCTGATAGCGGCATATGTACCGCACGTACATAACTACGCACTAAAGATACCATGGGCTAGGGTGGAGGCCTACTAAAAATATGGTCCACAAACATGGTTCGACCCTATCCGGACCCTCATATTCTTCCTTTTCTTCTTATTATTTTTATTTTTTAGGTTTTTTGCAACCCACGTCACTCTTCAACGGTACTATCGAATTTCGGGTTCCGGCAAAACCCTTGAGGTTTGAACACTGGGGTGTGCACAAAGATCTCCCCCCTCTCTAGCTCGCGCACTCAACGATCTCACGGGCTAGCTCGACGGACCCAAAGAACATGAGACACAAGATTTATACTGGTTCGGGCCACCGTTGTGGTGTAATACCCTACTCCAGTGTGGTGTGGTGGATTGCCTCTTGGGCTGTGGATGAATAGTTACAAGGGAAGAACAGCCCCCTTAGGAGAGGTGTTCTTGTGCTTGGTGAGCTTGTGTGGTTGAGGATGATCTGGATGATCCTCCTCTCTTGTTATGGTGGTGGCTAGTCCTATTTATAGAGCCCTGGTCCTCTCCCCAAATATTGAGCGGGAAGGGATCCCACAACGGTTAAATTCGAAGGGAGACAACTAGTACAAGTTATCCTGACAAAAGCAGTCTTCGCCTGCCAAAGGCTCTGGTGGTGACGCCGTCTTGGGCTCCACTGTGACCTCAGTCCGGCTGTCTTGCTGGTCTTGGTCTTGTTGCACCGATATGGAAACCTTTGCCTGATGCCTTGGAACTCCTCACCTGCGCTTGCCTCCTTAGAACGAAAGAGGAAATAAGGACACAGTGCGTGCTGGCATCCGCCTGGTCTTGATTGTCATGGCTTACGTCATTGAAACCTCGCGAGGTTCTCCTTGCCTTGATCTCTCCGCCCCTTGCGAGCTAGCTTGGTGAGGCCGCCCCTGAGGAGGTCTTGCCTCATCCGCCTCGTGAGGCTTGGACCCTCACGAGGGTCTTGGGTGTTTGCTAGTGAAGATGGGCCATACGGCGCCGCTGGAGGAGCCATGTCGTGGGCCGCAGGCAGGCAAGTCTCGGGACCCCCGTTCCCAGAACGCCGATGGTAGCCCCCGGGCCCAAGGCATGCTCGGGCTTGGCTTCGAGGTGAAGCCAAAGGGCAAGTGCGGAGCGCCACGGGCCCCAACAGCCTATGGCCTTGGTCGACGCGTGGCGATTGATTGGACGTGGGCATCTCCCCTTCCCCATGCAGCCTCGGCAACTGCCCGACTTGATGGGTCCTTTCTCTCCCGCTTCTTCTTCCTTGCTCCACCGCCATCAGCGACGCCCATGGTGCCTGTGAAGAGGCTCGCAGCCGCAGAGATGGGGAAAGCTTGCCAGGAGGGGCCTGGCTCACCGCCGCCCAATAGGGGGCGCGATCACCCCCGCAAGCACACTGCGACCCCCACCGCGGCTCCTCGCAGTCACGGTGGCACCTCTTCGCGTGGTGGCAGCCGACTAGGCGGTGGCAACCCTGTTGATGAGGTGAGGCGTGTGTTGGAAATATGCCCTAGAGGCAATAATAAAATGGTTATTATTGTATTTCCTTGTTCATGATAATTGTCTATTATTCATGCTATAATTGTATTAACTAGAAACTGTAATACATGTGTGAATACATAGACCACAACATGTCCCTAGTAAGCCTCTAGTTGACTAGCTCGTTGATCAATATATGGTTATGGTTTCCTGACCATGGACATTAGATGTCATTGATAACGGGATCACATCATTAGGAGAATGATGTGATGGACAAGACCCAATCCTAAGCATAGCACAAGATCGTGTAGTTCATTTTGCTAGAGCTTTTCTAATGTCAAGTATCGTTTCCTTAGACCATGAGATTATGCAACTCCCGGATACCGTAGGAATGCTTTGGGTGTACCAAACATCACAACGTAACTGGGTGGCTATAAAGGCACACTACCGGTATCTCTGAAAGTGTCTGTTGAGTTGGCACGAATCGAGACTGGGATTTGTCACTCAGTGTGACGGAGAGGTATCTCTGGGCCCACTCAGTAATGCATCATCATAATGAGCTCAATGTGACTAATGAGTTACCCACGGGATCATGCGTTACGGAACGAGTAAAGAGACTTGTCGGTAACGAGATTGAACGAGGTATGGGGATACCGACGATCGAATCTCGGGCAAGTAACATACCGATAGACAAAGGGAATTGTATACGGGATTGATTGAATCCCCGACATCGTGGTTCATCCGATGAGATCATCGTGGAACATGTGGGAGCCAATATGGGTATCTAGATCCCGCTATTGGTTATTGGCCGGAGAGATATCTCGGTCATGTCTGCATGGTTCCTGAACCCGTAGGGTCTACACACTTAAGGTTCGGTGACGCTAGAGTTGTTATGGGAAATAGTATGTGGTTACCGAAGGTTGTTCGGAGTCCCGGATGAGATCCCGGACGTGACGAGGAGTTCCGGAATGGTCCAAAGGTGAAGATCGATATATTGGACAAATGGTATTGGAGTCCGGAATTGTTCCGGGGGTACCGGGTGATGACTAGCGTGTCCGAAAGGGGTTTTGGAGGCCCCGGCAAGCGTTGGGGGGCCTTATGGTCCAAAGGGAGGGGGCACATCAGCCCACTAAGGGGCTGAGCGCCCCTCCCACCCCATCTCACGTAACTTGGAGAGGTGGGGGCGCCTCCCCTAGGGCAGCCACCCTCCCGGCTTGGGGGGCAAGTTTCCTAGGGGTGGGGGCGCCCAAACCCATCTAGGGTTTTCCCTGTGGCCGCCGCCCCTCCCCTAGGGAACCCTAGGGCGCCTCCTCCACCCCCCTTCCCCCTATATATAGTGAGGGGGAGAGAGGGCACCTGCAGCCCCTTCCCTGGCGCAGCCCTCCCTCCTCCTACACCTCCTCCTCCTCCATAGTGGTTGGCGAAGCCCTGCTGGAGAACCACGAGCTCCATCGCCACCATGTTGTCATGCTGCTGGAGTTCTCCCTCAACTTCTACTCTCCCCTTGCTGGATCAAGAAGGAGCAGACGTCACCGGACTGTACGTGTGTTGAACGCGGAGGTGTCGTCCGTTCGGCGCTAGATCGGATCTTCCGTGATTTGAATCGCCGTGAGTACGACTCCATCAACCGCGTTCTTGTAACGCTTCCGCTTAGCGATCTTCAAGGGTATGAAGATGCACTCCCTCTCTCTCGTTGCTAGCATCTCCTAGATTGATCTTGGTGACACGTAGGAAATTTTTGAATTACTGCTACGTTCCCCAACATTGGCATCATGAGCTAGGTCTATGCGTTGATTCTATGCACGAGTAGAACACAAAGTAGTTGTGGGCGATTATTTGTTCAATTTTCTTGCCGTTACTAGTCTTATCTTGATTCGGTGGCATTGTGGGATGAAGCGGCCCGGACCGACCTTACACGTACACTTATGTGAGACAGGTTCCACCGACTGACATGCACTTGATGCATAAGGTGGCTAGCGGGTGTCTGTCTCTCCCACTTTAGTCGGATCGGATTCAATGAAGAGGGTCCTTATGAAGGGTAAATAGCAATTGGCATATCACCGTTGTGGTTTTGCGTAGGTAAGAAATGTTCTTGCTAGAAACCCATAGCAGCCACGTAAAACATGGAACAACAATTAGAGGACGTCTAACTTGTTTTTGCATGGTATGTTATGTGATGTGATATGGCCAAAAGGATGTGATGAATTATATATATATATATATGTGTGTGTGTGTGTGTGTGTGTGTGTGTGTGTGTGTGTGTGTGTGTGTGTGTGTGTGATGTATGAGATTGATCATGTTCTTGTAATAGGAATCACGACTTGCATGTTGATGAGTATGACAACCGGCAGGAGCCATAGGAGTTGTCTTAATTTATTGTATGACCTGCGTGTCAATGAAAAACGCCATGTAATTACTTTACTTTATTTCTAACCGTTAGCCATAGTAGTAGAAGTAATAGTTGGTGAGACAACTTCATGAAGGCACGATGATGGAGATCATGGTGTCATGCCGGTGACGAAGGTTATCATGCCGCGCCTCGAAGATGGAGATCAAAAGGCGCAAGATGATACTGGCCATATCATGTCATTTTATGATTTGCATGTGATGTTTGTCATGTTTACATCTTATTTGCTTAGAACGACGGTAGCATAAATAAGATGATCCCTCACTAAAATTTCAAGAGATGTGTTCCCCCTAACTGTGCACCGTTGCGAAGGTTCGTTGTTTCGAAGCACCACGTGATGATCGGGTGTGATAGATTCTAACGTTCGCATACAACGGGTGTAAGCCAGATTTACACATGCAATACACTTAGGTTAACTTCACGAGCCTAGCATGTACAGACATGGCCTCAGAACACGGAAGACCGAAAGGTCGAACATGAGTCGTATAGTGGATACGATCAACATGAAGATGTTCACCGATGATGACTAGTCCGTCTCACGTGATGATCGAACACGGCCTAGTTGACTCGGATCATGTATCACTTAGATGACTAGAGGGATGTCTGTCTGAGTGGGAGTTCATTAAATAATTTGATTAGATGAACTTAATTATCATGAACATAGTCAAAAGGTCTTTGCAAATTATGTTGTAGCTCACGCTTTGGTTCTACTATTTTAGATATGTTCCTAGAGAAAATTTAGTTGAGAGTTGATAGTAGTAATTATGCGAACTAGGTTCGTGAACTAAGGATTGTCCTCATTGCTGCACAGAAGGGTTATGTCCTTAATGCACCGCTCAGTGTGTTGAACCTCGAGCGTCGTCTGTAGATGTTGGGAAACATCTGACACACACGTTTTGATGACTATGTGATAGTTCAGTGCGTAATGCTAACGGTTTAGAATTGTGGCACTAAAGATGTGTTTTTAAACGTCGCAGAACATATGAGATGTTCCAAAGACTGAAATTGGGATTTCAGACTAGTGCCCACGTCAAGAGGTATGAGACCTCTGACAAGTTTCTTAAGCCTGCAAACTAAGGGAGAAAAGCTCAATCGTTGAGCATGTGCTCAGATTGTCTGAGTACTACAATCACTTGAATCGAGTGGGAGTTAATCTTCCAGATGAGATAGTGATAGTTCTCCATAGTCACTACCACCAAGCTATTAGAGCTTAGTGATGAACTATAACATATCAGGGATAGACATGATGATCCTTGATAAATTCGGGATGTTTGACACCATGAAAGTAGAAATCAAGTAGGAGCATCAATTGTTGATGGTTAGTAAAACCACTAGTTTCAAGAAGGGCAAGGGAAAGAAGGGATACTTCATGAAATGGCAAATCAGTTGCTGCTCTAGTGAAGAAACCCAAGGTTGAACCCAAACCCGAGACTAAATGCTTTTGTAATGAGGGGAACGGTCACTGAAGCAGAACTACCCTAGATACTTGGTAGATGAGAAGGCTGGCAAGGTCGACAGAAGTATTTTGAATATACATTATATTATTGTGTACTTTACTAGTACTCCTAGTAGCACCAGGGTAATAAATACCGGTTAGGTTGCTAAGTGTTAGTAACTTGAAATAAAATGCTACGGAGACTAGCTAAAGGTGAGTTGACGATATGTTGGAAGTGTTTCCAAGGTTGATGTGATCAAACATCGCACGCTCCCTCTACCATCGAGATTGGTGTTAAACCTAAATAATTGTTGTTTGGTGTTTGCATTGAGCATAGACATGATTGGATTATGTTTATCGCAATACGGTTATTCATTTAAGGAGAATAATGGTTACTCTGTTTATTTGAATAATACCTTCAATGGTCTTACACCGAAAAAATGAATTGTTTATTGAATCTCGATCGTAGTGATACACATGTTCATGCCAAAAGATATAAGATAGTAATGATAGTACCACATACTTGTGGCACTGCCATTTGAGTCATGTTGGTATAAAACGCATGAAGAAGCTCCATCTTGATGGATCTTTGGACTCACTCGTTTCTGAGACATGCGAACCATGTCTATTGGTAGATATGCATGAAGAAACTCCATACAGATGGATCGTTTGGACTCACTTGTTTTTGAATCACTTGAGACATGCAAATCATACCACATGGGCAAGATGACTTAAAGACCTCGTTTTCAGTAAGATGGAACAAGAAAGCAACTTGTTGGAAGTAATACATTTTGATGTGTGCAGTCCAATGAGTGCTGAGGCACGCAGTGGATATCGTTATGTTCTTACTTCACAGATGATTTGAGTAGATGCTGAGTATATTTACTTGATGAAACACGAGTCTGAATTATTGAAAGGTTCAAGTAATTTCAGAGTGAAGTTGAAGATCGTCGTGACAAGATGATAAAATGTTTATGATATGATCATAGAGATGAATGTCTGAGTTATGAGTTTGGCACACAATTAATACATTGTGGAAATTGTTTCACAACTAATACCGCCTGGAACACCATAGTGTGATGGTGTGTCCGAACATCATAGCTGCACCCTATTGGATATGGTGCATACCATGATGTCTCTTATCGAATTACCACTATCGTTTATGGGTTAGGCATTAGAGACAACCGCATTCACTTTAAATAGGGCACCACGCAATTCTGTTGAGACGACACCGTATGAACTATGGTTTAGAAAAACCTAAGCTGTCGTTTCTTAAAAGGTTTGGGGCTGCGACGCTTGTGTGAAAAAGTTTCAGGCTGATAAGCTCGAACCCAAAGCGGATAAATGCATCTTCATAGAATACCTAAAACAGTTGGGTATACCTCCTATTTCAGATCCGGAAGCAAAAGTGATTGTTTATAGAAACAGGTCCTTTCTCGAGGAAAAGTTTCTCTCAAAAGAATTGAGTGGGAGGGTGATGGAGACTTGATGAGGTTATTGAACCGTCACTTCAACTAGTATGTAGCAGGGCACAGGAAGTTGCTCCTGTGGCACCTACACCAATTGAAGTGGAAGCTTATGATAGTGATCATGAAACTTCGAATCAAGTCACTATCAAACCTCATAGGTCGACAAGGATGTGTACTACTTCAGAGTGGTACGTAATCCTGTCTTGGAAGTCATGTTGCTAGACAACAATGAACCTACGAGCTATGGAGAAGAGATGGTGGGCCCGGATTCTGACGAATGGCTCGAGGCCATAAAATCCAAGAGAGGATCCATGTATAAAACAAAGTATAGACTTTGGAAGAACTACTTGATGGTCGTAAGGCTATTGGGTACATATGGATTTTAAAAGGAAGACGAACAATGATGGTAAGTATCACCATTAAGAAAGCTCGACTTGTCGTTAAGATGTTTTCTGACAAGTTCAAGGAGTTGACTGCGGTGAGACTTTCTCACTCGTAGCGATGATAAGAGTCTGTTGGAATTGTATTAGCAGTTACTGCATTATTTATGAAATCTTGCAGATAGGATGTCAAAACATTGTTTCCTCGACAATTTTCTTGAGGAAAGGTTGTATGTGATACAACCAGAAGGTTTTTGTCAATCCTGAAAGATGCTAACAAGTATGCAAAGCTCCAGCAATCCTTCTAAGGACTGGAGTAAGCATCTCGGAGTTGGAATGTATGCTTTGATGAGATGATCAAAGATTTTGGGTTTATACAAAGTTTATGAGAAACTTGTATTTCCAAAGAAGTGAGTAGGAGCACTATAGAATTTTTGATGAGTATATGTTGTTAACATATTGTTGATCAGAAATGATGTAGAATTTCTGTAAAGCATGCAGGGTTATTTGAAAAGTGTTTTTCAATGGAAAACCTGGATTAAGCTGCTTGAACATTGAGCATCAAGATCTATAAGGATAGATCAAAAAACGCTTAATAGTACTTTCAAATGAATACATACCGTGACAAGATTTTGAAGGAGTTCAAAATAGATCAGCCAAGAAGGAGTTCTTGGCTGTGTTACAAGGTGTGAGTATTGAGTAAGACTCAAGACCTGACCACGGTAGAAGAGAGAGAAAGGACGAAGGTCGTCCCCTATGCTTTAGATGTAGGCTCTACAGTATGCTATGCTGTGTACCGCACCTGAAGTGTGCCTTGCCATGAGTCAGTCAAGGGGTACAAGAGTGATCCGGGAATGGATCGCATGACAGCGGTCGAACTTATCCTTAGTAACTAGTGGACTAAGGAATTTTCTCGACTACGGAGGTGGTAAAAGAGTTCGTCATAAATGGTTACGTCGATGCAAACTTTGACACTAATCCGGATGACTCTGTGTAGTAAACCGGATTCGTATAGTAGATCGGTTATTTGGAATAGCTCCAAGTAGTGCGTGGTAGCTGCATCTACAAGATGACATAGAGATTTGTAAAGCACACACGGATCTGAAAGGTTCAGACCCGTTGACTAAAAACCTCTCTCACAAGCGAGATATGAACAAACCCCATGGGTGTTGGACTCATTACAATCACATAGTGATGTGAACTAGATTATTGACTCTAGTGCAAGTGGGAGACTGTTGGAAATATGCCCTAGAGGCAATAATAAAATGGTTATTATTGTATTTCCTTGTTCATGATAATTGTCTATTATTCATGCTATAATTGTATTAACTGGAAACCGTAATACATGTGTGAATACATAGACCACAACATGTCCCTAGTAAGCCTCTAGTTGACTAGCTCGTTGATCAATAGATGGTTATGGTTTCTTGACCATGGACATTAGATGTCATTGATAACGGGATCACATCATTAGGAGAATGATGTGATGGACAAGACCCAATCCTAAGCATAGCACAAGATCGTGTAGTTCGTTTTGCTAGAGCTTTTCTAATGTCAAGTATCGTTTCCTTAGACCATGAGATTGTGCAACTCCCGGATACCGTAGGAATGCTTTGGGTGTACCAAACGTCACAACGTAACTCGGTGTCTATAAAGGCACACTACGGGTATCTCCAAAAGTGTCTGTTGAGTTGGCACGAATCGAGACTGGGATTTGTCACTCCGTGTGACAGAGAGGTATCTCTGGGCCCACTCGGTAATGCATCATCATAATGAGCTCAATGTGACTAATGAGTTAGCCATAGGATCATGCGTTACGGAACAAGTAAAGAGACTTGCCAGTAACGAGATTGAACGAGGTATGGGGTTACCGACGATCGAATCTCGGGCAAGTAACATACCGATAGACAAAGGGAATTGTATACGGGATTGATTGAATCCCCGACATTGTGGTTCATCTGATGAGATCATCGTGGAACATGTGGGAGCCAATATGGGTATCCAGATCCTGCTATTGGTTATTGGTCGGAGAGATGTCTCGGTCATGTCTGCATGGTTCCCGAACCCGCAGGGTCTACACACTTAAGATTCAATGACGCTAGAGTTGTTATGGGAAATAGTATGTGGTTACCGAAGGTTGTTCAGAGTCCCGGATGAGATCCCGGACATGACGAGGAGTTCCAGAATGGTCCGGAGTTGAAGATCGATATATTGGAAGAAGGGTATTGGAGTCCGGAATTGTTCCGGGGGTACCGGGTGACGACCAGCGTGTCCGAAAGGGGTTTCGGAGGCCCTGGCAAGCGTTGGGGGGCCTTATGGGCCAAGGGGAGGGGGCACATCAGCCCACTAAGGGACTGAGCGCCCCTCCCACCCCATATCACGTAACTTGGAGAGGTGGGGGCGCCTCCCCTAGGGAAGCCACCCCTCCCGGCTTGGGGGGCAAGTTTCCTAGGGGTGGGGGCGCCCAAACCCATCTAGGGTTTTCCCTGTGGCCGCCGCCCCTCCTCTAGGGAACCCTAGGGCGGCTCCTCCACCCCCTTCCCCCTATATATAGTGAGGGAGAGAGAGGGCAGCCGCACCCCCTTCCCTGGCGCAGCCCTCCCTCCTCCTACACCTCCTCCTCCTCCATAGTGGTTGGCGAAGCCCTGCTGGAGAACCACGAGCTCCATCGCCACCATGCCGTCATGTTGCTGGAGTTCTCCCTCAACATCTCCTCTCCCCTTGCTGGATCAAGAAGGAGGAGACGTCCCCGGACTGTACGTGTGTTGAATGTGGAGGCGCCGTCCGTTCGGCGCTAGATCGGATCTTCCGTGATTTGAATCGCCACGAGTACGACTCCATCAACCGCTTTATTGTAACGCTTCCGCTTAGCGATCTTCAAGGGTATGAAGATGCACTCCCTCTCTCTCATTGCTAGCATCTCCTAGATTGATCTTGGTGACAAGTAGGAAATTTTTGAATTATTGCTAAGTTCCCCAATAGCGTGCCTTGGTTGCGCGGCCTCCCTGGCCGCGCTTCCACTCGGCGGAGGTGATGCCAGACTTCATCGTTTGGTCGGAGAACCCGGCTGACACTTGGCTTCAGCTCCCGCGGTTCTTCGTCGGCGAACTGTCGTCCGCAGATCCAGACGGTCTATGGCTGCAGGTGGACGGTTGCTGCAGTAGGGCTTCGTGGGTCGCGGTGGAGGTCTCCGCCACGGGCAATGCGGTCCTGGCTCGTGGCTGGCCGATGTTCGCCTGCACACACGGGGTGGGTAGGCGGTGTGCCCTCCACTTCAAGTACGATGGCGATGCGACCCTCTTTGTGAGGGTGTTCGGGGAAGATGGTCACCGTGCCGGGTGCTGCCCCGAGGAAAACGGCGGCGACAAGGTGCTCGGCCTTGGTGATGGTCGTGACGAGGAGGGAGGCGGGCCCGGCCATGTCTCGTCCAGCTATGGCGACTCTTCTTCCGGTGGAAGCTCCAGCAGTGGCGGCTACGACTAGCTACCACACCCTCTTCGAAGGTGACAGCGGGTCGGCTCGTCGTCGCGCTCCGGTGAAGCGCGAGGAGGGGTCCGGCTGAGCTCAGGAGAGCGCCACGAACCCGTCCTCGCGACCTGCCGCAGGAGCACGTCCCGCTTTTGTTTCATTCTTCCTTTCCTTCCTACATTAGAGAAAGACAAGTATGGGGCCCCGTGGGGGCGTGCAGCAAACCATGATTTCCAGGTTGTTATGTTGTGTTTATCATTCCTGTGATGTGTTGCAACGTCATGATTTTTGCATGCGCGTAGAATGACTTAGCTCGATGCGCCTGAGGTAGATCCTGCTTTGCGAGACGTGCATTTCTCCGTACTTGACGAGGAGGAACTACGAAAATTTGCTAGGAGATACATACCTGGTCCGCGTCATTGTAGCCTGCTGGCTAGCGCGCGTCACCTGTGCATGGCCACGACCCAGCGTCTCGTGCCGCGGTACCTGAGGGGCACGGATTGAGGGGGTGCGCCATCTTGCGGCTCAAACGAGAGTGCCTCGCAAGAAACAGACAAAACGCTCATGAGGGCCCGAGGGGCACCTGTCCAGCCTCCTCGCGAGGGACGCGAGAGAGGGTAGAGGTCAAACAAAGAACCGAAGGCACAAACAGGGGCAGAAACGAAGGAACAAGATCAGCAAGCGACACCGGAAAGCAAATTTCGATTAAAGAGGGGCAAGCCAACTGCAGAAAGCAAATGAAAAGCCGCGTCCGGCACCTAGTCTAGTCTTCTTGTCTTCTCACCAACGCGGAGCTAAGTGCTGCCACTAGTCGTCGGAGGGAGCCCCCGAGGCCCGAGGGCGGCACTCCTAAGACTCCGATGCATGTACATCCCCACTCATTATTACGTGAGAGTGTCACGAGCGGAGATTCTTCACAGGCACTGGGCCTTGCTTCACATGCACTGGGCCTTGCTTCATGGATACAACTTCCTGAGGTGCTGGATGTTCCAGGCGTTCTGGATGGGGACCCCGTCCTGCGTCTCCAGGCGCGCGGCGCCAGGCCTAGAGACGTGGCGACCCGAAATGGGCCGTCCCACATGGGCGAGAGCTTGTGCAGCCCTTCCCTGGAGAGCACCCGCCTCAGGACAAGGTCACCCACATAGAGCGTCCTGGAGCGGACGTTGCGGCAGTGGTACCGCCGCAATGCCTCCTAGTGCCTCGCAGCTCGGAGCGAGGCTTCGCGGTGGCGTTCCTCCCCCAACACAAGATCCATCCTCCGCGTGGCGTCCTGCCGCCTTTCATCAAACGCCAGGACCCACGTGGAGCGATGCTTGACCCTGTGTGGGAGAACCGCTTCTGCTCCATAGACGAGGAAGAACGGGGTTTCTCCTGTCGGCCTGGTGGCGGTGGTGTGGATGGACCACAACACGGACTGGAGCTCGTCGTGCCAGCCCCAGCCGCAGGCCTCGAGCTTCTTCTTGAAGGTCCTAGTCTTGAGACCCCTCAGGACTTCCGCGTTGGCGCGTTCGGCTTGGCCGTTGCTCCTCGGGTGTGCCATAGAGGTGTAGCAGATCTGCGTCCCAAGGTTAGCACAATATGTTTTGAAGAGATTGCTAGTGAACTATGAACCATTGTCGGTGATGATGCGATTAGGGACCCCAAATCGGCTCACAACGCCCTTGATGAACTTGACTGCTGACCCGGCTGGGATGGTGCGGACGGCTTCCACTTCCGCCCACTTGGTGAACTTGTCGATGGCGACATAGAGGTAGCGGTAACCTCCAGGCGCTCGAGGGAATGGACCCAGGATATCCAACCCCCAGACCACAAACGGCCATGAGAGCGGGATAGTCTGGAGGCCCTGAGCAGGCTGGTGGATCTACTTGGCGTGGAATTGGCAAGCCTCACAGGACTTCACCAGCTCGGCCCCGTCATTGAGCGCCGTGGGCCAGTAGAACCCGCTATGGAAAGCCTTGCCGACCAAGGTGTGCGATGACGAGTGGTTCCCGCAGTCTCCGCCATGTATGTCAGCTAGTAGCTCATTCCCCTGTTCCCTGGAAATGCACCATAGAGAAACATGATTTGGCCGCTTCCTGTATAGCTCACCATCCTGAATGCAGTATGCCGTAGCCTGCCGGGCCACGCGATTGATACGTCCATTTTGCATCATGCTTTTATATCAATATTTATTGCATTATGGGATGTTATTACACATTATGTCACAATACTTATGTGTATTCTCTCTTATTTTACAAGGTTTACATAAAGAGGGAGAATGCCGGCAACTGGGATTTTGGGCTGGAAAAGGAGCAAATATTAGAGACCTATTCTGCACAGCTCCAAAAGTCCTGAAACTTCACAGAAGTCATTTTCAGAATATATAAAAAATAATGAGTGCAAGAAGTTCCAAAGGGGGGCCACACCCTGCCCACGAGGGTGGGGGCGCGCCCTACCCCCCCCCCCTCCCCCCTCGGGCGCGCCCCCTGCCTCGTGGGCCCCCTGGTGGCCCTCCAATGCCCATCTTCTGCTATATGGAGTCTTTCGATGAGGAAAAAATCATAAGCCAGCTTTCGGGACGAGACTCCGCCGCCACGAGGCGGAACCTTGGCGGAACCAATCTAGGGCTCTAGCGGAGCTGTTCTACCGGGGAAACTTCTCTCCGGGAGGGGGAAATCATCGCCATCTTCATCACCAACGATCCTCTCATCGGGAGGGGGTCAATCTCCATCAACATCTTCACCAGCACCATCTCCTCTCAAACCCTAGTTCATCTCTTGTATCCAATTCTTGTCTCCAAGTCTGGGATTGGTACCTGTGGGTTGCTACTAGTGTTAATTACTCCTTGTAGTTGATGCTAGTTGGTTTATTTGGTGGAAGATCATATGTTCAGATCCTATATGCATATTAATACCCCTCTAATTATGAACATGAATATGCTTTGTGAGTAGTTACGTTTGTTCCTGAGGACATGGGAGAAGTCTTGCTATTAGTAGTCATGTGAATTTGGTATTCGTTCGATATTTTGATGAGATGTATGTTGTCTCTCCTCTAGTGGTGTTATGTGAACATCGACTACATGACACTTCACCATTATTTGGGCCTAGAGGAAGGCATTGGGAAGTAATAAGTAGATGATGGGTTGCTAGAGTGACAGAAGCTTAAACCCTAGTTTATGTGTTGCTTCGTAAGGGGCTGATTTGGATCCATATGTTTCATGCTATGGTTAGGTTTGCCTTAATACTTTTGTTGTAGTTGCGGATGCTTGCAATAGAGGTTAATCATAAGTGGGATGCTTGTCCAAGTAAGGGTAGTACCCAAGCACCGGTCCACCCACATACCAAATTATCAAAGTACCGAACGCGAATCATATGATCGTGATGAAACCTAGCTTGACGATATTCCCATGTGTCCTAGGGAGCACTTTACATCATATAAGAGTTTGTCCAGGCTTGTCCTTTGCCACCTTGCTACACTTTATTTACTTTTGTTACTTGTTGCTCGTTACCAATTATCTTATCACAAAACTATCTGTTACCTATAATTTCAGTGCTTGCAGAGAATACCTTGCTGAAAACCGCTTATCATTTCCTTATGCTCCTCATTGGGTTCGACACTCTTACTTATCGAAAGGACTACGATAGATCCCCTATACTTGTGGGTCATCATCGCTCTGCGTCTTTCTCCTTCTCTGGCAATGCGCCCTGCATCAAGTATGCCTTGAACTCCTCGATCCAGTGCCCCTCCTGAGGCTCGAGTGCCAAGAGGAGGGGTCGGGCCACGGGCGGGGGCTCCCGAGACTGGCGGCTGAGGGAGCTCCTCCTGAGGTGGCGCTGGCTCTACAGGCTGAGGTGCTGCTGAAGGCCTGAAGAGCCGTTCATCAAAGACGCCAGGCACTTGGGGCAGCCGCTTGGATGCTCTTCTGGCGATGTCATCGGCCTCTTGGTTGGCGCCACGGGGCACATGCTGCAGCTCCAGGCCCAGGAACTGCTTCTCCATTTTGCATACATCTGCGAGATATGCCTCCATGTGCTCGTCCTTTGGCTCGTACACCTTGTTGGAGAAGTTGACGAGGAGCTACGAGTCTCCCTTGATGGTGAGGTGTTTCACCCCCAGGGCCGCCACCGCCTTGAGGCCGGCGATGAGGCCCTCATACTCTGCAATGTTGTTGGAGACCTTCTCGCCCTGCTGGAAGCAGAGCTGCACTGCGTAGTAAAGTTTGTCCTGAGTGGGCAAGATGAGTACGGCTCCAGCCCCCATGCCCTGGCGCGCGAACGCGCCATCGAAGTACATGACCCAACTTTCTGGCGCTTCATCCCCTGGTGAGAGGGATCGTTTTTCGCCTGCTTCGGGCTCTGATGTATCGGTCCATTCTGCCACAAAATCGGTGAGTGCAGCCCCCTTGATGACCCTGGTTGTGCTGAACTCCAAGTCAAATGCTTGCAGCTCGATGTTCCACTCGGTGACTCTCCCCGTAGCATAGGGGCTCCTGAGCACTCTCTCCAACAGGTAGGGTGAGACGACCTTGATGGGGTGACCCTGGAAGTAGTGGCACAGCTTACGCGAAGCCACCAGGAGCGTGAGCAAGAGCTTCTGAGGCATGGGGTATCGCGCTCTCGCATCTCGTAGCACTGTGCTGACAAAGTATACTAGGTGCTCGACAAGGGTGGGAGAGCTGACAGGGTTTTTGGCTCCCGAGGACTGAGGTGTTTCCTGTGGATCTCCAGCTCCTGTGGCTTGACGACTAGCTGGTCCAGCTACCGCCTTAGGAACATCGTCTTGGCGTTATGGAGCCTTATCCGGCTGGGGGCTTCATTTGGCGAGCCCTTGACTTGGGGCTCCTCTCTAAGGGCCACCAGCGCCGCGCTAGCAGAATGGGGTGTGGCAGATAGGTAGAGTACCAAGGGCTCGCGAGGATGAGGTGCCACCATCACTGGCGGGCTGGTCAAGTATCTCTTGAGGTCTTGAAATGCTAGGTCGGCCTCAGGGGTCCACTCAAATGGACCCTTCTTCTTCATCAGCTTGAAGAACGGCAGGACATGCTCCCCCAACTTGGAGATGAAGCGCCCCACCGAAGTCATGCAGCCTGCAAGCTTTTGCATCTCCCTAAGGTTTTGTGGTGGACTCATGTCTTCGATTGCCTTGACCTTCTCCGGGTTGGCCTCGATCCCTCTGTGGGATACAAGGAAGCCTAGCAGCTTGCCGGAAGGGACACCAAACATGCACTTCTCTGGATTGAGCCGCAGTTCCACCTGGCGCAGGCTCGCAAAGGTCTCCTCCAGGTCCTGAATCAAAGTTCTTGCTTCCTGAGACTTTACCAGAATGTCGTCAACGTAGGCCTCAGCGTTCCTCCCGAGCTGCCTCCCCAAGGTGATGGGCATCAGCCGCTGGAAGGTTGCTCCTGCGTTGCGCAGTCCGAATGGCATGCAAGTGTAGAAGTATACCCCGCATGGGGTTAATAAAGCTGTCTTTTCCACATCTTCCACTACCATCTTGATCTGGTGGTATCCTGAGAATGCATCCAGGAAGCACAGCAGGTCACACTCCATAGTGGAGTCAACAATTTGGTCGATGCATGGTAGCAGAAACGAGTCCTGAGGGCAGGCCTTGTTGAGGTTGGTGAAGTCGACACACATGCGTTCCTTTCCTCCTTTCTTCGGCACAACGACTGGATTTGCCAGCCACTCCGGGTACCGGACCTCGCGAATGACACCTGCTGCCTCCAGCTTGCGGGTTTCCTGGATGATGAAAGACTACTTCTCCGTGGATTGTCACCTCGCCTTCTGCTTTACAGGGCGCACATTGGGGCACACCCTCAGATGATGTTCAATTACTCCTCTCGGGGCCCCAACTAGCTGCTTGGGCTCCCAGGCGAATACTTCCTTGTTCGCCTGCAGGAAGTCCACCAACTCCTTCTCTTTATCTGGGGCAAGGTCGACGCCTATGATAAAGGTAGCGCCAGAGGCCTCGTCCATGTCGACGGGTATCTGCTTCATCTTGGCTTGACCTTGAGTGAACAGCTGCTTCTTCTTGGTCGGCGCAGCCCCCTTGGCCCTGGGCATGGCCTTGTCAGCCGAGCAAGCTGCCGCCGTGGCCCTGAAGGCTAGCTTGAGGGCCGCCACAGCTTCCTTGGTGTCCCTGGCCACAGTAAGGACACCATTGCTTCCTGGCATCTTCATGAGGTTGTAGGCAGGATGGGTCGCCGCCATGAACTGGGCCAGCGCCGGGTACCCGAGGATGGCGTTATACGGAAAACCGATGCGGGTGATGTTGAAGTCGATTAGCTCAGAGCAGTAGTTGTCGCGCGTGCCGAAAGTCACGGGGAGACGGATTTGCCTAGGGGGTTGGAGGAGCCGCCACCAACTCCGGAGAAGGACCGGTTGGGCGAAGCCGCTCGAGCAGTATGTGAAGGAGACTAAAGGCCTCCACAGAGAGCATGTTGAGGCCGGCGCCGCCGTCGATGAGGGTCTAGGTGACAGCTACACTGCATATGGTCGGTGTGCAAAGCATCGGAAGCACACCCAAATCGACAGTGTTGACGGGGTGATCTCCTAAGTCGAAGATCAGGTCGGCCTTGGGCACCGCCCACCCCGGGGGAGCACCCTGCCTTGTGGAGGCGGCGCCGGTCTGGCGAAAGAACGGCTTGATGTGACGGTCCGAGGGTGGCGTGATGTCTACTACACAACCTTCTTCTTGTAGACATTGTTGGGCCTCCAAGTGTAGAGGTTTGTAGGATAGTAGCAAATTTCCCTCAAGTGGATGACTTAAGGTTTATCAATCCGTGGGAGGTGTAGGATGAAGATGGTCTCTCTCAAGCAACCCTGCAACTAAATAACAAAGAGTCTCTTGTGTCCCCAACACACCCAATACAATGGTAAATTGTATAGGTGCACAAGTTCAGCGAAGAGATGGTGATGCAAGTGCAATATGGAGGGTAGATATAAGTTTTTGTAATCTGAAAATATAAAAACAGCAAGGTAACTAATGATAAAAGTGAGCACAAACGGTATTGCAATGCGTTGAAACAAGGCCTAGGGTTCATACTTTCACAAGTGCAAGTTCCCTCAACAATAATAACACAATTAGATCATATAACTATCCCTCAATATGCAACAAAGAGTCACTCCAAAGTCACTAATAGCGGAGAACAAACGAAGAGATTATTGTAGGGTACGAAACCACCTCAAAGTTATTCTTTCCGATCAATCTGTTAGGGCTATTCCTATAAGTGTCACAAACAGCCCTAGAGTTTGTAGTAAAATAACACCTTAAGACGCAAATCAACCAAAACCCTAATGTCACCTAGATACTCCAATGTCACCTCAAGTATCCGTGGGTATGATTATATGATATGCGTCACACAATCTCAGATTCATCTATTCAACCAACACAAAGAACTTCAAAGAGTGCCCCAAAGTTTCTACCGGAGAGTCAAGACGAAAACATGTGCCAACCCCTATGCATAAGTTCACGAGGTTACGGAACTCGCAAGTCGATCACCAAAACATACATCAAGTGGATCACGTGATATCCCATTGTCACAATAGATAAGCACATGCAAGACATACATAAAGTGTTCTCAAATCCTTAAAGACTCAATCCGATAAGATAACTTCAAAGGGAAAACTCAATCCATTACAAGAGAGTAGAGGGGGAGAAACATCATAAGATCCAACTATAATAGCAAAGCTCGCGATACATCAAGATCGTGCCAACTCAAGAACATGAGAGAGAGAGAGAGAGAGATCAAACACATAGCTACTGGTACATACCCTCAGCCCCGAGGGTGAACTACTCCCTCCTCATCATGGATAGCGCTGGGATGATGAAGATGGCCACCGGAGAGGGATTCCCCCCTCCGGCAGGGTGCCGGAACGGGTCTAGATTGGTCTTCGGTGGCTACAGAGGCTTCTGGCAGCGGAACTCCCGATCTATTCTGCTCCCCAATGTTTTTAGGGTATATGGACATATATATAGGTGAAAGAAGTCGGTCAGGGGAGCCACGAGGGTGGGGGCGCGCCCAGGGGGTAGGGCGTGCCTCCCTGCCTTATGGCCACCTCGAAGCTTCCCTGACGTCTACTCCAAGTCTCCTGGATTGCTTCCCTTCCAAAAATAACTCTCCCGAAAGTTTCATTCCGTTTGGACTCCGTTTGATATTCCTTTTCTTCCAAACACTGAAATAGGCAAGAAAACAACAATTTGGGTTGGGCCTCCAGTTAATAGGTTAGTCCCAAAAATAATATAGAAGTGTATAATAAAGCCCATAAACATCCAAAACAGATAATATAATAGCATGGAACAATCAAAAATTATAGATACGTTGGAGACGTATCAGCATCTCCAAGCTTAATTCCTGCTCGTCCTCGAGTAGTTAAATGATAAAAATAGAATTTTTGATGCGGAATGCTACCTAACATATTTATCCATATAATTCTCTTTGTTGTGGCAAGAATATTCAGAGCCGAAAGATTCAAGACAAAATTTTAACATTGACATAAAAATAATAATACTTCAAGCATACTAACAAAGTAATCATGTCTTCTCAAAATAACATGGCCAAAGAAAGCTATCCCTACAAAATCATATAGTCTGGCTATGCTCCATCTTCATCACACAAAATATTTAAATCATGCACAACCCCAATGACAAGCCAAGCAATTGTTTCATACTTTTGATGTTCTCAAACTTCTTCAATCTTCACGCAATACATGAGCATGAGCCATGCACATAGCACTATAGGTGGAATAGAATGGTGGTTGTGGAGAAGACAAAAAGGAGAAGATAGTCTCACATCAACTAGGCATATCAACGGGCTATGGAGATGCCCATCAATAGATATCAATGTGAGTGAGTAGGGATTGCCATGCAACAGATGCACTAGAGCTATAAGTGTATGAAAGCTCAAAAATAAACTAAGTGGGTGTGCATCCAACTCGCTTGGTCACGAAGACCTAGGGCATTTTGAGGAAGCCCATCATTGGAATATTGATACGTCCCCAACGTATCTATAATTTTTTATTGCTCCATGTTATATTATCTACTGTTTCAGACATTATTGAGCTTTATTATCCACTTTTATATTATTTTTGGGACTAACCTATTAACCGGAGGCCCAGCCCAGAATTGTTGTTTTTTGCCTGTTTTAGGGTTTCGAAGAAAACGAATATCAAATGGAGTCCAAACGGAATGAAACCTTCGGGAACATGATTTTCTCATCGAATACAACTCAGGAGACTTGGACCCTACGTCAAGCCATGTAACAGGAGCCCACGAGGTAGGGGCGCACCTACCCCTCCCCCCCCCCAGGCGCACCCTCCACCCTCGTGGGGTCCCTGTTGCTCCACCGACGTACTTCTTCCTCCTATATATATCCACGCACGCCCAAACGATCAAAACGGAGCCAAAAACCTAATTCCACCGCCGCAACTTTCTGTATCCATGAGATCCCATCTTTGGGCCTGTTCCGGAGCTCTGCCGGAGGGGGCATCGATCACGGAGGGCTTCTACATCATCATCCAAGCCCCTCCGATGAAGTGTGAGTAGTTTACTTCAGACCTTCGGGTCCATAGTTAGTAGCTAGATGGCTTCTTCTCTCTTTTTGGATCTCAATACAATGTTCTCCTCCTCTCTCGTGGAGATCTATTCGATGTAATCTTCTTTTTGCGGTGTGTTTGTTGAGATCGATGAATTGTGGGTTTATGATCCAGTTTATCTATGAATAATATTTGAATCTTCTCTGAATTCTTTTATGTATGATTGGTTATCTTTGCGAGTCTCTTCGAATTATCAGTTTGGTTTGGCCTACTAGATTGGTTTTTCTTGCCATGGGAGAAGTGCTTAGCTTTGGGTTCTATCTTGTGGTGTCCTTTCCCAGTGACAGAAGGGGCAGCAAGGCACGTATTGTATTGTTGCCATCAAGGATAACAAGATGGGTTTTTTTATCATATTGCATGAAACTATCCCTCTACATCATGTCATCTTGCTTAAGGCGTTACTCTGTTTTTAACTTAATACTCTAGATGCATGCTGGATAGCGGTCGATGAGTGGAGTAATAGTAGTAGATGCAGGCAGGAGTCGGTCTACTTGTCTCGGACGTGATGCCTATATACATGATAATACCTAGATATTCTCATAACTATGCTCAATTCTGTCAATTGCTCAACAGTAATTTGTTCACCCCCTGTAGAATACCTATGCTCTTGAGAGAAGCCACTAGTGAAACCTATGGCCCCCAGGTCTCTTTCTCATCATATCAATCTCCATCACTTTATTATTGCTTTGCTTTCTACTTTGCCTTTTACTTTTCACTTTGCATCTCTATACCAAAAATACCAAAAATATTATTTATTATCTCTATCATATCTCACTTTCTTAAGTGACCGTGAAGGGATTGACAACCCCTAAGCGTGTGGGTTGCATTGAGCTATTGTTTTTGTGTAGGTACAAGGGACTTGCGCGTAGCCTCCTACTAGATTGATACCTTGGTTCTCAAAAACTGAGGGAAATACTTATGCTACTTTGCTGCATCATCCTCTCCTCTTCGGGGAAATCCAACGCAGTGCTCAAGAGGTAGCAAGAAGAATTTCTGGCGCCGTTGCCGGGGAGTCTGTGCAAAAGTCAACATACCAAGTACCCATCACAATCCCTATCTCTTGCATTACATTATTTGCCATTTGCCTCTCGTTTTCCTCTCCCCCACTTCACCCTTGCCGTTTTATTCGCCCTCTCTCTCTATCCTCCCTCTCTTTCTCTATTTACTTTTTGTTTGCTCGTGTGTTGGATTGCTTGTTTCTCGCAATGGCTCAAGATAATACTAAATTGTGTGACTTCACCAATACCAACAATAATGATTTCCTTAGCACTCCGATTGCTCCTCTTACCGATGCTGAATCTTGTGAAATTAATACTGCTTTGCTGAATCTTGTCATGAAAGATCCGTTCTCCGGCCTTCCTAGTGAAGATTTAACTACCCATCTTAATAGCTTCATTGATTTGTGTGACATGCAAAAGAAGAAATATGTCGATAATGATATTGTTAAATTGAAGCTATTTCCTTTTTCTCTTAGAGATCATGCTAAAGCTTGGTTTTCATCTTTGCCTAAAAATAGTATTGATTCATCGAACAAGTGCAAAGATGCTTTTATCTCTAAGTATTTTCCTCCCGCTAAGATCATCTCTCTTAGAAACGATATTATGAATTTTAAGCAACTTGATCATGAACATGTTTCACAAGCTTGGGAGAGAATGAAATTAATGATACGTAACTGCACTACTCATGGTTTGAATTTGTGGATGATTATACAAAAATTTTATGCCGGATTGAGTTTTGCTTCTAGAAATCTTTTAGATTCGGCCGCGGGAGGCACTTTTATGGAAATCACTTTAGGAGATGCTACTAAACTCCTAGATAATATTATGGTTAATTATTCTCAATGGCACACTGAAAGATCCACTAATAAAAAAGTGCATGCGATAGAAGAAATTAATGTTTTGAGTGGAAAGATGGATGAACTTATGAAATTATTTGCTACTAAGAGTGTTTCATCTGATCCTAATGATATGCCTTTGTCTACTTTGATTGAGAATAATAATGAATCTATGGATGTGAATTTTGTTGGTAGGAATAATTTTGGTAACAACGCGTATAGAGAAAATTTCAACTCTAGGCCTTATCCTAGTAATCCCTCTAATAATTATGGTAATTCCTACAACAATTCTTATGGAAATTATAATAATATGCCCTCTGATTTGAATCTAATATTAAAGAATTTATTTCTTTGCAAAAGAATTTTAATGCTATGATTGAAGAAAAATTGCTTAAGATTGATGATTTGGCTAGGAACGTTGATAGAATTTCTCTTGATGTTGATTATTTAAAGCTTAGATCTATTCCTCCTAAGCATGATATCAATGAGTCTCTCAAAGCCATGAGAATTTCCATTGATGAGTGCAAGGAAAGAACCACTAGGACGCGTGCTATGAAAGATGCCTTTATTAAAGCGTGTTCTTCCAATTCCTATGAAAATAAATATGAAGATCTAAAAGTTATTGATGTGTCCCCTATTAAATCTTTGTTTTGCAATATTAATCTTGATAATGATGGGACTGAATATGATCCACCTTTACCTAGAAGGCGTTCTAAAAATTCGGAGTATTTAGATCTTGATGGTGAAATTGTTAAAAGTGGGATTAAAAGAAATAAACCCTAGATGTTGCTAAACCCACTATATTGGATTTCAAGGAATTTAATTATGAAAATTGCTCTTTAATTGATTGTATTTTCTTGTTGCAATCCGTGCTAAATTATCCTCATGCTTATATTCAAAATAAAGCCTTTACCGAACATATCGTTAATGCCTTGATGCAATCTTATGAAGAAAAACTTGAGTTGAAATTTTATATCCCTAGAAAACTTTATGATGAGTGGGAACCTACTATTAAAATTAAAATTAAAGATTATGAGTTTTATGCTTTGTGTGATTTGGGTGCTAGTGTCTCTACTATTCCCAAAACTTTGTGTGATTTGCTAGATTTCCGTGATTTTGATGATTGCTCTCTAAACTTGCATCTTCCGGATTCCACTATTAAGAAACCTATGGGAAGAATTAATGATGTTCTTATTGTTGCAAATAGGAATTATGTTCCCGTAGATTTTATTGTTCTTTGCAGTCCTTCTTGCCCTATTATTCTCGGTAGACCTTTCCTTAGAACGGTTGGTGCAATTATTGATATGAAGGAAGGGAATATTAGATTTACATTTCCATTAAAAAAGGGCATGGAACACTTCCCTCTAAAGAAAATAAAATTACCATATGAATATATCATGAGAGCCACTTATGGATTGCCTACCAAAGATGGCAATACCTAGATCTATTCTTGCTTGTTATGCCTAGCTAGGGGCTTTAAACGATAGCGCTTGTTGGGAGGCAACCCAATTTTATTTTTATTCCTTGATTTTTTTTTCTCCTGTATAGTAATAAATAAATTATTTTGGCCTCTGTTTTGGTTATCTTTTTTGTGTTTAATTAGTGTTTGTGCCAAGTAGAACCGTTGGGAAGACTTGGGGAAAGTCTTGTTGAACTTACTGTAAAAAAACAGAAACTTTAGCGCTCACGAGAACTGCTGTCATTTTTATTTGGAGAGTTCTATTTAGTTAATTCTTTTTTCAGATGATTAATAGAGAAATTCCTCACTTACAGAAATTTAATTTAGAATTTTTGGGGTTCCAGATCTTGCGCTAGATACAGATTACTACAGACTGTTCTGTTTTTGACAGATTCTGTTTTCGTGTGTTGTTTGCTTATTTTGGTGAATCTATGGCTAGTAAAATAGTTTATAAACCATAGATAAGTTGGAATACAGAAGGTTTAACACCAATATAAATAAAGAATGAGTTCATTACAGTACCTTGAAGTGATCTTTTGTTTTCTTTTGCTAACGGAGCTCACGAGATTTTCTACTTTAAGTTTTGTGTTGTGAAGTTTTCAAGTTTTGGGTAAAGATTTGATGGATTATGGAATAAGGAGTGGCAAGAGCCTAAGCTTGGGGATGCCCATGGCACCCCCAAGATAATCTAAGGACAACTAAAATCCAAAGCTTGGGGATGCCCCGGAAGGCATCCCCTCTTTCGTCTACTTCTATCGGTAACTTTACTTGGAGCTATATTTTATTCACCACATGATATGTGTTTTGCTTGGAGCGTCTTTTATGATTTGAGTATTTTCTTGTTAGTCTACCACAATCATCCTTGCTGTACACACCTTTTTAGAGAGCCATACATAATTTGGAATTTGATAGAATACTCTATGTGCTTCACTTATATCTTTTGAGCTCTATAGTTTTACTCTAGTGCTTCACTTATATCTTTTGAGTTTTATAGTTTTGCTAGTGCTTCACTTATATATTTTAGAGCATGGTGGTGGATTTGTTTTATAGAAAATATTGATCTCTCATGCTTCACTTAGATTATTTTGAGAGTCTTAATAGCATGGTAATTTGCTTAATAATAATATGCTTGGTATTCAAGATTTGTAAAACTTTCTTTTGAGTGCGTTGAATACTAAGAAAAAAATTGATGCTTGATAATTGTTTTGAGATATGAGGATGGTGATATTAGAGTCATGCTAGTTGAGTAGTTCTGAATTTGAGAAAGGTTTGTGTTAAAGTTTGTGATTCACGTAGCATGCACGTATGGTGAACCGTTATGTGATGAAGTCGGAGCATGATTTATTTATTGATTGTCTTCCTTATGAGTGGCGGTCGGGGACGAGCGATGGTCTTTTGCTACCAATCTATCCCCCTAGGAGCATGCGTGTAATACTTTGGTTTGATAACTTCTAGATTTTTGCAATAAGTATATGAGTTCTTTATGACTAATGTTGAGTCCATGGATTATACGCACTTTCCTTCCTTCCACCATTGCTAGCCTCTATAATACCGCACACTTTTCGCCGGTATCATACACCCACCAAATACCTTCCTCAAAACAGCCACCATACCTACCTATCATGGCATTTCCATAGCCATTCCGAGATATATTTCCATGCAACTTTCCACCGTTCCGTTCATTATGACACACTCCATCATTGTCATATTGCTAGTGTCGGGGATTGGGTGCGACATATGCCAATGGATGGCTTATCATGGTGGGGGCGAGTAGAACGTCGCCGGTGCCTGGAAACGGGATGAGGCGTAGACAAAAACACCGACGGACTTTACCCAGGTTCGGGGCTCTCCTAGGAGATAACACCCCTAGTCGTGCTCTGCGGGGTCTCCGCATGATCACTAAGGCAAAAGTGAGTACAATGGTGCTCCTCGAGCTGTATCTGTGGACAGGAGGAGGCTAGGCCAGCTCTCCCCCCCTTCTCTAAGGTCTGGTCTAGTTCTAAGGGATCGGAACCCTTTGCATGGGTGCCCTGGGGGTTTATATAGGCCTACCTCCCAGGGGTACAATGGTAAACCGACTGGGCGCAGGGCCCAGCCGTCAGTCTCTTCACCTGTCGGCATCTATGCCAACTGCTAGGGCCCACCGGCTGGTGGGCCCCGCTGACTGGTCTGGTACGGAGCCGACAGGCCATACCCGCCGCTTGCGGGTCTTGCCGGCTGCCGATTACTGTAGCCGTGCCTCTAATGATGCAGGCTTGGTCATGGGGTTGTGGCTACAGCCCTGTTACCTGGCGGGCAATTACTGTAGCCACTCCCCGTCTCATCTGGTTAATGGAGTGTGGGACCCATGGGAGGGGCAGGCCGACTTCCGGGGGCCGGCTCCCTTCGGGTCCGACTGGTGGCGCTCTTGCCGTCTTCTGGACTCTTGCTGACCGGTAGGGGCCATCAGTCGTGGTCCGTACCAACAGGCCGTCGTGGTTGCAAGACTCTGCCCACTGTTGCTAAGGTCAGGGATGGCACGACAACAGTGCCTCGCCGGACGGAGATCTCCTCTGGTACGGCGCAATGTGGCCTAGCCATCCCATGAAAAGGGGAGGGAGTGGGCTTTACTGTTGTCACTCCCGTCCCATCCCCCCTTATGAGGGCATGGGCTTTGTTGGTGTCGTGGGCCGACTCCCCGTGGCCGGCTTCTCTGGGAGCCGCCAGGCGGGAGTCGGCCCGTCTTGACCTCGCCTCCAGGACTCGGCCGCATGCGGGCAGTCGGCTGTTCCTTTAGCCGGCCTCTGGAAGGCGGCTCTCCATCCTGGTGTCTTGAGGGGCGCAGTCAGCCCCGATGTCTTGAAAGGTTCTGGGCCTCGGGTTAGCCTACCCGTGGCCCATTACTCCGACAGTAGTCCCCGAAGCTGGTGAGGCGCCACGGACGATCAGCCGAGGAGCCTCAGCAGTTTCTTTCTCCGAGTGCTTCAGGTGAGACCTCCTTTGACTTCTGCCGGGCCGACTAGTAGGAGTCGGAGTCGCCTGACTTTGACTTGTCCAAAAATGCTTTCAAATCCCTCGGCGGGAACTCATTAGCGTGTGAGCTAAGCTTCCTGACCGCCACCCACTCCGTGCCCGCCATGTGGCAACCAGTGGCCGGGCCAGCCCGCCTACCCATCCGCGAGATGGGACATGTCTGTAGGCGGGGCCCGCCACTACCATGCCTCGGCACGCGGGCGGATCTGCTGCGGCCATGGGGGGTGGTTGAGGTTCCCATGGAATTACCGCGCGCAGTAACTTTGCACAATAAACATGGGGGACGTGGAGTAGTGGGCGCAGTAAATCCCACAACTGCCCCCTCGGCTTCGCAGCCCATTGGGCTATAAGTAGGGGGAGGAGGGGAGACGGCAGAGCACGCGCGTCCCACCTCCCCACTGCTTCTTCTTCTTCTTCTTCTCTCCGCCGCACCTCAAGCTATGTCGGGCGCTACGGCAGTCTGCTCACGATGAGCTCTTCCTCCGCCGTCACGCCCCCCATGGCGCATTCCGGCACCTGGGATGGTTCGGAGGTCCACGACGACCACGTCGATTTCCTTCGCAAGACGCGTCGGTTGCCCGGCGAGGACCTCGTTCGGGTTCATCTCGCGCTGAGGGAGGAAATCTCGCCGGCGCTGCAGGAGGACGAACGGGTCGTCTTCCACTCGCACTGCCTGCGCGGCCTAGGCCTGCCGGCGAGCAACTTCTTCCGCTCCTTCCTTGAGTTCTACAGACTCCAGCCGCACCACCTCACCACCAACATGGTGGTGCTGTTGTCCGCCTTCGTCACTCTGTGCGAAGGCTTCATCGGCGTTCTCCCCACCCTGGAGCTCTGGGGGGAGTTCTTACTCCAAGCTCGGCACCCAAGCCGCGGGCGTGCCGGCTCAGTGCGGCGCGTTCATCGCCATGCGGAGGTCGGGGGCCGACAACCCGTTTCCCTCCATCAAGCTGATCAGGTCGGTGAAGATGTGGCAGCGGTCGTACTTCTACGTGAAGAACGTCTCCGCGGAGGGCGACTGGATCAACCTGCCGACCTACGTAGCCAGCCCGCGGGCTGGGAGGCAGCCCAACTGGTCGCACCGGGCCCGAACATTGATGCCTGCGGGAGCCGGCGCCGTTGTGCGACTTTGAGTAATGGCGCAGTCGGAGGGCCTGACCGGGCCGGACTTGCTGGCCGCCTTCATGGCGCGCCAAGTGCTGCCCCTCCAAAGTCGCCCCCACATGATCTGCCAGATGAGCGGGCACCGAGACCCGAGCTGAATGTGCACCAAGGAGATGCCTCACGAGGAGGTAGCCTACATGGTGAATTACCTTGCGAGCTGCGACCTCAATGAAGAGTGGTTGTTCGGCAAGGAGTCGTATTCACGTGCCACCCCTCCGCCTCTGGTGAGTCGTTTTCTTTTTCTCTTTCTCTCTGACTTCTTCGTTGTCGAGTCCATTTTGTCCGATCTGTCCAGCCGGCTTTGGTCAGAACCCCCTCCTCCAGCCAGCAGCCGGCACCGCGGGGCTGGACCGCGAATTCCTCCCCGACCGGGCAGAGAGTGATGTTGACGACCCCGACCTGGGGGCGGCGGCCCTGGAGGACGACGCCGAGGGAGGAGGCGGCGCAGCGGGCGGCCCGAGACTCGGGGTCAGTCTCGAGGACCAGCCCGATGATGACGAGGAGGTCGTCCCACGCCACCAGCCAGGGGCTGGCCAATCGAGCGTGGGCTCGTCAGCTCCGCCGGACGCGCAAGGCGGCGGCAAGAAGCGCAGGGCCGGGGCGAGCCTGTTTGGCAGCCGGCCGAAGAAGCCCAAGGGCTCAGCCGCGGCGACCAAGCGGGACGAGGCGGCCGCAAAGGCCAACCGCTTCCGCAAGGCGGTGAAGACGTCGCAGCTTGTTTCAGCGTAAGCACCACCTCCCTTCGCATCTTTGTATCTGAAATTTCTTTACTTTGTTTTCCGGCTTTAGGGCCCCTCTCTCTCTTGAGAAGTCGGCCGCCGGCTCCATCGTGAAGTCGGCAGAGACCTCCTCCACCACCCGGCGGGTTGACCCCGCCGCCGACCTCCGGGAGGCGACGGAGCAGAACACGTGGGAGGCGCGTGAGGAGCGGGAAGCCTCCCGCCTGAAGACGGCGGAAGCCGACAAGGCGGAGGCCACTGCTCTGAAGAAGCTGGCGGAAGCCGAGGCCGCCGATGCGGAGAAGAAGCGCGCGGAGGAAGCCGCACGCCACCAGTCGGCAGTGTTTGTCGTCCCCTTGAACTCCGCACCGCCGCCGCCGCCGGAGTTCTCGGCGCAGACTGGAGAAGCTGGCGACGAGAACCCGGTCATGGAGAGGGACGCCGACGCCACCGCTACACCGGAGGTCATTGTGCCGCCACCGCTACCCTCCGGAGGCGTGCCAGGCGGACAACCGGTGGATCCACCAGTGCCGCCAACCGGAGGCGCGGCGGTGACGGGCCTGGCCCTTGAGGTCAGTACGCCAACACGCCGCCGTCTCGCGAAGGCGGCCTCAGCGTCGCGTCCTCTGGAGACCGGCGCTGCAAGCTCCTCGATCCCGGACACCGAGGTGTCGAGCGCCGCGCCCACCGGGTGGGTGCGGGGAGGCGGGACGGACCCGTTGAACCGGGCGCTCTTGGACGTCCAAGCCAAGCTCCGGGCTGAGGGCGATGCCATCAAGGAGTGCACCAAGGCATACCTGGCGTCACGAACAGCCATCCGGGTACGCATCCTTTCTTTGCTTTGCTTCCTTGTTTTTTCTTTGTGGGGGCGCGCCAGCGCACCCACTGGGTGTAGTCCCCGAGTTTCAGGCCGGCTGCTGAGCAAGCGGCTCGGAACTCTAATCGGCGAGTTCCAAGTACCAACGCTTTTTTATGAAATTTTGATGCAGGATTACCACAATCTTCGCATGACCTCCCTCAACGCCAATGTTGAGGAGCTGGCCAAGTGGACCGCCGACTTGTCGGACAGCCGGGGTGAGTTTTCTTCTTTCTCTGCGGGGGCGTGCTGGCGCACTCGCGGGTTGTAGTCCCCGAGATTCGGGCTGACTGCTGAGCAGTCGGCCCGGATCTCCCCGACGACCTTTCTTCTTTGCTGACGACTGGCATCCCTCCCCCTCCTTTTTCAGAGGCCAACGCCGCCCTTCAGCAGCAGCTGGGCAAAGTCAAAACCGCGCTGCGCGTCAGGGAGGAGGAGTGTGGTCGGTTGACGGAGGAGCGCGACCAGCTGGCTACGCAGCTGGCGGGGCAGAAGGAGCTGCTCCAGAGGGCCCAGAAGGAGGCGGAGGACAAGGAGACCACCCTTCTCGCTGAATTTGCGTCTGAGCGCTCCTCCTGGATCGACAAGGAGGCGACCCTGGTCTCCGGCTTCCAAGCAATCGAAGATCTTGTCGATGGTGAGCTTCCACTTGTTTCCTTTTCCGGGCTGCCGACTGCTAGTTGAGTCAACCTTAAATTTTTTAACTTTGTTTCTTTGCTCTTCTTCCTTAGCAGACTTCTTCCCTGACCATTCTGATGCCGCCAATCAAGCCATCAAGGCTGACCGTGAAGCACGGAGGGCGGACGGCGCACAGGTCGCCGCCGACGCCCCCCGAACTCTTAACGAGCAGATTCTAAGCATCGAGGCTCGTCTTCGGCCAGCCCACCGGATGCTGCGCCGGCTTCAACGTGTCGGCGCCCAGGCGATTGCCGCCCTATGGCCGGACATGCAGGCACCACGCACCCCCAGTCGGACTGCCGACTGGTTGGAGGTGGCGACCTGCCGTCTTGAGGCCTGGAAGGGTTCTGCAGCCCGGGCTGGAGCCCGCCATGCCTTGGAATTCGCCAAGGCATGGTATCCTAGACTGAGTTTAGCCCAGTTAGCCACGTTCCGGCTGGAAGCTTAGGTGGAGCTGGCAACGGTGGAGGACGATCTCGTCAGGTGCGCCGCATCGATCACTGAGTACACCGACACTAGTGTCTTCGTCCCAGAGCGGGCTGAGAACGGCGAGGAGGTGCCGCCGGAGTGGTTCGGGCTGAACCCGGACGACGGCGAGGACTCGACGGAGGTGATCGACTCCAGTGGCGAAGAGGAAGGCGAGGAGGAGGAAGGAGACGAGGAGGAGGCGCCAGAGGTCGAGGCAGACGGCCAGCCCCAGCCCGACCGCGCCTCTAGCAACGAGCCGCGCTCAACTGAGCCAGCTGTCGCCAGGGGTGATCAGGCGGAGACCAACCAGCCGACTGCCCCGCCAACTGGCACCGCCGACCCCTCTGGTCCTCTGAGTCCATCCGCGGCTTCCTAGGCTGCCACTTTATCTTTGTTTTACCTACTTAGTAGTCTCAATGAACTTGTTATTTTGCACAATTCCACCCACTGGGTGTGGGTGTATCCTGAACTCCTATTTGATGATTCGGCCAAGGGCCTTTCTATGTAAATATTTATCCATGTTCTATCTCTTCTTGCTTATTGCTCTTTGGCTTTTTCCTTTGCTGCTTCCCTTGGTTGCCGTTTGGCTAGTCGGAGAGCCGCTCTGCGGACTGCCGCTAGATCAAATACTTGGCTTCTTTGGGAGGCAAGTACTTTAGCCATTTAGAGTTTTTAGCAAGTTAATTTAGAAAACGACGAGCTGGCTGCTCAAGAGTTGGTTGCAAAAGGCTGGAAACCGGCTTAAGCTATGTGCATGCTTTGGGTCCTTAGCCATTTTTCGTATGGACACCCATTCTACCTTACTCCTGCTTGCCAGTCAGTCGCTCTGTGATCTGCGGCTTCTAACAGGAGACGTCTTGAGTGCCACACACTACTTGTCCGGCTGCAGGAAGTCATTTCATAGCTCAAGAGGGCAAGTCCCCGGGCCGACTAGTCAAACCCGGCGCCAAGCTGTAAAGAATAACATACTCATAGGCATAACTCTTTATCATATAGATAAAAGAAGGCAGTCCCTGAGATCTTCTCGAGGGGCCCGAAGTCTTCGTACCTTAATACAAAAGGTAGCGTGATACATACTGCATTAACTGTAAAATCTTCGGAGGAGATTTGCATTCCATGGCCGCTACGTCTCTTTGCCGGAGTCATCCCTTTTGCGCGCTCGGGGCTTCTGAGCGTCAATCAGGTAGTAGGAGTCATTGCCCAACACCTTGCTGATGATGAAGGGGCCTTCCCAAGGAGCTGAGAGCTTGTGCTGGCCAGCTGTTCGCTGAATCAGCCGAAGCATAAGATCTCCTTCTTGGAAAGATCGCGGCTTGACCTTTCGATTGTAGTATCGGCGTAGGCTGTGTTGGTAGATGCTGGACCGGCTGAGTGCCAACAGTCGGCCCTCTTCCAGCAGATCGACGTCGTCTTGACGTGCTTCCTCTGCTTCCTCCTCGATGTACATGGTGGCTCGAGGGGAGTCGAACTCTATGTCCGTTGGGATGACGGCTTCGGCACCATAGACGAGGAAGAAGGGCATGAAGCCGGTTGACTTGTTTGGAGTCGTGCACAGGCTCCAGAGGATGGCTGGCAACTCATCAAGCCAGCAGCCTGCCGAGCGTTCCAGAGGCTCGACCAGCCGGGGCTTGATGCCGGACAGGATTAGGCCATTGGCTCGCTCTACTTGGCCGTTGGACTGCGAATGGGCAACGGACGCTAAGTCCAGTCGGATGCCCTGGGTCGCGCAGAAACGGGCAAGGCACCGAATTGTGATGTCGGAGATGAAGGTCACAGCAGTTGGACCATTCAAACTCTTGATTGGCTTTGCTTCTATCCACTTGGTGAACTTGTCCACTGCAACAAGTAAATGAGTCAAACCACCTCGCGCCGTCTTGAATGGTCCGACCATGTCCAGGCCCCAAACAGCAAAGGGCCAGGCAATAGGAATAGTTTTGAGTGCCGAAGCAGGTTGATGAGGCTTAGAGCGGAACTCCTGGCACCCCTTGCATTTTTGGACTAGAGATTTGGCGTCTTCAAGAGCAGTCGGCCAGAAGAAACCATGGCGGAAAGCTTTGGCGACGAGTGCTCTTGAAGCTGCGTGATGGCCACATCCGCCTTGATGGATGTCTTTGAGGATTGCCTGGCCTTGCTCTGGCTCCACACACCGCTGGTGAATGCCAGTGACGCTGCGCCTTATGAGCTCTCTATTGATGATGGCGTACGCTGCTGCCCGGTGTTGCACTTGCCGAGCCGAGATCTCATCGGCTGGCAGCTCTTTGTTCACCATGAATTTGAGGATGGGCTGGGCCCATGAAGGTGCTGCAATTTCTGCAACCGCCAAGACTGTGACTTGGACGAGGGTGTCTGGGCCGGGAGGTGGCGGGTTGGAGTTGGCAGCCGCTTGCTGTGTTGATGAAGTCCCTGGGCAGAATGGCGCAGTCCCTGGGCCGGGCTCCGAAGTCTCCGGGCCGGGCTCCGCAGTCCCCGGGCCGGGTGCGACTGCCACGATCCCCACGCCGCCTGCCGGAATACTCGCGCCGTCTGCGGGGGCTCTTGAGTCAGATCCGACTACTTCAGTAGGAGCTGGCACAAAGATGGAGTCTGACTCTGGTGATGGTTTGACTGGCGGCTTGAGGAGGTGCTGGAGGGCGACGCCAGACGGTATCGCCTGACAGGTGGAGCCGACTCGCGCCAGGGCGTCTGCTTGGTCGTTGTCATTTCTTGGTACATGGAGAAACTTGCATCCCTCGAAATACCCACTGAGTTGCTATACGAGGAAGCGGTAGCTTGCCATGTTTGCGTCCTTGGTGTCCCAATCGCTTGACGACTGCTGGACCACCAAGTCGGAGTCACCATAACACAGGATCTGGCAAATGCCGAGCTCTTTGGCTAGCCAGAGCCCGTGAATGAGTGCCTCGTACTCGGCGATGTTGTTGGAGGCGGCAAATTGATTTGCATCACATACTTGAGCTTGTCGCCCTTGGGAGAGGTGAGGACGATGCCGGCTCCCAAGCCGGTGTGCATCTTGGAGCCGTCGAAGTGCATTCGTCAGTGGGTGGAGTTGGGCGCTGGTGGTAGATACTGGGTTTCGGCCCAGTCGACGAGGTAGTCGGCCAACGCTTGCGACTTGATGGCAGTGCGAGGTTGGTAGTAGATGGTGTAGGGGGCCAAATCTATGGTCCACTTGGCCACTCGTCCCGAAGCGTCTCGGCTACCGATGATCTTGGCTAGAGGAGCCGTGCAGACCACAGTGATTGGATGCTCTTGGAAGTAAGGCTTCAATTTCTTGGCGGCAAAATGCACACCATAGCACATCTTCTGGTAGTGGGGGTAGTTTTGCTTGGAGGTCGACAGTACTTCACTCAAATGATATATTGGTCTCTGAACTGGTAGTGCTTTGCCTTCCTCCTTGCGTTCTACTACAATGACTGTGCTGACCACTCGGCTGGTGGCGGCGATGTAGAGGAGCATAGGCTCCTTAGGATTCGGAGCCGCCAGAACAGGTGGAGTCCCCAACATCTTTTTTAGTTGGACAAATTCTTCGTCCGCCTTGTGGTTCCACTCGAAAAAAGTGGTCTTCTTCATGAGCTGGTACAGGGGAAGGGCCTTCTCGCCCAGTCGACTGATGAATTGGCTGACGGACGCCAAACAGCCGGTGAATTTTTGTACGTCCAGTAGTCGGCTGGGTACCTCCATCCTTTCAATTGCCTTGATCTTCACAAGGTTGCATTCTATGTCGTGTTCGGAGACCAGAAAACCAAGGAGCTGGCGGGCTGGTACTCCGAAGACGCATTTCTCCAGGTTGATCTTGATCTGAAATCAGCGCAAGTTGTCGAAGGTCTCCTTGAGGTCTTCCAGCAGTGTTCCACGCTTCTCCATCTTCACCACCACATCATCCACGTAGACATGAGCATTTCTGCCGAGCTGCTTGAGGAGACACTTCTGCATGCATCGTTGGAAGGTGGCGCCGGTGTTCCTCAAGCCGAACGTCATGGTTAGGTAGCAGAAAGCTCCAAACGGCATGATGAAGGCAGTCTTCAGCCTGTCGGCTGGTTTAACTTGATCTGGTGATACCCTGAATATGCATCCAAGAAACTCAACAGCTCGCATCCGGCTATGGAGTCTATCACTTGGTCGATCCTTGGCAAGGCGAACGGGTCCTTGGGACATGCTTTGTTGAGGCTTGTGTAGTCAATAAACATTCGCCATTGCTTGTTCTTCTTCAGTACCAAGACTGGGTTGGCCAGCCATTCTGGGAAGAATACTTCCATGATGAAGCCGGCTGCAAGCAGCCGGGCTATTTCTTCTCCAACAACTCTCCTCTTCTCTTCTGACAAGCGGCGTAAAGGTTGTCTGACTGGTTTGGCATTAGATTGGACGTGTAATTTGTGCTCGGCGAATTCCATCGGGACACCTGGCATGTCCTTGGGGGACCATGCGAAGATGTCTCTATTCTCACGGAGGAAATCGACGAGCTCGCCTTCCTATTTGCTGTCGAGGTGGGCACCTACGACAACGTACCTCTTTGGGTGCTCTGGGTCCAAAGGTATCTTCTTTGTTTCCTTGGCCGGCTTGAACGAGCCCTCAGCTTCCGACCTTTCGGGATCAGGCGGCATCTCTGGTTGCTTGCCTGCCATCGCCACAACTCGATCTAGCAGTCGCTTCTCAGCTGCGATCACGAGGGACTCGGCCAGCCGACTGCTCTCTGATGCGCAGGCGTACGACTTCTTGTAGTCGCCAGTTATGGTCAGAATCCCTTTGGAGCTCGGCATCTTCATCTTGAAGTAGGCATAGTGGGGGACAGCCATGAACTTGGCCAGGGCTGGCCGGCCAAGCAGTGCATGGTATGGGCTCTCTAGGTCCACCACCTCGAACCATATTGACTCACGGCGGAAATGATCTTTGTCTCTGAAGAGGACGTCGATCAAGATCTTGTCGATTGGCGAGCAGGAAAGGCCAGTGACTATGTCGTGGAACACCGTCCGGCTGGACTGTAGTTGCCTCTGCCTGATTCCCAACTTCTCCATGGTGTCTTTGTACAAGATGTTGATGCTGCTGCCGCCGTCTATCGAGACTCTGGAAAAACGAGCAGATCGCTTGTCCGTGGCAAAGGTGGCGTCCAAAACCAAAGCATAGGAGCCGGGTCTGGGCATTACTTCGGGGTGGTCAGCTCGACTCTAGCTGATGGGCTTCTCAGACCAGTGCATGAACTCCGGTGTGTCAGAAGCTACTGCATTCACCTCCTGCTGCTGCAGCCGTCTGCTGCGTCGATCGTCGGCCACACTGGTGAACACGACGTATGCTCCCTGCTCTTCTGGGTACTCGTCTTGCACTCCGCCGACTGGTCTGACCGCCGGCTGCTTGGGCGGAGGGGGAGGCGGCTGCCCAGCAGGTGGGGGAGGCAAAGGCCGTCTCCCTTGGCGATCCTGGTGAGCCAGTGGCATTTCCGAGTGGTGTGGTTGGACGGCTTCGCGCCACTGTGGAACTTGCAGGGTCCATCCAGAGTCTGCTCATATGAGAAAGCCGGCTGCCAGTTGGACTTGTCGCCCTTCTGACGTCTGAGCGGAGGCTGCCCTTCCGGCTGTTGGTCTTCAATTGTTGCCACCTGCCGACTGGTGGAAGTCGGCGGGGGGGCTTTACACTTGTGGTCGTTCTGCTGTTGACGCCTACTGGTGTCTCCGGCTGGGGTTCGGGGAGCCTGAGGAGCCACTTTGCCAGTTGCACTGACCTGAATCTCCGTCTTCATGGACGAATCGGCCATGGCGTATTTGTCTGCTATGATCAGCAGCTCGTCGAGGTTTTCCGGCTCATCGCAGAGAAGCTTGTGCTTGAGGAGAGTGCCCTTTTGGCATCCTGTAGTGAAGTACTCAATAGCCTGCACCTCGTGCACGCCCTCGCAAGAGTTGCGGAGCTCGGACCAGCGCGTGAGGTAGTCGCGAGTTGACTCGCTGGGGCCTTGCACGCACAAGGAGAGCTGGCAGGGTTTGGGAGGTCGCTTCTACGTGCTGGTGAAGTTGCGGACGAAGGCGTCGGTGAAGTCGACCCAACTGTTGATGTGCGGGGCCTTAAGCTGTTCAGCCACGTCCGGGCCGTGCCCTCGAGCATGAGTGGAACGTATTTCACAGCAACACGCTTGTTGTCGTTTGCTATGCTGACGGCCGTGGAGTAGTCGACCAGCCAGTCCTACGGCTTCACGGAGCCGGTGTACTTGGGTGTGTCTCTGGGGAGCGTGAACCCTTTCGGGAAGGGCTCGTCTCGGATGCGGGGGCCAAAATACGGCGGACCCAACTCATCTTCTTCCTCAAGCGCCAGGGATCGGTGGAGACGGTCGATCCGATGGCGGGCGTCATTCTCACCGACTCCCTCTCGGCGGCCAAGGCGGTCGCCGAGCGTCGGGTGATCGACAGGCGGCGGGGAGACTCGCCTTTCCCTCCGAGGGGGAGGAGGAGGACAGTCGTCCCGTCATTCCATCGTTCTTGGGGGGCCGTCTTGGTCGTGCTCTATGGTGATGCGAGTCCGACTACGGCTGGCAGTCGGCTCCTTTCCTTTTCTTCCGCGGACGCCGCCAGTCGGCGTCCGAGACTCCGCGCCTTGATCTCGGCGCGGAAGCAGGTTGTCATTCCGTCGGCGCGGCGCATCAGTGTGGCAGCCGGCCTCGTTCGTCTCAGCAGCCACGTCAAGGAGTCGCTGGACGCGCTCCGTCATCAAGCGACGCTCTTCGCCCTCGAACTTGTCCAGCTCGTCCGCCGCCGCCTGGGCGGCTCAAATATTCTCCGCAGGTGTGGTGTAGACGGGGTGATTCGCCCCGAATAGATCGGCGATAGCGGCACCGCGCTGCTAGACCGTGCCAAGGCGGCTAGGCCCAGCTGGAGCCGGTGTGCCGCCCACCGCATGGTCCATCTCGCGCCGATAGGCTTCTGACAGGTGTCTCATGCTGGCCAGCTTTTTGGCGCCTTCGACTAGATGAAGGCGGCATGCCTCCAGCGTCTCGGTGTCGGCATCTTCAGGGATGGGCGCTGCCAGGTCTTGCAGCACCACGTGGAGCGGGTCGTAGTCACCCCCGCCGGAGTGCTCGCCATGATCGATGACAAGAACTTCTGTGATGGTGCTTCCGCCGCTCTCCACGCGAGGAAGTGGCTCGTCGTAGACCACCACGTTGGTGGGGAACGTGTCAAGCGACACGGTGTCGGAGTCGACCAACATCGGATCAGTGGATCCTACGGACTCCAAGTCCCCGGCTAGCTCGCTGGCGACGTGAAGTTGATCAAGGAGGCCCGCGAGGAGGCTCTCAGGGCCGCATGTGCCCGCGTCGGATGCGGGCTCATCGAAGAGGCGGACCTCGCCTACAAGATCGGCAAGGCAACTGGCCGCGCAGGAGATTTCAGCGCCATGCAGCGCGTCGGCACAAACTCCGTCTGGCGTGCCGGGCTGGCTGCGCTCGCCAGGGAGGAGAAGGGTTCCCGTCCAGAACATGTCTCCGGACGATGGTGCACCAGGCCCCACGGTGGGCACCAAATGTCGGGGGTTGGGTGCGACATATGCCAATGGATGGCTTATCATGGTGGGGGCGAGTAGAACGTCGCCGGTGCCTGGAAACGGGATGAGGCGTAGACACGAACGCCGGCGAACTTTACCCAGGTTCGGGGCTCTCCTAGGAGATAACACCCCTAGTCCTGCTCTGCGGGGTCTCCGCATGATCACTAAGGCAAAAGTGAGTACAATGGTGCTCCTCGAGCTGTATCTGTGGACAGGAGGAGGCTAGGCCAGCTCTCCCCCTTCTCTAAGGTCTGGTCTAGTTCTAATGGATCGGAACCCTTTGCATGGGTGCCCTGGGGGGTTTATATAGGCCTACCCCAGGGGGTACAATGGTAAACCGACTGGGCGCAGGGCCTAGCCGTCAGTCTCTTTCGCCTTTGGCCTCTATGCCGACTGCTGGGGCCCGCCGGCTGGTGGGCCCCGCCGACTGGTCTGGTACGGAGCCGATAGGCCGTACCCGCCGCTTGCGGGTCTTGTCGGCTGCCGATTACTGTAGCCGTGCCTCTAATAACGCAGGCTTGGTCATGGGGTCGTGGCTACAGCCCTGTTACCTGGCGGGCGATTACTGTAGCCACTCCCCGTCTCGTCTGGTTAATGGCGTGTGGGACCCATGGGAGGGGCAGGCCGACTTCCGGGGGCCGGCTCCCTTCGGGTCCGACTGGTGGCGCTCTTGCCGTCTTCTGGACTCTCGCTGACCGGTAGGGCCCATCAGTCGTGATCCGTACCGACAGGCCGCCGTGGTTGCAGGACTCTGCCCACTGTTGCTAAGGTCAGGGATGGCACGGCAACAGTGCCTCGCCGGATGGAGATCTCCTCTGGTACGGTGCACTATGGCCTAGCCATCCCATGAAAAGGGGACGGAGTGGGCTTTACTGTTGTCACTCCTATTCCATCCCCCCTTATGAGGGCATGGGCTTTGTTGGTGTCGTGGGCTGACTCCCCATGGCCGGCTTCTCTGGGAGCTGCCAGGCGGGAGTCGGCCCGTCTTGACCTCGCCTCCAGGACTCGACCGCATGCGGGCAGTCGGCTGTTCCTTTAGCTGGCCTCTGGAAGGCGGCTCTCCATCCTGGTGTCTTGAGGGGTGCAGTCAGCCCCGATGTCTTGAAAGGTTCTGGGCCTCGGGTTAGCCTACTCGTGGCCCATTACTCCGACAGCTAGCATGATCATGTAGTTGACATCGAATTTGTGGCAAAGCCACCGTTCATAATTCTTTCATACATATCACTCTTGATTCATTGCATATCCCGGTACACCGCCGGAGGCATTCATATAGAGTCATATTTTGTTCTAAGTATTGAGTTGTAAGAAAATCTTCATGATAGAGAGTCTCTTATGTTTTCACGTTCATATACTAGTGGGAATTTCACAATAAGAACTTGGCTTGTATATTCCAATGATGGGCTTCCTCAAAATGCACTAGGTCTTCATGAGCAAGCAAGTTGGATGCACACCCACTTAGTTTCTTTTGTTGAGCTTTCATACACTTATAGCTCGAGTGCATCTGTTGCATGGCAATCCCTACTCACTCACATTGATATCTATTGATGGTCATCTCCATTGCCCATTCATACGCCTAGTTGATGTGAGACTATCTTCCCCTTTTTGTCTTCTCCACAACCACCATTCTATTCCACATATAGTGCTATATCCATGGCTCACGCTCATGTATTGCGTGAAGATTGAAAAAGTTTGAGAATGTCAAAAGTATGAAACAATTGCTTGGCTTGTCATCGGGGTTGTGCATGATTTAAATACTTTGTGTGGTGAAGATAGAGCATAGCCAGACTATATGATTTTGTAGGGATAACTTTCTTTGGCCATGTTATTTTGAGAAGACATGATTGCTTTGTTAGTATGCTTGAAGTATTATTATTTTTATGTCAATATTAAACTTTTGTCTTGAATCTTTCGAATCTGAATATTCATACCACAATTAAGAAGATTACATTAAAATTATGCCAAGTAGCACTTCACATCAAAAATTCTGTTTTTATCATTTACCTACTCGAGGACGAGCAGGAATTAAGCTTGGGGATGCTTGATACGTCTCCAACGTATCTATAATTTTTGATTGCTCCATGCTATATTATCTATTGTTTTGGACATTATTGGGCTTTATTATCCACTTTTATGTTATTTTTGGGACTAACCTATTAACTGGAGGCCCAACCCAGAATTGCTATTTTTTTTGCCTATTTTAGGGTTTCGAAGAAAAGGAATATCAAACAGAGTCCAAACGGAATGAAACCTTCAGGAACGTGATTTTTGGAACGAACAAGACCCAGGAGACTTGGACCCTACGTCAAGCAACCAACAGGGAGGCCACGAGGTAGGGGGCGCCTACCCCCCCAAGCGCGCCCTCCACCCTCCTGGCCCCCCTGTTGCTCCATCGACGTACTCCTTCCTCCTACGTACCCCAAACGATACGATACGGAGCCAAAACCCTAATTCCACCACCGTAACTTTCTGTATCCACGAGATCCCATCTTGGGGCCTGTTCCGGAGATCCGCCGGGGGGGGGGCATCCATCACGGAGGGCTTCTACATCAACACCATAGCCTCTCCGATGAAGTGTGAGTAGTTTACCTCAGACCTTCGGGTCCATAGTTATTAGCTAGATGGCTTCTTCTCTCTTTTTGGATCTCAATACAATGTTCTCCCCCTCTCTTGTGGAGATCTATTCGATGTAATCTTCTTTTTGCGGTGTGTTTGTTGAGACCGATGAATTGTGGGTTTATGATCAAGATTATCTATGAACAATGTTTAAATATTCTCTGAATTCTTTTATGTATAATTGGTTATCTTTGCAAGTCTCTTTGAATTATCAGTTTGGTTTGGTCTACTAGATTGATCTTTCTTGCAATGGCAGAAGTGCTTAGCTTTGGGTTCAATCTTGTTGTGTCCTTTCCCAGTGACAGTAGGGGCAGCAAGGCACGTATTGTATTGTTGCCATTGAGGGTAACAAGATGGGGTTTTTATCATATTGCATGAATTTATCCCTCTACATCATGTCATCTTGCTTAAGGTGTTACTCTGTTTTCATGAACTTAATACTCTAGATGCATGCTGGATGGCGGTCGATGAGTGGAGTAATAGTAGTAGATGCGGGCAGGAGTCGGTCTAGTTGTCTCGGACGTGATGCCTATACACATGATCATACCTAGATATTCTCATAACTATGCTCAATTCTGTCAATTGCTCAACAGTAATTCGTTCACCCACCGTAAAATACTTATGCTCTTGAGAGAAGCCACTAGTGAAACCTATGGCCCCCGGGTCTATCTTCATCATATTAATCTTCCAATACTTCATTATTCCTTTGGTTTTTACTTTGCTTTTATTTTACTTTGCATCTTTATCATAAAAATACCAAAAATATTATCTTATCATATCTATCAGATCTCACTCTCATAAGTGACCGTGAAGGGATTGACAACCCCTTATCGCGTTGGTTGCGAGGAGTTATTTGTTTTGTGCAGGTACGAGGGACTCGCGCATAGCCTCCTACTGGATTGATACCTTGGTTCTCAAAAACTGAGGGAAATACTTACGCTACTTTGCTGCATCATCCTTTCCTCTTCAGGGAAATCCAACGCAGTGCTCAAGAGGTAGCAAATATACAAGCCAAGTTCGATAATGAAAGATTCCCACTAGTATATGAAAGTGACAACATCGGAGACTCTCTATCATGCAGATCATGGTGCTACTTTGAAGCACAAGTGTGGTAAAAGGATAGTAGCATTGCCCCTTCTCTCTTTTTCTCTCATTTTTTCATATTCTGTTTCATTTTTTTGGGCCTTCTCTTTTTTATGGCCTATTTTTTTCTCCATTTTTTTATTTTTTCATCCAGAGTCTCATCCCGACTTGCGGGGGAATGATGGTCTCCATCATCCTTTCCTCACATGGGACAATGCTCTAATAATGATGATGATCACACTTTTATTTACTTATAACTCAAGAATTACAACTCGATACTTAGAACAAAATATGACTCTATGTGAATGCCTCCGGCGGTGTACCGGGATGTGCAATGAATCAAGAGTGACATGTATGAAAGAATTATGAACGGTGGCTTTGCCACAAATACGATGTCAACTACATGATCATGCAAAGCAATATGACAATGATGGAGCGTGTCATAATAAACGGAACGGTGGAAAGTTGCATGGCAATATATCTCGGAAGGCTATGGAAATGCCATAATAGGTAGGTATGGTGGCTGTTTTGAGGAAGGTATATGGTGGGTGTATGATACTGGCGAAAGTTGTGCGGTACTAGAGAGGCTAGCAATGGTGGAAGGGTGAGAGTGCGTATAATCCATGGACTCAACATTAGTCATAAAGAACTCATATACTTATTGCAAAAATTTATTAGTTATCGAAACAAATTACTAAGCGCATGCTCCTAGGGGTATAGATTGGTAGGAAAAGACCATCGCTCGTCCCCGACCGCCACTCATAAGGAAGACAATCAATAAATAAATCATGCTCCGACTTCATCACATAACAGTTCACCATACATGCATGCTACGGGAATCACAAACTTCAACACAAGTATTTCTCAAATTCACAACTACTCAACTAGCATGACTCTAGTATCACCATCTCCATATCTCAAAACAATTATCAAGTATCAAACTTCTCATAGTATTCAATGCACTTTATATGAAAGTTTTTATTATATCTCTCTTGGATGCCCATCATATTAGGACTAATTTCATAACCAAAGCAAATTACCATGCTGTTCTAAAGACTCTCAAAATAATATAAGTTAAGCATGAGAGTTCATCTATTTCTTCAAAATAAAACCACCGCCATGCTCTAAAACGATATAAGTGAAGCACTAGAGCAAATGACAAACTACTCCAAAAGATATAAGTGAAGCTCAATGAGTAGTTGAATAATTATGCAACTATGTGAAGACTCTCTAATATTTAAGAATTTCATATCTTGGTATTTTATTCAAACAGAAAACAAAACAAAATAAAATAAAATGATGCTCCAAGCAAAACACATATCATGTGGTGAATAAAAATATAGCTCCAAGTAAAGTTACCGATGAACGAAGACGAAAGAGGGGATGCCATCCGGGGCATCCCCAAGCTTAGGCTCTTGGTTGTACTTGAATATTACCTTGGGGTGCCTTGGGCATCCCCAAGCTTAGGCTCTTGCCACTCCTTATTCCATAGTCCATCGAATCTTCACCCAAAACTTGAAAACTTCACAACGCAAAACCTAACAGAAAACTCGTAAGCTCCGTTAGTATAAGAAAATAAATAACCACTTAGGTACTGTTGTGAACTCATTATAAATTCATATTGGTGTAATATCTACTGTATTCCAACTTCTCTATGGCTCATACCCTCCGATACTACTCATAGATTCATCAAAATAAGCAAACAACACATAGAAAACAGAATCTGTCAAAAACAGAACAGTCTGTAGTAATCTGTAGGTTTATACTACTTATGGAACCCAAAAATTCTAAAATAAATTTCTGGACGTTAGAAATTTATCCATTAATAATCTTCAAAAATAATTAACTAAATATCGCTCTTCAATAAAAAATGGCATCAATTCTCGTGAGCACTAAAGTTTCTGTTTTTTACAGCAAGATCGCAAAGACTTTCCCCAAGTCTTCCCAAAGGTTGTACTTGGCACAATCACTAAGTAAAAGCATAACCACATATAAACAGAGGCTAGATGAATTATTTATTACTAAACAGGAACAAAAATAAAGTTGGGTTGTCTCCCAACAAGCGTTATCGTTTAACGCCCCTAGCTAGGCATGATGATTTCAATGATGCTCACATAAAAGATAAGAATTGTAACATAAAGAGAGCATCATGAAGAATATGACTAGCACATTTAAGTCTAAACCACTTCCTATGAATAGGGATTTTTTGAGAAAACAACTTATGGTAACAATAATCAACTAGCATAGGAAGGCAAAACAAGCATAACTTTAAAACTTTAAGCACATAGAGAGGAAACTTGATATTATTGCAACTTATACAAGCATATATTCCTCCCTCATGATAATTTTCAATAGCATCATGAATAAACAACAATATGACCATCACATAAAGCATTATTTTCATGATCAACAAGCATAGAAAATGTACTACTCTCCACATAAGCAAAATTCTTCTCGTTCGGAATAGTGGGAGTATCATAAGAAACTCGAATACTAGAAATTGTTTCCATATTAAAGGAGTAATGTTCAGAAAAAGGGTAATCATAATCATGACAAGTTTTATAAATTTAGTCATCACTACTTTTTATAGCATAAGTATCATCACAATAATCATCATAAGTAGAAACTTTGTTCTCATCATAATTGATTGAAACCTCTTCCAAGATAGTGGAATCATTACTAAATAAAGTCATGACCTCTCCAAATCCACTTTCATAATTATCACAATAAGATTCAACACCCTCCAAAATAGTGGAATCATTACTTCCTAAAGTCGACACTCTTCCAAACCAACTTTCATCAATGTAATCATCATAAGTAGGAGGCATGCTATCATCATAACAAATTTGCATATCAAAACTTGGGAGGCTAGAAATATCATCTTCATTAAACATAGCATCCCCAAGCTTGGGACAAACATTCATTGCAGCAAATATATTCTCAAACATGTCATTCTCATCAAACATAGCATCCCCAAGATTGGGCCTTTTCATATCATAAGCATAATCACTCTCATCATTAATAGTATGGATAGCACCAATAGTATAGCAATTATCATCATCACAATGAGTAATAGGGGCAACATCATTTGGGAGGGATACCTCTTTACCTTTACTTCTCTGTCTTTTCTTTTTCTTCTTCACATTATGTGTGTGTTCAATCCTCTTTTTGGAGCTCCTTATTGATGAGATTGGTTGAATAGAAGGCTCCTCCTCGTTACCTGATTCATTAAAGAAATAATAGGAGGATATTGGGAAGTCTCTTCCCTTTCATTAGTATTCTCTTCATCTTCTATTTGTTTTCTTGTCTTTATGTAATTGGCAATATAAGTATTTTCAATGCAATTCACCGCACAATACATAAAAATTTCTTGTAGATCAATATCGAGGAATTTCTCAAGGTTATATTCTGGAATATGCTTAGTTATACGTTTCATTTCTTCATAACCCAAAAGCAAAATAAGTTCATTATGATGTGCAAGGGAAATCAAATCATCACAATTTTTGGACATGATATGATCATGAAACAATTTGCATTTGAGATTTAAATCACCATGTTCATTGCAAAGTTCACAAGTATGGTGAAGAAATTTTAAATTTTCAGCACAAACATCTAGCCTTTCTTGCAGCCACTTAGTTTCGAAATACTTATGCCTCTTGCAAAATTTATCTTCCCTATTTAGTGTGTACTTGCAAACTCTATGCACTCCACAAAAATTAACATGCTTATAAGAGACATTTTCATTATGACTAGTGCAATCATCATTAGTACTATGGATATTCAAGGAGTTCATACTAACAACATTGCAATCATGCTCATCATTCAAAGATTTAGTGCCAAACATTTTATAGACTTCTTCTTTTAGCACTTGAGCACAATTTTCCTTTCCATCATTCTCACAAAAAATATTAAAAAGATGAAACGTATGAGGCAAACTCAATTCCATTTTTTTGTAATTTTATTTTATAAACTAAACTAGTGATAAAACAATAAACTAAAAGATTCGATTGCGGGATCTAAAGATATACCTTCAAGCGCTAACATCCCCGGCAATGGCCCCAGAAAAGAGCTTGATGTCTACTATACAACCTTCTTCTTGTAGACGTTGTTGGTCCTCCAAGTGCAGAGGTTTGTAGGATAGTAGAAAATTTCCCTCAAGTGGGTGACCTAAGGTTTATCAATCCATGGGAGGCGTAGGATGAAGATGGTCTCTCTCAAGCAACCCTACAACCAAATAACAAAGAGTCTCTTGTGTCCCAAACACACCCAATACAATGGTAAATTGTATAGGTGCACTAGTTTGGCGAAGAGATGGTGATACAAGTGCAATATGGAGGGTAGATATAGGTTTTTGTAATCTGAATATATAAAAACAGCAAGGTAACTAATGATAAAAGTGAGCACAAACGGTATTACAATGCGTTGCAACAAAGCCTAGGGTTCATACTTTCACTAGTGAAAGTTCCCTCAACAATAATAACATAATTGGATCATATAACTATCCCTCAACATGAAACAAAGAGTCACTCCAAAGTCACTAATAGCGGAGAACAAACGAAGAGATTATTGTAGGGTACGAAACCACCTCAAAGTTATTCTTTCCGATCAATCCTTTGGGCTATTCCTATAAGTGTCACAAACAGCCCTAGAGTTCGTAGTAAAATAACACCTTAAGACACAAATCAACCAAAACCCTAATGTCACCTAGATACTCCAATGTCACCTCAAGTATCCGTGGGTATGATTATATGATATGCATCACACAATCTCAGATTCATCTATTCAACCAACACAAAGAACTTCAAAGAGTGCACCAAAGTTTCTACTGAAGAGTCAAGACGAAAACATGTGCCAACCCCTATGCATAAGTTCATGAGGTTACAGAACTCGCAAGTCGATCACCAAAACATACATCAAGTGGATCACGTGATATCCCATTGTCACCATAGATAAGCACATGCAAGACATACATCAAGTGTTCTCAAATCCTTAAAGACTCAATCCGATAAGATAACTTCAAAGGGAAAACTCAATCCATTACAAGAGAGTAGAGGGGGAGAAACATCATAAGATCCAACTATAATAGCAAAGCTCGCGATACATCAAGGTCGTGCCAACTCAAGAACACGAGAGAGAGAGAGAGAGAGATCAAACACATAGCTACTGGTACATACCCTCAGCCCCGAGGGTGAACTACTCCCTCCTCATCATGGAGAGCGTCGGGATGATGAAGATGGCCACCGGAGAGGGATTCCCCCCCTCCGGCAGGGTGCCAGAACGGGCCTAGATTGGTTTTCGGTGGCTACGGTGGCTTCTGGCGGCGGAACTCCCGATCTATTCTGCTCCCCGATGTTTTTAGGGTATATGGACATATATAGGCGAAAGAAGTCGGTAAAGGGAGCCACGAGGGGCCCACGAGAGTGGGGGTGCGCCCAGGGGGATAGGGTGCACCTCCCTGCCTCGTGGCCACCTCGAAGCTTCCCTGACGTCTACTCCAAGTCTCCTGGATTGCTTCTGTTCCAAAAATAACTCTCCCGAAGGTTTCATTCCGTTTGAACTCTGTTTGATATTCCTTTTCTTCAAAACACTAAAATAGGCAAGAAAACAACAATTTGGGCTAGGCCTCCGATTAATAGGTTAGTCCCAAAAATAATATAAAAGTGTGTAATAAAGCCCATAAACATCCAAAACAGATAATATAATAGCATGGAACAATCAAAAATTATAGATATGCTGGAGACGTATCATGGCGCCTGCGAGCCACCAAGGAGGGCTGCGGCGACCAGGGGTGCCGGTCCCCCGAAGCGCGCGATGAAGAGGTCGCGCAGCTCCTCCCAAGAGGCCACGGAAGATTTCTGGCAGATGGAGGAGCTAGGCGCGCGGCACGCCGACGAGGGCCATCGGAAACCAATTGGCCATGATCTTGTCATCGCCCCCGGCCTCCAGGACAGCCTCCTCGTACACCAGCAGAAAGGCCGCCGGATCCGCGCACCATCGTAACGGGGCGGCATCTCCGGCTTGAACTTGTGTGGCCACTGCACCAGTCGCAAGGAGGGGGTGAAGGCCCAGAGCCCCCTGGCGCCACGGAGGGCGCCTGTCAATCTAGTCGGGGAAGAGGCGGCGTCCATGAGAGTCGGTCAGAGAGGCAAGGCCATCGAGGGGCGAAGCTTCGGTGCACCCCTACCTGGCGCACCAAATGTCGGATTTTGGGTTCCGGCAAAACCCTTGAGGTTCAAACACTCGGGTGCGCACGAAGATCTCCCCCCTCTCTAGCTCGCGCACTCAATGATCTCACGGCCTAGCTCGATGGACCCAAAGAACACGAGACACAAGATTTATACTGGTTCGGGCCACCATTGTGGTGTAATACCCTACTCTAGTGTGGTGTGGTGGATTGCCTCTTGGGCTGTGGATGAACAGTTACAAGGGAAGAACAGCCCCCTGAGGAGAGGTGTTCTTGTGCTTGGTGAGCTTGTGTGGTTGAGGATGATCTGGATGATCCTCCTCTCTCATTATGGTGGTGGCTAGTCCTATTTATAGAGGCCCTGGTCCTCTCCCCAAATATTGAGCGGGAAGGGATCCCACAACGGTCAAATTTGAAGGGAGACAACTAGTATAGGTTATCCTGACAAAAGTAGTCTTCGCCTGCCAAAGGCTCTGGTGGTGACGCCGTCTTGGGCTCCACGGTGACCTCCGTCCTGCTGTCCTACTCGTCTTGGTCTTGTTGTACCGATATGGAAACCTTTGCCTGATGCCTTGGAACTCCTCACATGCGCTTGCCTCCTTAGCACCAAAGAGGAAACGAGGACACTGTGCGCGCTGGCGCCCGCCTGGTCTTGATCGTCATGGCTTACATCATTGGAACCTCGCAAGGTTTGCCTTGCCTTGATCTCTCCACCTCTCGTGAGCTAGCCTGGTGAGGCCGCCCCTGAGGAGGTCTTGCGCCGTCCGCCTCGCGAGGCTTGGCCCCTCGCGAGGGTCTTGGGTGTTTGCTGGTGAAGATGGGCTGTACGGGGCCGCTGGAGGAGCCACGCCGCGGGCCGCAGGCAGGCAAGTCTGGGGACCCCCATTCCCAGAACGCCGACAGGTACCAAGGGCCCTTCTTCCAGGCCCCTTATGTATACTCAATCGTTTATCCTCTCAAAGGATCACACACCAAGGTGACAAGTAGCGTAGAGGTGCGGCAGTGTATCCAAAGGATCATCAAGATCATCTTCCCCTTTTCAGGACCTGTATACTGCTTTCCCTTGTGCCCGGCATGCAAAATAGCCTAGATGCTTATCGCATCCTCTGTAAAAAATACGTTTTGACGTATCAATCATACTATAATGGAAACATTTTTCGCCCAACCTATTCGGTCTTGGCTTATCTCCTAGTCTGTATTCCCTCTTTTTGTCCGATTGACATATACACATCGGCACGACTTAAATCGCCAGGGGCTCTACCCAGCCACACATACTTTTCAGAAGTCCGAACACTTCTATAGTACACTTCGGCGTCCCGAATATAGCATTATATGCATCGACTCCGAATCATGTCTTTGGTCAATAGTTGGGTTGCCCGGCTCCTGTGGTTACTACCTTACGTTCCGCCCGTTTGGCTAGGGTAGTAAAGGGAGAACTACTGCGATTGTGTTTCTGGCTCGTTCGGTCAAACACCTCAGTAGAGAAAGCCGAAAACTGACTGTCATGATACGGCGAGAGGTGGTCAGCTATTCGGCGACTAAATACAAATCTCTTGTGATTTCTTTCTGTATTACATGCAGGACGGGCTTCCACCCGGTCAGGCATCTAAAAGCACCTAAGTTCGGATAACCGAACAACACGAGGGGCTACGCTTATAATCTCACCATCAAACTCATATGGCTAAGTGAGAGTGATAAAGCCGCATAGTCTGATTGCCTGGTTCGCCGCACTGACACCTCCTTCAAGGACCAAGACGTTGGGTTAAGTGTTCTCATGTGCTATTTTGAACACCCCCATAGTATCTATGTGGGGGCTGAAGCCGATGACTGGCAAACTTTCATATATAGCAAACGGCCACACGGGGGGAAAATAATCTGAGATAAAACAAGCAAACATATTATACAAAAGTCTCATTCAAAGTTCGGGCAGCCCAGATACATTCATTCAAAAATAATATCCTTCGAACATTGGCCCTCTACAATGTGGGGTCCTTCCAGGACTTCATCAAAATACCGCTCCGGCGTGCGGTGCTCTGCTATGTCTTGAGCTTGTGTTGGTTTTCCCCGAAGAGGAAGGGATGATGCAGCAGAGTAGCGTAAGTATTTCCCTCAGTTTTTGAGAACCAAGGTGTCAATCCAGTAGGAGGCCACGCTCAAGTCCCTCGTACCTGCACAAAGCGATAGCTACTCGCAACCAACGCGATTAGGGGTTGTCAATCCCTTCACGGTCACTTACGAGAGTGAGATCTGATAGATATAATATTTTTGGTATTTTTGGTATAAAGATGCAAAGTAAAAAAGTAAAGGCAAAGTAAAAAAGCAAGATTAAAGTGATGATGGAAATTGATATGATGAGAATAGACCCGGGGGCCATAGGTTTCACTAGTGGCTTCTCTCAAGAGCATAAGTATTCTATGGTGGGTGAACAAATTACTGTTGAGCAATTGACAGAATTGAGCATAGTTATGAGAATATCTAGGTATGATCATGTATATAGGCATCACGCCGTGACAAGTAGACCGAAACGATTCTGCATCTACTACTATTACTCCACTCATCGACCGCTATCCAACATGCATCTAGAGTATTAAGTTAAAAACAGAGTAACGCCTTAAGCAAGATGACATGATGTAGAGAGATAAATTCATGCAATATGAAATAAACCCCATCTTGTTATCCTCGATGGCAACGATGCAATACATGCCTTGCTGCCCCTTCTGTCACTGGGAAAGGACACCACAAGATCGAACCCAAAGCTAAGCACTTCTCCCATGGCAAGAACTACCAATCTAGTTGGCCAAACCAAACGGATAATTCAAAGAGACTTGCAAAGATAACCAATCATACATAAAAGAATTCAGAGAAGATTCAAATATTATTCATAGATAGACTTGATCATAAACCCACAATTCATCGGTCTCAACAAACACACCGCAAAAAGAAGATTACATCGAATAGATCTCCACAAGAGAGGGGGAGAACTTTGTATTGAGATTCAAAGAGAGAGAAGAAGCCATCTAGCTACTAACTATGGACCCGAAGGTCTGAGGTAAACTACTCACACTTCATCGGAGAGGCTAGGATGATGTAGAAGCCCTCCGTGATGACAGTCGTCTTCCGGCGGAGCTCCGGAACAGGCCCCAAGATGGGATCTCGTGGATACAGAAAGTTGCGGTGGTGGAATTAGGTTTTTGGCTCCTGTTCTGATCGTTTGGGGGTACGTGTGTATATATAGGAGGAAGAAGTACGTCGGTGGAGCACGGAGGGGCCCACGAGGCAGGGGGCGCCCTAGGGGGGGCGCGCCCCCCACCCTCGTGGCCTCCTCTTTGACCCCCTGGAGTAGGGTCCAAGTCTCCTGGATCACGTTCGGTGAGAAAATCACGTTCCCGAAGATTTTATTCTGTTTGGACTCCGTTTGATATTATGTTTCTCCGAAACACTGAAATAGGCAAAAAAACAACAATTCTAGGCTGGGCCTCCGGTTAATAGGTTAGTCCCAAAAATAATATAAAAGTGGAAAATAAAGCCCAATATAGTCCAAAACAGTAGATAATATAGCATGGAGCAATCAAAAATTATAGATACGTTGGAGACGTATCAGGCATCCCCAAGCTTAATTCCAACTCGTCCTTGAGTAGGTAAATGATAAAAAGAGAATTTTTGATGTGGAGTGCTACTTGGCATAATTTCAATGGAAATCTTCTTAATTGTGGTATGAATATTCAGATTAGAAAGATTCAAGACAAAAGTTTATATTGACATAAAAAATAATAATACTTCAAGCATACTAACAAAGCAATTATGTCTTCTCAAAATAACATGGCCAAAGAAAGTTATCCCTACAAAATCATATAGTCTGGCTATGCTCCATCTTCACCACACAAAATATTAAATCATGCACAACCCCGATAACAAGCCAAGCAATTGTTTCATACTCTAACTTTTTCAAAACTTTTTCAATCTTCACGCAATACATGAGTGTGAGCCATGGATATAGCACTATAGGTGGAATAGAATGGTGGTTGTGGAGAAGACAAAAAGGAGAAGATAGTCTCACATCAACTAGGCGTATCAACGGGCTATGGAGATGCCCATCAATAGATATCAATGTGAGTGAGTAGGGATTGCCATGCAACGGATGCACTAGAGCTATAAATGTATGAAAGCTCAACAAAAGAAACTAGTGGGTGTGCATCCAACTTGCTTGCTCATGAAGACCTAGGGCAATTTGAGGAAGCCCATCATTGAAATATACAAGCCAAGTTCTATAATTTAAAATTCCCACTAGTATATGAAAGTGACAACATATGAGACTCTCTATATGAACAACATGGTGCTACTTTGAAGCACAATATATGAGACTCGCTATATCATGGTGCTACTTTGAAGCACAAGTGTGGAAAAAAAGATAGTAGCATTGCCCCTTTTTATTTATTTTCTTTTTTTGGCCTTCTTTTTTTTTTCTTTGGCCTTTCCCTTTTTTTTGGGACAATGCTCCATTGAATGATGATCATCACACTTTTATTTATTTACAACTCGATTCTAAAACAAAGTATGACTCTATATGGATGCATCCGGCGGTGTACCGGGATATGCAATAAATCAAGAGTGACAAGTATGAAAAAATTATGAACGGTGGCTTTGCCACAAATACTATGTCAACTACATGATCATGCTAAGCAATATGAGAATGATGAATGTGTCATGATGAACTAGATGGTGGAAAGTTGCATGGCAATATATCTCGGAATGGCTATGGAAATGCCATAATAGGTAGGTATGGTGGCTGTTTTGAGGAAGGTATATGGTAGGTGTATGATACCGGCGAAAGGTGCGCGGTATTAGAGAGGCTAGCAAAGGTGGAAGGGTGAGAGTGTGTATAATCCATGGACTCAACATTAGTCATAAAGAACTCATATACTTATTGCAAAAATCTAGAAGTTATCAAAGCAAAGTATTACGCGCATGATCCTAGGGGGATAGATTGGTAGGAAAAGACCATCGCTCGTCCCTGACCGCCACTCATAAGGAAGACAATCAATAAATAAATCATGCTCCGACTTCATCACATAACGGTTCACCATACGTGCATGCTACGGGAATCACAAACCTTAACAAAAGTATTCTTTAAATTCACAACTACTCAACTAGCATGACTTTAATATTATCACCTCCATATCTCAAAATAATTATCATGTTTCAATCTTTTCTTAGTATTAAACACACTCAAAAGAAAGTTTCACAAATCTTGAATACCAAGCATATTATTATTAAGCAAATTACCATGCTATTAAGAGACTCTCAAAATAATTTAAGTGAAGCATGAGAGATCAATAGTTTCTTTAAAACAAATCCACCACCATGCTCTAAAAGATCTAAGTGAAGCACATAGAGAAAAATTATAACGCTCAAAAGACATAAGTGAAGCACATAGAGCAAAACTACATAGCTCAAAAGATATAAGTGAAGCACATAGAGTATTCTATCAAATTTTAATTCATGTATGGATCTCTCAAAATATGTGTACAGAAAGGATGATTGTGGAATAATAAGACACAAAGACACAAATAATACAAGACGCTCCAAGCAAAACACATATCATGTTGGTGAATAAAAATATAGCTCCAAGTAAATTACCGATGGAAGTGGACGAAAGAGGGGATGCCTCCCGGGGCATCCCCAAGCTTTGACTTTTTGGTGTCCTTGGATTATGTTGGGGGTTCCATGGGCATACCCAAGCTTAGGCTCTTGCCACTCCTTGTTCCATGATCCATCAAAAGAATTCACCCAAAACATGAAAACTTCACAACACAAAACTCAAAATAGAAAACTGGTGAGCTTCGTTAGCGAAAGAAAACAAAAGACCACTTCAAGGTACTGTAATGAACTCATTATTTATTTATATTGGTGTTAAACCTACTGTATTTGAACTTCTCTATGGATTATAAACTATTTTACTAGCCATAGATTCATCAAAATATGCAAACAACACACGAAAAACAGAATCTGTCAAAAACAGAACAGTCTGTAGTAATCTGTAGCTAGCGCAAGATCTGGAACTCCAAAAATTCTAAAATAAATTTCTGGACGTGAGGAATTCATATATTAATCATCTGCAAAAATAATTAACTAAATATCACTCTTCAAATAAAAATGACAGCAGTTCTCGTGAGTGCTAAAGTTTCTGTTTTTTACAGCAAGTTCAACAAGACTTTCCCCAAGTCTTCCCAACGGTTATACTTGGCATAAACACTAATTAAACACAAAAAACGCAACCAAAACAGAGGCTAAATAATTTATTTATTACTAAACAGGAGCAAAAAGCAAGGAATAAAAATAAAATTGTGTTGTCTCCCAACAAGCGCTATCGTTTAACGCCCCTAGCTAGGCATAAAAGCGAGGATAGATCTAGGTATTGCCATATTTGGTAGGCAATTCTTCGATGAGGCATCTATTTCCATTGGGAATTTATTTCTTTCTAGTGATTATCAAACTTTTAGGCACAAGATCGAAAAATTCATTTGTAGCAATCGGTTCCTTAATGATAGCAAAAAGATTAGGATGAATACTTATAGATTTAAGATCCGCAGTTTCCTTACTAGATGATTCACCCTTATTTTTAGGAACATACATAAGCTTGGCAATTTTTGTAGGAAGACTTGGAGTATTCTTTACGGAAGAAAAAGCGGTTCCCAAGTTTGTAATGATACTCTCAAGTTTATCAATTCTAGTAGAATCTAAGTTTATCTTCTCATTAACTATGGGTCCCTTTTCCTTAATATTTTTCAGAGTCATTCCTACCTTAGATCCATATTGAGTAATTTGATTGTGGATCTTTTTATCTAGATTTTCAATTGATTCAATAGTAGCAACTTTATTTTCAATAATTTCAAGTCTTTGCATAACATGCTCCAAAGTTAACGTGTTTCCATTAACCAAAAGAGGTGGTGAGCCAAATAAATTTAGCATAGCATTATAAGAATCAAAAGTATGGCTACCCAAGAAGTTCCCTCCGGTAATGGTATCGAGGATATATCTATACCAAGGATTAACACCTACATAAAAATTGCGGAGAAGAACTAAGGTCGATTGCTTCCTGGTAGATCTATTTTGAGCATTGCAAATTCTATACCAAGCATCTTTTAGATTTTCTCCCTCCCTTTGTTTAAAATTTAGAACTTCACTCTCGGGAGACAACGGGGAAGATATGAGACTAGCCATGGCGACAAGCAAACAAAAAGGCAAGCGGGCAAAAGAGGCAAATAGAGAGGGAGGATAGAGAGAGAGGGCGAATAAAATGGCAAGGGTGAAGTGGGGGAGAGGAAAACGAGAGGCAAATGGCAAATAATGTAATGCGAGAGATAGGGATTGTGATGGGTACTTGGTATGTTGACTTTTTGCGTAGACTCCCCGGCAACGGCGCCAGAAATCCTTCTTGCTACGTCTTGAGCTTGCGTTGGTTTTCCCCGAATAGGAAGGGATGATGCAGCAGAGTAGCGTAAGTATTCCCCTCAGTTTTTGAGAACCAAGGTATCAATCCAGTAGGAGGCCACGCTCAAGTCCCTCGTACCTGCACAAAGCGATAGCTACTCACAACCAACGTGATTAGGGCTTGTAAATCCCTTCACGGTCACTTACGAGAGTGAGATCTGATAGATATAATATTTTTGGTATTTTTGGTATAAAGATGCAAAGTAAAAAGTAAAGGCAAAGTAAAAGGCAAAGCAAGATTAAAGTGATGGAGATTGATATGATGAGAATAGACCCGGGGGCCATAGGTTTCACTAGTGGCTTCTCTCAAGAGCATAAGTATTCTACGGTGGGTGAACAAATTACTGTTGAGCAATTGACAGAATTGAGCATAGTTATGAGAATATCTAGGCATGATCATGTATATAGGCATCACGTCCGTGACAAGTAGACCGAAACGATTCTGCATCTACTACTATTACTCCACTCATCAACCGCTATCCAGCATGCATCTAGAGTATTAAGTTAAAAACAGAGTAACGCCTTAAGCAAGATGGCATGATGTAGAGAGATAAATTCATGCAATATGAAATAAACCCCATCTTGTTATCCTCGATGGCAACAATGCAATACGTGCCTTGCTGCCCCTTCTGTCACTGGGAAAGGACACCGCAAGATCGAACCCAAAGCTAAGCACTTCTCTCATGGCAAGAACTACCAATCTAGCTGGCCAAACCAAACAGATAATTCGAAGAGACTTGCAAATATAACCAATCATACATAAAAGAATTCAAAGAAGATTCAAATACATAGATAGACTGGATCATAAACCCACAATTCATCGGTCTCAACAAACACACCACAAAAAGAAGATTACATCGAATAGATCTCCACAAGAGAGGGGGAGAACTTTGTATTGAGATTCAAAGAGAGAGAAGAAGCCATCTAGCTACTAACTATGGACCCGAAGGTCTGAGGTAAACTACTCACACTTCATCGGAGAGGCTAGGATGATGTAGAAGCCCTCCGTGATGACGGCCCTCTTCCGGCGGAGCTCCGGAACAGGCCCCAAGATGGGATCTCATGGATACAGAAAGTTGCGGCGGTGGAATTAGGTTTTTGGCTCCTGTTCTGATCGTTTGGGGGTACGTGTGTATATATAGGAGGAAGAAGTACGTCGGTGGAGCAGCGAGGGGCCCACGAGGCAGGGGGCACGCCCTAGGGGGGGCGCCCCCCACCCTCGTGACCTCCTCTTTGACCCCCTGGAGTAGGGTCCAAGTCTCCTGGATCACGTTCGGTGAGAAAATCACGTTCCCGAAGATTTTATTCCGTTTGGACTCCGTTTGATATTCTGTTTCTCCGAAACACCGAAATAGGCAAAAACAGCAATTCTAGGCTAGGCCTCCGGTTAATAGGTTAGTGCCAAAAATAATATAAAAGTGGAAAATAAAGCCCAATATAGTCCAAAATAGTAGATAATATAGCATGGAGCAATCAAAAATTATAGATACGTTGGAGACGTATCATGCTCCTTGCCTGCGGGTGGCCCCTCGGTTGCAAGATTGGTGGCATTCATCTTTGCCCACTACACCTTGACACGGGCGAAGGCCATCCGGGCACCTTCGATACAGACCGGCCGCTTTATGGCGTCAAGCCGGGGACAAGCAGTGACTAGCCGCTTCACGAGTCTGAAGTAGCTGCTGGGTATGGGCTTGGCTGGCCAAAGATGGACTGTAACATCCTTCATGGCCAATCCGGCCACCCTATGCAGTTCGGTCAACTGCTTCAGCTGATCGTTGAGGGCCACTGGATGCTCTAGCGCAAGGTACTGCAACCAGAACAGCTTCTCCGTTGAGCTCCCCTCTTTGGCTCGGAAGAATTCCGCCGCGTAAGCAACACTCCGGGGCAGATCCCCAAACGCTCGTAGAGAACTCTAAACCCGAGTCAGTAATATGTATATTCTCCTTACAAATTTGCTCTGTATATTAAAGGCCTTACCCACCGTTATCTGCCTCGCCTCTTGGATCTCTCGGCAGGCACCTTGGGCTTCAACCTGGGCCTCCTTCGCGCTTTGGAGGGCCTTAGTAAGTTCGGAGTCTTGATCCGAAACCTTGCGCTCCAGGGACTCACATTTGCTTATGGCATCCTTGAGCTCTTGTTGGACTTCATCCAGCCTCGCTTCATGTTTTCGGCGGGCGGCTCGTTCCTCCTCCGCCTCCTTTTTGGTTTTGGCCAGTGCGCTCTTAAGGGATTTGACCTCAGAGGTATTCACTATGAGTATAACCATAAAACTCAACGAGATAACCAATCAGAGCTCATGTCATTTCAGGTATGTATAGGTACCGCATACCTCGCTCTTCCTCAAACCGCTTATTCGTGCGGATGAGCTCTTCATCGGCCCGCTCCAACCTCTCCTTAAGTTCAGACAATTCGGCAGCCTATGTGGTTGCCGCTAATCACGAAACCTGTTTATAAAAATAGACACGTATGTTACCTCCTGCGAATACTAATCGATCCTCTATTCCGCCCTTCTTGGCAAGAGCTGAACAGAGTCTCAGGGGCTACTATCTATACACAGGCATATTTTTTGCATATGCAAAGCAGCTAAAAAAATTATTTCACATACCTCAAAGCCTGTTAGTAGGCTGTTACAGGCTTCATTTAATTTGTTTTTAGCGGACCGAACCTTGGCCACCACTGTACCCATAAGGGTGATAACCCACAAGTATAGGGGATCGCAACAGTTTTTGAGGGTAGAGAATTCAACCCAAATTTATTGATTCGACACAAGGGGAGCCATAGAATATTCTCAAGTATTAGCACCTGAGTTGCCAATTCAACCACACCTAGAAAACTTAATATCTACAGCAAAGTAATATGATAGTAGCGGTAACGGTAGCAAAAGTAACAGTAGCAGTTTTGTAGTAATTGTAACAGTGGCAACGGAAAAGTAATTAAGCAAAGATCAATATGTGAAAATCTCGTAGGCAATGGATCAGTGATGGATAATTATGTCGGATGTGATTCCTCATGCAATATTTATAACATAGGGTGACACAGAACTAGCTCCAGTTCATCAATGTAATGTAGGCATGTATTCCGAATATAGTCATACGTGCTTACGAAAAAGAACTTGCATGACATCTTTTGTCCTACAGTCCCGTGGCACTGGGGTCCTATTGGAAACTAAGGGATATTAAGGCCTCCTTTTAATAGAGTACCGTACCAAAGCATTAACACTTAGTGAATACATGAACTCCCCAAACTACAGTCATCACCGGTAAGTATCCCGATTATTGTCACTTCGGGGTTAACGGATCATAACACATAATAGGTGACTATAGACATGCAAGATAGGATCAAGAACTCACATATATTCATGAAAACATAATAGGTTCAGATCTGAAATAATGGCATCGGGCCCTAGTGACAAGCATTAAGCATAGCAAAGTCATAGCAATATCAATCTCAGAACATAATGGATACTAGGGATCAAACCCTAACAAAACTAACTCGATTACATGATAAATCTCATCCAACCCATCACCGTCTAGCAAGCCTACGATGGAATTACTCACGCACGGCGGGGAGCATCATGAAATTGGTGATGGAGGAAGGTTGATGATGATGATGGCAAAGGATTCCCCTCTCTGGAGCCCCGAACGGACTCCAGATTAGCCCTCCCGAGAGAGATTGGGGCTTGGCAGTGGCTTCGTATCATAAAACGTGATGAATCCTTCTCCCTGATTTTTTTCTCCCCGAACGTGAACATATGGAGTTGGAGTTGAGGTTGGTGGAGTGCCAGGGGGCCCACGAGGCAGGGGGGTGCGCCCCCACCCTCGTAGACAGGGTGTGGGCCCCTTGGCCTTGATTCTTTCGCTAGTATTTTTTATATATTCCAAAAATATTCTCCATTGATTTTCAGGTCATTCCGAGAACTTTTATTTCTGCACAAAAATAACACCATGGCAATTCTGCTGAAAACAGCGTCAGTCCGGGTTAGTTCCATTCAAATCATGCAAGTTAAAGTCCAAAACAAGGGCAAAAGTGTTTGGAAAATTAGATACGATGGAGATGTATCAACTCCCCCAAGCTTAAACCTTTGCTTGTCCTCAAGAAATTCAGTTGATAAACTGAAAGTGATAAAGAAAAACTTTTACAAACTCTGTTTCCTCTTGTTGTTGTAAATATGTAAAGCCAGCATTCAAGTTTTCAGCAAAGATTATGAACTAACCATATTCACAATAATATTTAGGTCTCATGTTTACTCATATCAATGGCATAATCAACTAGCGAGCAATAATAATAAATCTCGGATGACAACACTTTCTCAAAGCAATCATAATATGATATAACAAGATGGTATCTCGCTAGCCCTTTCTGAGAGCACAAAACATAAATGCAGAGCACCCCTGAAGATCAAGGGCTGACTGGAAATTCTAATTCATGGTAAAAGAGATCCAGTCGCAGTCATACTCAATGTAAACTAATAATAATACACGCAAATGACAGCGGTGCTCTCCAACTGGTGATTTTTAATAAGAGGATGATGACTCAACATAAAAGTAAATGGATAAGCCCTTCACAGAGGGAGGCAGGGATTTGTAGAGGTGCTAGAGCTCGATTTTGAAATAGAGATGAATAATATTTTGAGTGGTATACTTTCATTGTCGACATAACGACCGAGAGATCTCGATATCTTCCATGCTACACACATTATAGGCGGTTCCCAGGCAGAATGGTAAAGTTTATACTCCCCCACCACCAACAAGCATCAATCCATGGCTTGCCCGCAACAACGGGTGCCTCCAACTAACAACAATCCTGGGGGAGTTTTGTTTGCAATTATTTTGATTTGGTTTGAGCATGGTACTGGGCATCCCGGTGACTAGCCATTTTCTCGTGAGTGAGGAGCGGAGTCCACTCCTCTTGAGAATAACCCGCCTAGCATGGAAGATACAGACAGCCCTAGTTGATACATGAGCTATTCGAGCATACAAAATAGAATTTTTATTTGAAGGTTTCGAGTTTGGCACATACAAATTTACTTGGAACGGCAGGTAGATACCGCATATAGGAAGGTATTGTGGACTCATATGGAATAACTTTTGGGGTTTATGGAGTTGGATGCACAAGCAGTATTCCCGCTTAGTACAAGTGAAGGCTAGAAAGAGACTAGGAAGCGACCAGCTAGAGAGCGACAACGGTCATGAACATGCATTAAAATTAATCAACATTGAATGCAAGCATGAGTAGGATATAATTAACCATGAACATAAATATCGTGGAGGCTATGTTGATTTTTTTTCAACTACATGCGTGAACATGTGCGAAGTCAAGCCACTCGAATCGTTCAAAGGAGGATACCACCCTATCATACCACATCACCACCATTTTAATAGCATGTTGGCACGCAAGGTAAACCATTATAAACTCCAAGCAAATTAAGCATGGCATGAGCAACTATAATCTCTAATTGTCATTGCAAACATGTTTCATTCATAATAGGCTGAATCCGGAACGATGAACTAATCATATTTACAAAAACAAGAGAGGTCAAGTTCATACCAGCTTTTCTCATCTCAATCAGTTCATCATATATCGTCGTTATTGCCTTTCACTTGCACGACCGAATGGTGTGGATAATAATAATAATAATAATAATAATAATAATAATAATAATAATAATAATAATAATAATAATAATAATAATAATAATAATAATAATAGTGCACGTGCATTGGACTAAGCTAGAATATGCAAGCATTCAATACATGGGAGAAGACAAGGTAATATGGGCTCTTTGTTAGATCAACAATAATGCATATGAGAGCCACTCAACATTTTCATTATGGTCTTATCCTCTCTACCCCCAGAGAAAAAGAAAAGAAACAAAACTATTTACACGGGAAAGCTCCCAACAAGCAAAAGAAGAACGAGAAATCTTTTGGGGTTTTCTTTTTAATTACTACTACTACAAGCATGGAAGGTAAACTAGCTAAAAGCTACAACTATTTTTTTCTTAAGGTTTTTCAAACACACAAGAAGAATGCCAGAAAATAAAATAAACTAGCATGGATGATACAATGAAAAAGTATGAGCACCTACAACTGGCATGAGTGTGTGAACATGAGTGTAATGTCAATGAGAAATACGTACTCCCCCAAGCTTAGGCTTTTGGCCTAAGTTGGTCTATGCCCACGGATCAAAGTTGCCTTCTCCGGTGTACTGAGGAGGGTCCTCGGGTTGCCACCGGTTGGCGATCTCCTTCGGATCCCACTAATAAACAAACTGACGGTGAGGATCAGATAGTGGTTCCGGCTCTGGAGCTGATGTCGGGCTCTGGTATGCCTGAATGGCCTCCGACAAAATAAGGTACGTGCCTGAAAATATGTTGAACAAAGAGGGAGCAGGCAAGGTAATAGTCTCAAAGTAATTCTTATCAAATATTAGTCTATAGTTAAGCATCTTCTTATTATTATTAACAATAAAATCATGTGCTACCATGCTCTTATAATCTAGAAAAACATGGGACAGCAACTTTTCCTCTTTCTCATAATGCCTAATAGGTATGTTAAAGTGTGCAGCAAGGCACAAGGCGAAGATGCCTCCCAAGACGGGACCCTTTGTATGGTTCAGATTTAACCATTTAGCAACAATAGCACATAAACTAAAAGTGGTATCACGAAACAAAGCATGGCGCAAAATAACAATATCAGGGGCACTAAGATATCCACAGTTCCCGCGACCAATTAAGCATCTACTAGCAAATATTACGAAGTAACATAGGACAGGAAAATTTATGCTAGTAATTCTTGCATCGGAAACCTTCCCCGTTTCCCCTACAACAATCATATCAATGAATCCTTCCACATCATTACGATGTGGTTCCTCTATGCTGCCCTCAAAGGGTATCATACAAACCTGGCAAAAATCATAAAGTGACATATCCTCATGCTCATCATATAAATAGAATTCCATCGAAGGTGGCGATCTCCTAGCATGGAAATGAAAATTTTGCACAAAAATATTGGTGAGTAGGAGATACTGTTCATGCTGGTCGTGGAGGAAGTCGGTGAGGCCTGCATTCTCAGCCAAATAATAAAAATCTTCATAAATCTCGGCTTCTCTCAAGAACTCATCACAAGTCCATTCACACGGCCGAACCTCCATAGTACAAGGGAGATTATACTTGGGCTTCTTATTTTCTTCACTTTGCTTATCCTTCGAGCTTCGGCTCGATGAGCCCCTCAAAAATCTCTTCATCTTTTTATGAAAATTTCTGAAATTTGTAGTAACTTAAAATAAAAGTGAACCAAACTAAACAAAATTAATAGCAACTACTCCTACAAGTGTCTAGAGGCTATATCATGCATTAAAGCTACTTTTGACCACATAAATTTGACATGCAAGCTCAAGAACAGGGTCACCTAAGCAGCAAAAATTGCAAGAAATAAAGCACTAGAACAAAAACTAATTGGACCATTGGAGGAGTCACATACCGAAGAATAATCCCCCAAAGCAGTTTTGTGAATGGAGCTTTGAGCAAGGAGATCGAAAATGGCAGCAAGATGAGCTAAAACACAGGTTTGAGCTGGTGGATGATTTTTTCTGGAGGAAGACGAAGTGTGTGGGTGCAAGAATAAGTGGAGGGGACCCACGTGGGGTCCATGAGGCAGGGTGGGCGCGCCCTCCACCCTCGTGGGCACATAGTGGGTCCCCCTGGTGTGTTCTCAGTGCCAATAATTCTCAAATCTTCTGGAAAAATCATATTAAATTTTTAGGGCATTTGGAGAACTTTTATTTTCGGGGTATTTTTTTATTGCAAGGATAATTCAGAAAACTGATAGAAAATACTATTTTTACTTTATTTAATATAAATAACAGAAAGTAAAAAGAGGGTACATAAGGTTGTGCTTTGTAACTTAATCCATCTCATGCTCATCAAAAGGAATCCACTAACAAGGTTGATCAAGTCTTGTTAACAAACTCATTCCGAATCGCATGAAACCGAATTTTTTTCGAATAACACTAGGTTACCACAACGGGGATATGCACATCCCCAACAATAAGAATATCATATTTCTTCTTGGCGGTAGGAAGAGGAAATTCAAAACCTCTTATAATAATCGTTGAAAATTTTCCAATAGAATTGATATTATGGACTTGAGGTTGTTTCCTCGGAAAGTGTACCGTATGTTCATTACCATTAACATGAAAAGTGACATTGCCTTTGTTGCAATCAATAACAGTCCATGCAGTATTCAAGAAGGGTCTTCCAAGGATAATCGACATACTATCGTCCTCAGGAATATCAAGAATAACAAAGTCCGTTAAAATAGTAACGTTTGCAACTACAACAGGCACATCCTCACAAATACCGACAGGTATAGCAGCTGATTTATCAGCCATTTGCAAAGATATTTCAGTAGGTGTCAAATTATTCAAATCAAGTCTATGATATGAAGAGAGAGGCATGACACTAACACCGGCTCCAAGATCACATAAAGCAGTTTTAACATAGTTTCTTTTAATGGAGCATGGTATAGTTGGTACTCCTGGATCTCCTAGTTTCTTTGGTATTCCACCTTTAAAAGTGTAATTAGCAAGCATGGTGGAAATTTTAGCTTCCGGTATCTTTCTTTTATTAGTAACAACATCTTTCATGCACTTAGCATAAGGGTTCATTATAAGCATATCAGTCAAACACATACGCAAAAAGATATGTCTAATCATTTCAACAAAGCGCTCAAAATATTCATCGTCCTTTTTCTTGGATGGTTTAGGAGGAAAAGGCATGGGTTTCTGAACCCATGGTTCTCTTTCTTTACCGTGCTTCCTGGCAATGAAGTCTCTCTTATCATAACGTTGATTCTTTGATTGTGGGTTATCAAGATCAATAGCAAGTTCAATCTCTACATCATTGTTATTGCTAGGTTGAGCATCAACATGAACATCATCATTAACATTATCACTAGGTTCATGTTCATTACCAGATTGTGTTTCAGCATCAGAAATAGAAATATCATTGGGATTCTCAGGTGTGTCTACAACAGGTTCACTAGAAGCATGCAAAGTCCTATCATTTTTATTTTTCTTCCTTTTAGAAGAACCAGGTGCGTCAACATTAGTTCTCTGAGAATCTTGCTCAGTTCTCTTAGGATGGCCCTTGGGATACAAAGGTTCCTGAGTCATTTTACCCCGTCTAGTCATAACTCTAACAGCATTATCATTTTTCTTATTATTTAATTCATTAAGCAAATCATTCTGAGCCTTAAGTACTTGTTCTACTTGAGTGGTAACCGTAGAAGCATGTTTACTAATAAGTTTAAGTTCACCTTTAACTCTAGACATATAATCACTCAAGTGTTCAATCATATAGCCACTGCATTTCAATTGTCTACCAACATAAGCATTGAAGTTTTCTTGTTTAACAATAAAATTATCAAACTCGTCCAAGCATTGGCTAGCAGACTTATAACAAGGAATAACACCTTCATCAAATCTATAGAGAGAATTTACCTTTACTACCTGTGTCGGGTTATCAAGACCATGTATCTCTTCAATAGGTGGTAAATTCTTAACATCTTCAGCTTTAATACCTTTTTCTTTCACAGATTTCTTTGCCTCTTGCATATCTTCAGGACTGAGAAATAGAATACCCCTTTTCTTCGGAGTTTGCTTAGGAGTTGGTTCAGGAAGTGTCCAATTATTTTCATTAGTCAACATATTATTCAATAGCAATTCAGCTTGATCAACAGTTCTTTCCCTGAAAACACAACCAACACAACTATCCAGGTAGTCTCTGGGAAGCATCAGTTAGTCCATTATAAAAGATATCAAGTATTTCATTTTTCTTGGGAGGATGATTAGGCAAAGCATTAAGTAATCGGAGAAGCCTCCCCCAAGCTTGTGGGAGACTCTCTTCTTCAATTTGCACAAAATTATATATTTCCCTTAAGGCAGCTTGTTTCTTATGAGCGGGGAAATATTTAGCAGAGAAGTAATAAATCATATCCTGGGGATTATGCACACAACCAGGATCAAGAGAATTAAACCAAGTTTTAGCATCACCCTTTAATGAGAACGAAAATAACTTAAGGATCAAGTAATAGCGAGTTTTCTCATCATTAGTGAACAGGGTGGCTATATCATTTAATTTAGTAAGATGTGCCACAACAGTTTCAGATTCATAGCCATAAAAAGGATTAGATTCAACTAAAGTAATTAACTCAGGATCGACAAAGAAATCATAATCCTTATCAGTAATAAAGATAGGTGAAGTAGAAAAAGTAGGGACATGTTTCATTCTAGCATTCGAAGATTTTTCTTTCAGCTTAGCTAATAATTTATTAAGATCATATCTATCATTGCAAGCAAGAAAGTCTCTAGCAGTTTCTTCATCCATAACATAGCCCTCGGGCACAACAGGCAATTCGTATCTAGGGGGAGAATCTTCATCGTCACTTTCATCAATATTATCAGTTTCAATAATTTCATTCTCTCTAACCCTAGCAAGTTGTTCATCAAGAAATTCACCTAGTGGCACAATATTATCAAGCATAGAAGTAGTTTCATCATAAGTATCATGCAAAGCAGAAGTGGCATCATCAATAACATGCGACATATCAGAATGAATAGCAGGAGTAGGTGTCGCAAGTTTACTCAAAACAGAAGGTGAATCAAGTGCAGAGCTAGATGGCAGTTCCTTACCTCCCCTCGTAGTTGAGGGGAAAATCTTGGTTCTTTCATATTTCAAGTTCCTCATAGTGATCAGCAGATATAAATCCTAAGTGACTCAAAGAATAGAGCTATGCTCCCTGGCAACGGTGCCAGAAAATAGTCTTGATAACCCACAAGTATAGGGGATTGCAACAGTTTTCGGGGGTAGAGTATTCAACCAAAATTTATTGATTCGACACAAGGGGAGCCAAAGAATATTCTCAAGTATTAGCAGTTGAGTTGTCAATTGAACCACACTTGGAAAATTTAATATATGTAGCAAAGTATTTAGTAGCAAAGTAATATGATAGTAGCGGTAACAATAGCAAAAGTAACAGTAGCAGTTTTGTAGTAATTGTAATAGTGGCAACGGAAAAGTAACTAAGCAAAGATCAATATGTGAAAAGCTCATAGGCAATGGATAAGTGATGGATAATTATGTCGAATGCAATTCCTCATGCAATAGTTATAACATAGGGTGACACAGAACTAGCTCCAGTTCATCAATGTAATGTAGGCATGTATTCCGAATATAGTCATATGTGCTTATGGAAAAGAACGTGCATGACATCTTTTGCCCTACCCTCCCGTGGCAGCGGGTCCTATTGGAAACTAAGGGATATTAAGGCCTCCTCTTAATAGAGTACCGAACCAAAGCATTAACACTTAGTGAATACATGAACTCCTCAAACTACGGTCATCACCGGTAAGTATCCTGATTATTGTCACTTCGGGGTTAACGGATCATAACACATAATAGGTGACTATAGACTTGCAAGATAGGATCAAGAACTCACATATATTCATGAAAACATAATAGGTTCAGATCTGAAATCATGGCACTCGGGCCCTAGTGACAAGCATTAAGCATAGCAAAGTCATAGCAACATCAATCTCAGAACATAATGGATACTAGGGATCAAACCCTAACAAAACTAACTCGATTACATGATAAATCTCATCCAACCCATCACCGTCCAGCAAGCCTACGATGGAATTACTCACGCACGGCAGTGAGCATCATGAAATTGGTGATGGAGGAAGGTTGATGATGACGATGGCGACGGAATCCCCTCTCCGGAGCCCCGAACGGACTCCAGATTAGCCCTCCCGAGAGAGATTGGGGCTTGGCGGCGGCTCCGTATCGTAAAACGTGATGAATCCTTCTCCCTGATTTTTTTCTCCCCGAACGTGAATATATGGAGTTGGAGTTGAGGTCGGTGGAGCGTCAGGGGGCCCACGAGGTAGGGGCGCCCAGGGGGTAGGCACGCCCCCACCCTCGTGGATAGGGTGTGGGCCCCTTGGCCTTTATTCTTTCGCCAGTATTTTTTATATATTCCAAAAATATTCTCCGTTGATTTTCAGTTCATTCTGAGAACTTTTATTTCTGCACAAAAATAACACCATGGCAATTCTGCTAAAAACAGCGTCGGACCGGGTTAGTTCCATTCAAAGCATGCAAGTTAAAGTCCAAAACAAGGGCAAAAGTGTTTGGAAAAGTAGATACAATGGAGACGTATCAAAGGGTACGGTGTTCCTCCACAATGGAAGCGCGCTGGGGCGCTTCCACCAGAATGCCCGGCGCCTCTGGATTGACAGAGGTCATCAGTGGATTTGACGCGCCCCTTTCTCTCAAAGGGGGCTGCTCACTTGATTCTAGAGCCGTGCGGATCTCGAGAATGATATTCGGTGGGACCAAATTGAGCATGGCCCCCGTCGCCAGTCTCCATGGGGGTCGGTTCCCCCATGTCTTCAGCAATTGAGGTACTACCCACTGGTGTCGTCTTGACGGCCTCCTGCACCTCTCCATGACCTGGAGAGGTTCTTCGGGACAACACTTCGGTGTTGTCCGTGGCAGTAGGCGGGGATGCCTGCGGAGGCGTCTCGCTCTCCATCATGTTCGGCCCCAGCGAATTCCTAGAAGACAATGATCGTTGGGAGAGATAGCGAGCCGGACTATAGCACGCAATTAAACGTATTTGAAAGTGCAACTATCCCTAGGTGGTTTTGGTAATTCATAACAACATATAGCTCATTGAGCTAATGCTATTCCAAGATGATTATTTCAGGAAAGCTCAATGATTGGCATGGCATGGATGTGAAAGTGGAACCCTCAAAATGCTAAGGACAAAGGATTGGCTCAAGCTCAAAAGCTCAAGACTCTTCATTTTATATTTTAGTGATCCAAGATCACATTGAGTCCATAGGAAAAGCCAATACTATCAAGGAGGGATGAGGTGTTGCTTAATGAGCCTCTTGCTTCATGTGCTTAGTGATATGCTCCAAAACCCTCAACTACTTTCCCATATCCACATATGACCTAAACCCTAAGCCAAACTCGGTCCTACCGATTCTTCCTATCCGGCACCACCGAGTTTCACTTGTGATTAGCCACTGCCAAACCCTAGCAATTCGGTTCTACCGATAAGGATCTCAGTCTCACCAAGATGGGGTTGAAAACTCTCTGTTTCCCTTTCGTAACTTTTCGGTCTTACCGAAAGAGCGAATCGGTCCCACCGAAATTGCAATGTAAACTCAGTGTTTCCCCTTTGTAACTTTTCGGTCTCACCGAGTTCCACTCGGTCTCACCGAAAGAGCAAATCGGTCCCACCGAGTTTGCCTGGCCAACTCTCTGGTTAGCTAATTACCAAATTCGGTCTCACCGAGTTTGTGTAATCGGTCTCACCGAGATTAAGTTATGCCCAAACCCTAACCATATCGGTCCTACCGAGTTGCATGTCAGTCCCACTAAAAATCACTAACGGTCACTAGGTTTACATTTTCGGTCCGACCGAGCTTATTGATTCGGTCCCACCGAGATTGGAAAACTGTGTAACGGTTGGATTTTGTGTGGAGGCTATATATACCCCTCCACCTCCTTCTCATTCGAAGAGAGAGCCATCAGAACACACACACCATTCCAACTCATATGTTCTGAGAAAGAACCACCTACTCATGTGTTGAGACCAAGACATTCCATTCCTACCATATGAATCTTGATCTCTAGCCTTCCCAAGTTGCTTTCCACTCAAACCCTCTTTCCACCAAATCCAAATCCTATGAGAGAGAGTTGAGTGTTGGGGAGACTATCATTTGAAGCACAAGAGCAAGGAGTTCATTACCTACACACCATTTGTTACTTCTTGGAGAGTGGTGTCTCCTAGATTGGCTAGGTGTCACTTGGGAGCCTCCGACAAGATTGTGGAGTTGAACCAAGGAGTTTGTAAGGGCAAGGAGATCGCCTACTTCGTGAAGATCTACCGCTAGTGAGGCAAGTCCTGTGTGGGCGATGGCCATGGTGGGATAGACAAGGTTGCTTCTTCGTGGACCCTTTGTGGGTGGTTGCTTCTTCGTGGACCCTTCGTGGGTGGAGCCCTGTGTGGACTCGCGCAACCGTTGCCCTTGGGTGGAGCCCTGTGTGGACTCGCGCAACCGTTACCCTTCGTGGGTTGAAGTCTCCATCAACGTGGATGTAGGATAGCACCACCTATCCGAACCACGGGAAAAACATCCGTGTCTCCAACTGCGTTTGAATTCTCCAAACCCTTCCCTTTACATTCTCGCAAGTTGCATGCTTTACTTTCCGCTGCCTATATACTCTTTGCATGCTTGCTTGAATTATGTGACGATTGCTTGACTTGTCCTAAATTAGCTAAAATCTGCCAAGAACTAAAATTGGGAAAAGGTTAAGTTTTTATTTGGCCAAGTAGTCTAATCACCCCCCCCCCTCTAGACATACTTCCGATCCTATAAGTGGTATCAGAGCTTTGGTCTCCATTTGCTTTGATCTCCATAGCTTTTGGTGGTCATAGCCTTGGTTTCACAACCTAGGAGAGTATGGCGTCTAGAGAGTGAAATTATCACCGTAGAGGTCCTTATTTTGATGGTACTAACTTTGCTAGTTGGAAGCATAAAATGAAAATGCATATTCTTTGACATAACCCCGCCATTTGGGCTATTGTGTGTGTTGGTTTGCAAGGTGACTTCTTTGACGGGAGAGAACCAAACCGTGAAGCTGCCGCGAATGAGTTGAAGATGTTGCAATACAATGCTCAAGCTTGTGATATTCTCTTCAACGGATTGTGCCCCGAAGAATTCAACAAAATCAGCCGCCTTGAGAATGCAAAGGAAATTTGGGACACTTTGATTGATATGCACGAAGGTACCGACTCCGTCAAGGAATCCAAGTTGGATGTACTTCAAAGCCAACTTGACAAGTTCAAGATGAAGGATGATGAAGGTGTCGCTGAGATGTACTCTAGGCTTGCTCTCATCACAAATGAGATTGCCGGCTTAGGAAGTGAAGAGATGACCGATAGATTCATCATCAAGAAGATTCTAAGAGCCTTGGATGGAAAATGTGATACCGTGTGCACATTGATCCAAATGATGCCCAACTACAAAGATCTCAAGCCAACGGAGGTGATTGGAAGAATTGTTGCTCATGAGATGTCATTTAAGGATAAAGAGGAACTTCACAACAAATCAAGTGGTGCCTATAAAGCCTCATGTGAAGCCCCTACATCATCGAGTGAGAAACAAGACTTCAATGAAGAATTGAGCTTAATGGTGAGGAACTTCAACAAGTTCTACAAGAGTAGAAGCAAAGATAGAAGCTCCAAGTCAAGGTCCTACAATGACAAAAGATCTTCTAGTCGAGAGCGAAACTGTTACAATTGTGGAAGACCCGGACACTATTCCAATGAGTGTACGGCTCCCTACAAGAGAAGAGAAGATTCTCCAAAAAGAAGAAGCAAAGAATCATCACCAAGAGAGAGAAGGAGTAGAGATGATCATTATGAACGAAGATACTCACGGAGAAGCAAGGATTCAGAAAGGAAGGAAAAATCATCAAGGAGCTACACAAGACGAAGACATCAAGCTCATGTTGGTGAATGGGTATCCGGCTCCGACTCCGACAGCCACTCCGAGAAAAGTTATCACTCCGACTCCGAAGATACTCAAGATGAAGGTGTTGCCGGTCTAGCACTTGTGTCAACCAACTCCTACGACATATTTGACTCACCAAATGAATGAATTGGAAGATGCTTCATGGCCAAAGGTCCTAAGGTAACACACCCCGAGTATGTTGATTTCAATAGTGATGAAGATGACTTGTTAGGTGATGATTTGCTTGTTGACAACTCTAGTGATGAATACTATGATGAAGTGTCAATTAAACATGCTAATCAAGATAAAACGAATGACAATGATAAGGAGAAGATTGAGGCTCTAACTAAAGAACTAAAAACTCTTAAGTTAGCTCATGACACTATCTTCGAAGATCATCAAGAACTTTTAAGAGCTCATGAGAAATTACGCTTTGAAAAGCTCAATCTTGAGCAAGAGCATGAGTTCTTAAAAGCAATCAATGATGATCTCCGCAAGAAAAGTTCTTCTTACATTGCCAAGCGTTTACTCTTATCCACTTACATGCCTCAAGTCAAGTCTAACAAGAAAGATTCTTCCTCTAGCAGTAACAATGATCATGTTAAATCCAATATTGTTGCTTCTAGTAGTTCTCTTGATTCCACTAATGATTCTCTTAGCCAAGTTACACTTGAGCAAGAAAATAGTTTATTGAAGGGAATTATAGAGAAAGGAGTGTACAAAAGCCTTGCCGGGAGTAAGCAATTCGAGGAAATTGTGCGCAAGCAAGGAATGCACCGGAAGAATCAAGGTGTTGGTTTTGAACGAAAGTTCAATGCCAATGGAGTTGAGTGGGAAGAAGATCAATACCCCAAGACAAAGTTTGTCCCTCAACAAGAGATACTTCTTTCAAGGGGACACAAGCTCAAGATGATCTTCCACCACAAGACTACAAGCAAAAAGGCAAGGACAAGCTTCAAGAGGAAATTGATGCATTTGAAGAAGCTCCGAAGACCTTAGTCAAGTGGATTCCCAAGACTACTTCAAGCTCCACTTCATCAAGTACGACTACAACTCCAAGGATTCCCATCAAGATGATGTGGATCCAAAAGAAGAAGAACTAGAGAGTTCTTGAGGGTGACTCCGCCAACATACTTCACTCTTATCATTTTGGCAAGAACAAGTGCAATCAACTTCCACATCTTGCACTAGTTCAAGGAGTCACAAACCCTCTTGTTGGTAAGACAAGGGACAAGGTAACCTAAAAGTTTTCATGGACATCATCTTTTGTGTGCATCACTCTATGTCTATGGACATCCTTGTTTGTTCCTTGTGGGACTAACCCATGTAGGTATTGAAAGTGCAATTCACTCAAATGGATAGCTCCAAGAGATCTACATCAACATTGAGCATCCACATCTTCAATATCTACATGAAGTCATCATCGACAAAACTCAAGGTTAGTTCATCCCTCTTAGGGGGGATATCACATCTAGGGGGAGCTTTACTCTAAGACTTGAGCTAAAGCAACTCTAAAGATGTGAACACAACAATGCTTTATGTAAAAGTGGTAACCCCACTTGGGCTTAAACGATGAGTATGACCTATGATCAAGTGTTCTCACTTGACTCCTAAGTCAATATACTCATACATAGATGACCTAGTCATCGCAAATTGCTTGATAGATGCTAGTATTGGTTGTGCATGCCTTGCCACATATTTCATTTGCCATCTTATTGTGTGAGCATGCTGGTTGCATATTTTACTCGTTCGAGGACATCCACTTGTTGTTTTGATTGTTCGGTTTTATTTCTTTTTGCCAAGTGGATGGACAAGAATGCCTAAGAACCTCCTCTAGCTATCTATGATTTTCTCGTCTCAAACTCTATTCATGCTACATCACAAAATTTGATCAAGTCAGATTCGAACCACTCTGTGTGAGGAGCGCTCGGAGTCCCCGATTCATCATAGACTTAAACTTCCAAAACCTCTTTATGATTCTCGGTCTGACCGATACTCCACTTTCGGTCCTACCGAGATCATTAAGTTGATCTAGGTTTTCGATCTCGATGCAACCGATTTGAACTTTTCGGTCACACCGAGTTTCAGTAACTGCAAGCAGTTATGAATCTCGGTGCCACCGAGTCGTTCCACTCAGTCACACCAACAGGGTTGGGCTATATATAGTCACGGGCAAAATTTGGAAATTTCTCCGAATCCCTTCGCCCGCGCGATAGCCTGCTCTGCCCTCAAGGTCTCTGGATCGTCTTCTCGCCGCCAGCAGCCTCCAGTCGCTGGTATCCGTCACCGTCAACGGGAATTCTGCCCCGCCGTTGCCGTCGTAGCAAGTCCCCGCCGAACTAGGGTATGGACTTGATCTCTGTGCTATTCCTCAATCTGATTCCTAGCACATTGTGATCATATTGATTCTTGCCACGTTTGAGAAACTTCTATCCAGTCAAAACGCCTGTAGATTAGGTTTGATTCGAAAATTCTAGGTTTAGGTTTCCGCCAAAACCATCTCGGACCCACCGAGTTGAAAAACTCGGTCCCACCGATTTGGCTTATGCCATTGCACAAGTGAGACTCGGTCTGACCGAGAATTACTTATCGGTGTGACCGATTTTTGAAATCAGTGAAACCCTAGCAGTCTTGGTGCCACCGAACTGTGACTCGGTCCTACCGAGTTCACTAGTTTAGGTTCCAAAACTGCTTCGGTATCACCGAGTTTGAAAATCGGTAGATCCGAGATGATTTCAGTAGGAAACTAAAACTAAGTTTTTGGATCATTCTTTTTGCAAAAATCTCTGCATTTTGTGATGCTCATCCTTTCTACCTCATCTATAATCTATTCACAGGGTCAGCAGTCAGTGCAGCATGTCTGATCAAAGTGATAGCCAAAATATGTCAGAGCAGCAAGTGGTGATGAGTGAGGGCACTAGTCCCTCCAGTTCATCTGATGAAGGCAGCAGGAGCACTCCTAGCAATTTGCCAAAGGCTGCCACGAGACAAAGGAAGAAGAAAACTTCAGACTCTAAAGATGAGGACTATGTGGCAGAGGAAGAGGCCACTTCCAAGAGAATTGAGCCAGCTCAAGGCACTAAGCCAGGTCTGGAAATCAAAAGGCTAGCAGGCAGGCAGCCCATGTCAAAGGCTAGAGCCTCAACTGAGAAAAAGCCCACTCCCCAAGAGCCAGTTGCAGCTGAGGGCAAGAAAAGAAAGGAAAGGGTGAAGAAGAGTGTGGCTAGAGTGCTTGGCAAAGCTTCCATCATGGAAGAAGAAGAGGAAGAAGAGGTAGCTGCACCAGCGCCCAAGGCACCCAAGCTAATGGGTGATGCCATAAGGTCAGGGGCTACTGCATCTAAGCCCAAAGCTGCCTCCAAGCCAAAACCAAAGAGGAATACAAGGAGCATTCCTGCAGCTGAAAAGAACAAGGCCCCAGTGCCTGAGATTGTTGCTGAAAAAGAAGAAGAAAATGTCCTGAGAAAGCTAAAGCCCAAGATCCCAGACCACAACGATGCTCATCCTGTGGCTGAGGACATGAAGCTCAGGAGAGATTCAGGGCTGAGAAAGTGGAGAGAAGCAGACCCGTATGCTTCAAGGAGAAGGACTGCCGTGGACTACAGGTTTCACACCAAGGAGCAGCAGGATTTCTATGAGACTGTGCTGTTAGATAAGAAGCCCATTGTCTGTGATATGCGTTGGGTTGATTGGACATACATCAAGGACAATGAGGAGCACTCTCCTGGAGTGCAAGACAGCTTCATAGCTTGTGGAGTAGCCGACTTTGTTGGGCAGAAGCTCACAAAGTGGAACGAGGAGCTTATCATGCAGTTCTACTCCACGGCTCACTTTTATCCAGATGGGAGGATCACATGGATGTCTGAGGGTACAAGGTACCAATCTATAGTGGCTGGGTGGGCACAGATCATTAATGCCCCAGAGGAGCAAGATGAAGACTTGGATATCTATGCCAAGAAGAAGATGGACCACAACTCCATGTCCAATATGTACAAGGAAATTCCCAATGAAGCTCTTGACACCTTCAAGTTTGGCTCTGTGCATTACCTTCTGTCTGGACTCCCGACGATCAATTGGATACTAAGGCACACCTTACTGCCCAAGTCTGGAGATCACAAGATGATCAGAGGCCATGCTATCAACTTGCTATATGTGTTTGATGTGCCTCAGAAGTTCAAGGTGATGAGCCTCATAGTGGAAACTATCAAGAGGACTGCAGCAGACCAGAAGAGGAGCTGCGGATATGCCCCTCAGATTCAGGAGCTCATTAACTCCAAGATGGGCATGGGCATATATTTATTGGACAAGGAACATTTGCCCATCCGTCCGGATTTCGAGGACAATCAAGTTGTCATGACTGAGAACGAGCCATCATCTGCCCAAGCATTTGCAAAGAAGGAGAAGGCAAGGAAGGAGAAAGCTGCCAAGATGCCTACCCAAGAGGAGGCATCTGAATACTTCTTGAAGACTAAACAAGAGCATCTTGGTTACTTGATTGCATCCACGCTGAGGATTGAGCAAAGTCTGGCCACTCTCACTTAGAATCAGCAGAGCCTAGAGAGAATCATGGAACAGAAGTTCTATGACTTGGATGTCAAGGTAACAGAAATTCAGTCTGCAGTGGAGCAGCTCCAGGAGGACATGCAGGAGAGGAGAGGCAGGACTACCACTCATACCTTTGCCAGAGTGCCACGAGGCCCGAGGTCATCTGCCATGCCAGTTGCTGACACCAGAGCCACCACTTCAGCACCAGCTACAGCCTCAATTCCACCAGCTCCAGCATCTACTTCAGCTCCAACTCCAGCGACTACTTCAGCATCTACCGAAGCCTTCGTCCTTGGAGTGATCCGGACTCCACCACCACCAGAAGATCAAGCCTGAGCGTCGATCTAGTGCTATGCATTTTCTAGGAACTTTTTGGTAACTTGTTGCCAAAGGGGGAGAAGATGTACAGATCATAGGCTTCGAGAGAGAGAGAGAGAGTGTTGCTTTTCTCTCTTGCTTTATTTGGTGGTTTTTCAAACTTGCTTGCTTTTGAGTGCTTGAGATACTATGCTTGTGAGACATTGATGATCATGTGTTTGATCATAAGCTACACTTAATGCTTGCTTAATGCTATTATCTTATCTATCTTGTGATCATTCATTATTCTTGGTGATGAGTGCATGTATTTCATTCTTATCATTTTGAGCGCTCCACCAAGATGTATGTGACGTGGAAGAGTAACCCATGACTCTAACTCTTTGTGCATTTGCAGTCCAAAGCAAATTTTAAATATGCACAAATTTAGGGGGAGCTCTTACTTATCACATACTTCTCAAAGTGACGATATATTTCATGCTTATTATCATTTGTCGAAGCTTTGATCTATATGTTGTCATCAATTACCAAAAAGGGGGAGATTGAAAGTGCAACTATCCCTAGGTGGTTTTGGTAATTCATAACAACATATAGCTCATTGAGCTAATGCTATTCCAAGATGATTATTTCAGGAAAGCTCAATGATTGGCATGGCATGGATGTGAAAGTGGAACCCTCAAAATGCTAAGGACAAAGGATTGGCTCAAGCTCAAAAGCTCAAGACTCTTCATTTTATATTTTAGTGATCCAAGATCACATTGAGTCCATAGGAAAAGCCAATACTATCAAGGAGGGATGAGGTGTTGCTTAATGAGCCTCTTGCTTCATGTGCTTAGTGATATGCTCCAAAACCCTCAACTACTTTCCCATATCCACATATGACCTAAACCCTAAGCCAAACTCGGTCCTACCGATTCTTCCTATCCGGCACCATCGAGTTTCACTTGTCATTAGCCACTGCCAAACCCTAGCAATTCGGTTCTACCGATAAGGATCTCGGTCTCACCGAGATGGGGTTGCAAACTCTCTGTTTCCCTTTCGTAACTTTTCGGTCTTACCGAAAGAGAGAATCGGTCCCACCGAGATTGCAATGTAAACTCAGTGTTTCCCCTTTGTAACTTTTCGGTCTCACCGAGTTCCACTCGGTCTCACCGAAAGAGCAAATCGGTCCCACCGAGTTTGCCTGACCAACTCTCTGGTTAGCTAATTACCAAATTTGGTCTCACCGAGTTTGTGTAATCGGTCTCACCAAGATTACGTTATGCCCAAACCCTAACCATATCGGTCCTACCGAGTTGCATGTCAGTCCCACCGAAAATCACTAACGGTCACTAGGTTTACATTTTCGGTCCGACCGAGCTTATTGATTCGGTCCCACCGAGATTGGAAAATTGTGTAACGGTTGGATTTTGTGTGGAGGCTATATATACCCCTCCACCTCCTTCTCATTCGAAGAGAGAGCCATCAGAACACACACACCATTCCAACTCATATGTTCTAAGAAAGAACCACCTACTCATGTGTTGAGACCAAGACATTCCATTCCTACCATATGAATCTTGATCTCTAGCCTTCCCAAGTTGCTTTCCACTCAAACCCTCTTTCCACCAAATCCAAATCCTATGAGAGAGAGTTGAGTGTTGGGGAGACTATCATTTGAAGCACAAGAGCAAGGAGTTCATTACCTACACACCATTTGTTACTTCTTGGAGAGTGGTGTCTCCTAGATTGGCTAGGTGTCACTTGGGAGCCTCCGACAAGATTGTGGAGTTGAACCAAGGAGTTTGTAAGGGCAAGGAGATCGCCTACTTCGTGAAGATCTACCGCTAGTGAGGCAAGTCCTGTGTGGGCGATGGCCATGGTGGGATAGACAAGGCTGCTTCTTCGTGGACCCTTTGTGGGTGGTTGCTTCTTCGTGAACCCTTCGTGGGTGGAGCCCTGTGTGGACTCGCGCAACCGTTGCCCTTGGGTGGAGCCCTGTGTGGAATCGTGCAACCGTTACCCTTCGTGGGTTGAAGTCTCCATCAACATGGATGTAGGATAGCACCACCTATCCGAACCACGGGAAAAACATCCGTGTCTCCAACTGCGTTTGAATTCTCCAAACCCTTCCCTTTACATTCTCGCAAGTTGCATGCTTTACTTTCCGCTGCCTATATACTCTTTGCATGCTTGCTTGAATTATGTGACGATTGCTTGACTTGTCCTAAATTAGCTAAAATCTGCCAAGAACTAAAATTGGGAAAAGGTTAAGTTTTTATTTGGTCAAGTAGTCTAATCACCCCCCCCCCTCTAGACATACTTCCGATCGTACAGTATTAAACCAACAAAACGTAAAACCGGATATATGCACAGTGTCCTTGGATACTTACGATTCGGCCAGGGGCTTCGGGCAGGGGCGCCACTCGAGTATGGCTTTGGCGTCCGATTCAGAATCATCCGAAAGGGAAATCTTCCCTTTCTTGGACGCCTCCGCCTCTAGGTCCCCAGAGGCCGCCCTTTTCCTCTTTCCCCCCTTAAGGGGAGAATTGCTCTCCTCCTCCTCTTCACCGTCGCCCCCCTCGTGGGAGGAGAGGGCTTCAGTATCTTTGGACGCAGTGTCCGAAGTACCTTTTCAGCGAAGGCCGCCTCTGGCCCCCTTACCCTTCTTCTTGGCCTTCTTCTCCGACGCTTGGTGCGGCGCCAGCACCAGCATCTTCGTTAGAAGAGGAATAGATGGATCTTCGGGCACCCGATCCGCTCCGCCTTCTTTGTCCTGCCCTGAAGAAAGAACGGAAGGCTCAGTATACCCCTTTGGGTTTTCAAGTTGAAATCATGGTTCGGAAATCCGAAAACTTACGGGAGTGGCCGGATGAGCACAGTCGAGGCTAGTGCTGGAATTCGAGTCGAGTCGAGCCAACTTGGCTCGACTCACTAAAGCTCGTTTCATTAACGAGCTAACTCGACTCGACTCGTTACTATAACAAGATCGAATTCAAGATTGGCTCGACTCGTATAACTTGCGAGCTGGCTCGTTTAGCTTGTTAAGCTCGTTAATGATATGAACACAAAAACTTTTGAATATGATAAAAATGATTACTTGGGAATGTAAAATGTACATATTAAACATCTACAATGTTCACGAACAAGTGTAGGCATGTACGAGTTTAACTTACAATTGTCAGTATGTACCATCAAGTCAGTACCATGTACATGACCATTGACCATAAACAATTGTACATGACCACAATGATCAGCAAGTTAGTAACATATACATGACCAAACAATTGTAATTTCCTTGAACGTCTAGGCATTGTGTTGTGCGCCTGGGACATACGGTGCTAGGCTGATCTTTTGTCCCGAGCCTAACGAGTTACACGAGTACTCGTGAGATCAGCTCGTTTAACTCGTTCTATATACGATCTTAAACTAAAGCTTGGCTCGAATCGTTATTCTTCGAGGTCGAGTCGATTCGAGGCGAGTCACGAGCTACTCGTTTAGCCCGCGAGCTTCGAGCTTTTTTTCCAGCCCTAGTCGAGGCCGATGTCTTCGGTCAGCCCTAGCCACGACTTCTGGGCCTTGAAGAGCAGCCTCCACATCTCTTTGTGCATCGTGCCGAAGAATCGCTGCAGGGTCCGAGGGCTGGCCGGATTGAACTCCCACATCTGGAGAGTCCAGCACTGGCAGGGGAGAATCCGGCACAAAAGCATCACCTCGACCACATCAGCAAGGCTGGTGTTCTTCTCCATTATATTCTTGATGCGCTTCTATAGCATCATCACCTCATCGGATGACGCCCAATCCAGACCCTTGTTTATCCATGATGGAAGTCGCATCGGGGTCCGAATCTGAACTCAGGAGTGCCCGCCCAGTTGGCACCGCGGGGTTCGGTGATGTAGAACCACTCCTGCTGACATATCTTGACAGTCTCCAGAAAGGCCCCTTTTGGCCAGGTGACGTTTGGGAGCTTGCTCACCATGGCACCTCCGCAGTCTGTGTGCTCTCCGTTAACCACCTTCGGCTTTATGTTGAAGACTTTAAGCCATAGGCCGAAGTGGGGGGAATGCAGAGGAGCGCCTCACATACGACGATGAACGTCGAAATATGGAGGAAGGAATTTGGGGCTAGATCATGGAAATCTAGCCCGTAATAGAACATGAGGCCTTGGACGAAAGGGTGGAGAGGAAACCCTAGTCCGCGGAGAAAGTGAGGGATGAACACTACCCTCTCATTAGGCTCCGGAGTGGGGATGATCTGCTTTTTGGAAGGGAGCCGGTGGGTGATGTCTGCGGCTAAGTATCTCGCTTCCCGGAGTTCCTTGACGTTCCTCTCCATGATGGAGGAAGCCATCCACTTGCCCTATGAGCCAGATCCGAACATGGTTGGAGTGTTTGGTGGCAACGGAAAAGATCGAAACTTGGGCACTGGAGCTCGAGGATGGAAGGGCGGAGGAGGAAGAAGGAGTGAGGTAAGAAGGTGGGTTCTTATCCTCTTATAAAGGTAGTGAATAGCAAACACCCCCCACCCCCCCCCCCCACCCCCCGCGAGCCTTAAAGCTCGCCTATTCCCAAGGGGTCGTGCGAACGGCATAGTTGGATTACCCAAATCCGTATTAATGAGAATCCCGTAATAAGGGGACATGATCTATGTTTTGACAAGACATGTCAATAGAGGCCACACCTCGGGGCGCGGAGTGGGAGGCTGCAAAATGGTTCGAAATAATGATAAGGCCAGAACATAACGTCTTGGCAAAAAAGCTTTCTTTTGTTCAGCTATTTTAGACTATTCGGAGGAGGAACCTGCCTTGCAATGCCAAAGACAATCTGCGCGCCGGACACATCGACATTGAAGCCTGGTTTAGGGGCTACTGAGGGAGTCCTGGATTAGGGGGTCCATGGGCGTCCGGGCTATGTGACATGGGCCGGACTGATGGGCCATGAAGATACAAGATAGAAGGCCTTCTCCCGTGTCCGGACAGGACTCTCATTTGCGTGGATGGTAAGCTTGGCGTTCGGATATGAAGATTCCTTTCTCTGCAAACTGACTCTGTACAACCCTAGGCCCCTCCGGTATCTATATAAACCAAAGGGTTTAGTTCGTAGAGGCTATCAGAATTTACATAGGCTAGATAGCTAGGGTTTAGCCATTACGATCTCGAGGTAGATCGACTCTTGTAACCCCTATACTCATCAAAGTCAATCAAGCAGGAAGTAGGGTATTACCTCAATTCAGAGGGCCCAAACCTGGGTAAACATCATGCCCCCTTGTCTCCCGTTACCTTCGATCCTCAGACGCACAGTTCGGGACCCCCTACCCGAGATCGGCTGGTTTTGACACTGATAGGCATGAAACAGGAGCGTGCGAACACAGTCATTCAGAGTGTGAAGGACGCGTTCGGCTCGACCGTTTTGCTGTGAAGTATACACTGGTGCGCGTCGGTGCTATACAAATGGTTTTTAACCCCTTTCCGCGACGGCATTTGGAACCGTAGCCTAGTGAGTGACGGCGATAGGGGGTCCTTACCACACGAACCATAAACCGTCGGGGATAGGGAGCCTTGATGCATACAGTTGTCCCTATATAACCCTTTCCGATATCTCGAATATCCCAAACGCTTCATCCTTGCTACTCGTTTGTGCTTGCATTGCCATCGCTGTCGGAGTTTTGTGGTTTTACCTAAAACCAAGCATATTCCAGGCACGGGGGTTTTACGATGCTTGGCACATCACAAACAGTTCATGATTATAAACTGTGTACGATAGGTAGACAATCCCACACATTTAGTTTTCCCGCATCGTATGTGATAGGTGTCTGGCATCACACACACTTTGCAAACGGCAATTGTGTGCATTGTTACACATGTTTCCTCTCTGTGAACCATGTCGGATTATGTATATCGCACACGCTGTGCTTTATTAACTGTGTGCACCGTAATGACCTGCACACCGTAGTTTCGCCCTAATTTAATTGTTGCTATTTAAAATTGTACCTAATTTAAACTTGAAAGTAGCCTATAGCTTTATTCATATCCATTAGGTTCAAACAACCAATGCATTATTCGATTCATAGGTACATATGTTGAAGAATTACATAAGCACCAAATAAAGAATGATGAACCAGGGTTCTATACTTATACTATTACAAATGGTAAAGAAAGAGGCGATAGACATTCCGGTTGCTGAACAAGGTGAAGCGGAATGGCTCTATTGTGCTCTCCTGGATGCAGAAGGCATGCAGGACTCTAGTCCAATCCCTTGTGATGCCCGGCCGCCAATCATGTAGTTTGAGAGGTAATCTTGAGTAAACTGCTTCAGGATCCACTACAAAAGAACAAAATATTCAGACATTGTCATCTAACACAACTCATTACGGGCAGTAAAAAGAAGGCTGCATGGTTCTTACTTACCATCCCGCAGTTCACTATTGTCTAGCATAAAGTGTAAACAAATAGTTCGATTGACGTCTTTGAACCCATTTTAATAACAATCTTTATCAGTTTCCTCACTTGATGCTGGTTCATGAATATCTCATTGCCCTAGAAAGGGTCGAAGTGTGGAACTTTGGCAATGATATATGTACCTAAAAGCACTAAGTTAATATTAGAAGCTAAACAACAATTGAAAAATGATGTAGTACAACACTCCCTCCATCCCATTATATAAGATTTTATTACATGTATATCTAGACATCATCAGAACATTAAGGTAACACTCTTCATTGTTGCTATGTAGCCTGGAATTGCATATTTAGTCATTCAGTACAATGCATGTTGCTATGTAGCCTCAGATATATTAAATATGGCCCTAGTTAATCTACTGATAAATGGATTACAGATATATTCAGTGAAATGTCCGATTCGATGATTAAGCCCCAGGCTATATGGTACCAGCTACCGATATCCTGAACAGTGAGTACATATAAGCAATGCGATGAAACTAACCTCGATGGAAAACAACCTTGTTCTCAATATTATCCTGCATGAGTACATATAAAGGCATGTTAAGCACAACAGGCTAAACATCAACCAAATATATCCATGGTAGACAACATAATCTACACATGATAGCTTCAGTGTGCAGGCTTAAGCACGCTAGTTAAGCAAAACAAGAAGTGGAAAGGTGTATTAACTGCATCAGGCATAACATTTAAAAACAAGCAAATAGTCATTCAAACTGGTATTGTGCAGGTCTATAGTACACTAGTTATTGTTAAAAATGAAAAGGCATGTTAACTGCAATATCCTTAACATCAACCAAATATCGTAATTCATAATGGTATTGTTGAAATTGCTATTGATGAAATTGAACTGCACGGCAAATAGTTGCACATATGGAGTATCACATTGTGAAGAACTGAAATAAACAAGTCATAAGGCCATCTCTAGCCGATCCTTTAAAAGTTAAACACTACTGCGGGATGGTCCAAACGCGACACTATGATCAGAGACCCTTCGACAAAACTATGTGTGATGCCATAATTGCAAATGGTGGTGTAAAAACCCATCAAAAAAGGTGCAAAACATTTGCGATGACGGATGCATCAAACACGGTTCAGATTTTAGTTGCGTGTGCGATGCAGGGCATATGGTTCAGTTCAATTAACTATTTGGGATGAGGAGGAACAAAACAAACGGGCAACCAGATGAAGGTGTGTGCGATATATAGCATATGGTTCACTCGGATGAACTATGTGTGATTAGGCAACACAATGGAAACGGTTCAACTGAACAAGATGTGTGTAATACGCGGCAAACATGTCTGTAATCAGAAATGTGTGCGAATACCAATAATAAGAGAGACGATTGCTACTAATAAGCCGTGTGGTTTGCTCTATCTACAGTAGAATAACATGTGTGTGTAACTGAAATAAACATCCAATTACATAAGTGACTATACAGATCATTCGCACACACCTCAATAAACAATTGCATGCATTCTAAAGTAGGAGAAACGATCGTCTAGTCATCTACTTCTTGTGACACTCTCGCCACTGCTCTGTGGCTCAATCCCTCGTCTGGGCAGGAAGAAGACACTTCCTCATGTTAACGATCCGCCTGTACATTTCGTAGCTTGTGTACGCGTCCATGGCCGCGTACTTGACATGTTGTTCATCCAGTCTCTCATGCCACACACTGTGCCATGCGTTCTTGTCCTTATTGCTCTCATTCTTCATCTTTATGTAGTAGGGGTCGATGATGGTCGAGGTGAGGTCAACCAGGGAGTTCAGTTTGTTTTTATCGCTGCCCCAGGCCTTGTAGTGGTGCTGGATGTTGACAAGATTCGTGCATTTCAAGTCTGAAACCTTGAGCGCTTTTAGATCATTGGTGGTGTCCACCATAGCGAAACTGTAGTCGGAGATGTTGATAAACATGGAGAAACGCTCACAAGGCCTTGTGGCAAGGTGGTAGTGGTAGACGAGGACGTCATGTCACACGCACAACTGGGCAGCAGCAACCTTCTGATTATGCCCGGCACGACCGATGGTGTACTCGAGGTCGAAGCCGACCACTCGGTACTTGTCCTCGGCAAGGAACTGCTCCATAGTTTGGATGGAGCTCTCCACCAAGACCGGATCATTCGTCTACACAACCGAGAGGGCCTTCCCCCTCATGTGGGTGTCCACTACGTGATGCGTGGTGAACTGCCCGCCGTTCTCGTTGGCGGCCCCTGGGAGTGCCATTGGAGCCACGGGGAGTGCCATTGGAACCGCTGGATGTCCTCTCTGTATGTGTCGTCGTGGGTATGCTTATTGTGTCATGTGATGTGAGAGATGAAGGTAAATGGCCACAGGAATAAATGGGGGCCGGGCGGCCTGGATTCTCTGCGCGTTCGCATGGCAGTTTTTGCAGGGGGTAACTGCATCATCGCGCCGTGCCCGACGCAACCACATGCACACGAACGTGCGTGATCGTGCGCTGGCCCCAAGCACTGGCATCATGCGTGGAGGGATGAGGGCAGAGCACCCAGAGGGACGCGAGAGCAGAGCGCGCGTGGCGGGACGCGAGCAGAGCAAGCCACGGCCGCGTAAACCGCAAGCAACCACACGCATGGAGAAGTTGAACACGCAGGAAATGGTCGCCTACAAGCCGGCCGATAGTTGCGTCGCTGCGTAGAGAGCGGCCGTGTGCTACTACCTCCATCTAGTCTATAGTCCCCTTTATATTCTGTGCCATACTTTGCCCTCAAATTTAACCAACAAAATGTTAATGCATGTTATAAAAATTATATAATTGGAAACTATGTTCAAATACGAATCCAGCTATATAATCTTTGGCGACATGCATTCGTATTTTATTAGTTAAATCATACTTATAAACCAGGACGGGGGTATAGTAGGTAATTAAATTGTAAATGTTCATGGCCTTTCGTCCTCCTCTCGCACGTCTTGTCACCCCACTGCCGCACACGGCTTACAGCGCAAGCTTGCCCAGCGCACGGGGGTGTTCTTTTGGCCAAACCGTGGCACCAATGAATCGTCGGTGAGCCTGTTCCCGCGCAACCATGCAGGTTCCCGTGCAAGCTTCCCGCCCGACTCGGTGAAATCCCCCAAAATCCCAATGCTTACCGGCCTGCTATATAAACCCTCACGGTCGGCGAGTCCTGCGTCGCATTTTCCCCTCCCTCCCTGTAGCTTATCTCGTCTGCTTCTCCCACAATCACCAATGGCATCGGTTCATCATCCTCGCTTAGCCACTTTGCCGTCATCAGAGGACAGCTCCAGCTGGAAGGCTACACCACAGCGGCGGCGCAGTCCCCAGCGTAGTGTAGTGCGCGTGGCGTCCCTGTTGGGTGTGCTCGAAACACCCACCACATGCTCCGCCGCCACTGCCCGTCGGCAGCTGTTGCCGGCCGCCGTTGCCGCCACACCACCGTCGAAAGCCAGGGCCATCTCCCGCTCCGCCGCCGCGGCCCGAAGGCGGAAGGTGGCCGTCGTGGTCGCGACCCCACTACCGGCCACCATGGCCATCACTCGCTCCGCCACCGCGGCCCGAAGGCGGGAGGTGGTGGTCGTGGCCGCCACCCCATCGTCGGCCGCCGTGGCTGCCAGCCCACCGTCAACCACCGAGGTCTTCACCCACTCCGCCACCGCCGCCCGAAGGTGGGAGGGGGAGGTGGATGCCCGCACGTGCGTCAACGACCTTGCGCGCTACACTGAGTTCCTGCGGGAGGACAAGGAGCGCCTTGTCGAGCACGCAAAGAGCCTTACCACCGCCATGGCCGCGGCACACGCCGCCTCGAAGGCGAGGAATCAGGAGATCTACGAGGAGAACCACCACTTCGAGAGGGGTCGTCTGGAGCGGCAGAGGGCGTTCGTGGTGAGCGTCGCTGAAGCTGCAGTAGCGGCAGGCACCGCATTGCAGTTGCCCAGCTCGTCGGTAGGCTCCTCATCCGCCGCCTCTTACTGAGCGCGCTCGGCAGAGGAGAGGCAGCCAGAACTAGTACGAAGCCCCTCCGCAGTAGTAGTATTTAGGGGCTATTTTGTTCAGTTCATCTGACTATAGATGTGGTGGAACTGTACAACGTACTTAAAATTAGCTAGTATATATAGTTGAACTAGCTATTTTAGTACGTGGTTGGCAACAATTTGGGAAAAGTTTGGTCGGTTCAGCTGTCGAGTTGAACTATTTGTATAAATTAAGAACGACTGCTTAATCTATGAATGAAATCTATGCTTAATTACTGAATTTTAGTTGCAAAAATTAGATACTGCTAGTGATTTTTAGCTTCATATTTTGACAATCACAGTATTACAAGGTTGACAAATGGCAATGTTACTAGATCAACAAATGTCAATCTTTCCAATTTGATAAATGGCAACATACCCAAATTTTTTGTAAGTGGTTGCACACGGGTCATCCAAAAGAACCATTTGCGTTGAAGAGATGCACAAATCCTTCTCTCACTTTGCATATGGGTGTTCTATCTAAAACATTTGCGATCAAGTGCTGCACAAATCCTGCTTGGCACATTTTCCCTTGGCTTCCTGGGGAAGCTGTCGGTTTGCATACGGGTGTTCTAACCAAAACGTTTGCTATGAGTGTTTTATTTTTTTAAACCATTGACATTTTTTTCAAAATAAAATCGTTTGATAAGTCTGTACATTAAGAGAAAATAACGCAAGTTCGCTCAAACCATATCTTTTATTCAGTCATACTGCGAATTTATATTCATATGATCGAGATACAGTATTAAACCCAAGAAAAAAAACTATTTCCCGTGGCAGCGGAGGCGGCGTGCCGCGCCGTCGTTGTCGTCCTCCGGGATGTTGTTGTTGAAGTCTTCAATGTAGCATAGAATGTTCTTCACTTGTAAATCAAACATCATGTCGTCGCGCAATCGATGGGCGGGGCACGGGAGGACGGCAGCTGGCGGCACTGAGAGGTAGCGATCGATGGTGGCGTCCCATGCCGTTGTGGGGGGGCGCGGGCACGGGCGCGGCGGGTGCAGCCAAACGCACAGGGACCGGCGCCGCGGTGGGTGGAGGGGCGCGCATGGGCACGGGCGCTGGCGCTAGCATGTACACGAGCTTGCGCGGGTACGCGGAGACCTCGCTGACACCCGCGGCTTCCAGCTCTGCAATAGTTCTTAGCGACCAGCCCGTCAATGCTACGGGGATGGTCACTGGCGCGGGCGCGGGGATGGGAGTTAGGACGGGAGTGGGGGCAGCGATCGCCGCGGCCAGCTTGTTCTAGGACATGTCCATGTGGCCCCATTCCTCCTTATTTCCTATCTCCTCTGGCTCGGAGTTGACTTCACCAAACTTGAAGACTAGTGGCAGATGACCCTTCTACGCCATGGCGTTGGTGGAGGTCCGCGGGAGGGAGGGGAATGGGAGGCTAACAGTAAGGCCGCCCGTATTAAGCAGCGTCTCGGGCACCATTAATGGAGAGGAAGTTGGGCGGCCATGGAAGTCAAAGGGCTCGCTTCCCAGTGAGCATGCGTAGAGTACATCTCGCATGCTTCCCAGTGAGCCTGCGCATTGGAGGACAGCTTGCACGCCTCCTGGTCAGCCTGCGCACCAGACTGCGCTCGCATGCCTCAAGGTCAAGTAGATATCCGCACGACACCTCCTATAGCCATTAAAACCAAGACATGTGGCATCACATGAATGGTTAACAGAACGCACATAGTTTGAATTATACAAACGTTTGAGATATTAAAGTGGCAGCTATTTTTTCAAAATGCCTTTGTTGGCTGTTATTCGAGTGCGCCTTCTCTCAAAATGGACACAAAAAATACCACAGCATGTCGGGTGCCATTCCATGATAGCATGCCAAGTTTTAGAAATTTCAGACGAGTTTTGGATTTACTAGAATTTAAAAAAACAAGGTATATCAACGTTTTGCCAGCAATCAACAGTGTCGTGTTGTTTGAAATTCATTCTCATTTCTTGCATGGGACCTAAGCATGCACCCAAGGACAAATATTTGATTTTTCAACCAATTTATATGCACTGGAGCATGTGCATGTAGTTCAAATCTGAATTATGCATAGAAATGCATTGAAAACTCAGTTAATGCATAAAAATGTCCAAAGAAACCCCAAAAAATCACAATAATTGACACAACACTCTTGTTATTCTATGTTGACACAATAAAAAAAAATTTAAGCAATAAGAGGCAATGGATATCGTTTCGCCCCCAAAGGTGGGACATTCCCTACCGAAACCATCATGCTGGTTGTGAGAAGCTCTGGTTTGTGAGAAGCACATACCCAAACCTGCTCCAAATGGGACAAAAAATTAACCCCGGCATGTTGATGCCGCTCCATGATAGCATGCCAAGTTTCATGAATTTCATACGAGTTTTGGATTTACTAGAATTTAAAAACCAGGTCCCTCAATGTTTGCGGCCGAGTGACGGTGGCAGGGTGTTTGACATTCATTCCCATTTCTTGCATGGGACCTAAGCATGCAACCAAGGACACAGATTTGGATTTTCAATCAATTTATATGCATCAGAGCATGTGCATGTAGTTCAAATTTGAATTGTGCACATGAATGCATAGAAAACTTATTTAATGCATAAAAATGTCCAAATGAACCTCGAAAAATCAAAAAAATTGACACAACACTCCTGTTGTTCTATGTTGACATGAGAAAAATTTTGAAAGCAATAACAGGCAATGGCTATCGTTTCGTCCCCAAAGGTGGGACGTTCCCTACCAAAACCATCATGCTTGTTGTGAGAAGCTCTGTTTGTGAAAAGCATATATCCAAACCTGACCCAATTGGGACAAAAAATTTACCATGACATGTTGCCGCTCCATGACAGCATGCCAAGTTTCATGAATTTCATACGGGTTTTGGATTTACTAGAATTTAAAAACCAGGTATCTCAATGTTTGCGACCGAGTGACGATGGCAGGGTGTTTGACATTCATTCCCATTTCTTGCAGGACCTAAGCATGCAACCAAGAACACAGATTTGAATTTTCAACCAATTTATATGCATTAGAGCATGTGCTTGTAGTTCAAATTTGAATTGTGCACATGAATGCATTGAAAACTCAATTAATGCATAAAAATGTCCAGATGAACCCCGAAAAAACACAAAAATTGACACAACACTCCTGTTGCTCTATGTTGACACGAGAAATTTTTTTAAAGCAATAAGAGGCAATGGATATCGTTTCGTCCCCAAAGGTGAAACGTTCCCTATCGAAACCATCGGGCTTGTTGTGAGAAGCTCTGGTTTGTGAGAAGCATATACCCAAACCTACCCCAAATGGGACAAAAAATTTACCACGGCATGTTGATGCCGCTCCATGACAGCATGCCAAGTTTCATGAATTTCATACGAGTTTTGGATTTACTAGAATTTAAAAACCAGGTATCTCAATTTTTGCGACCGAGTGACGATGGCAGGGTGTTTGACATTCATTCCCATTTCTTGCATGGGACCTAAGCATACAACCAAGGACACATATTTGAATTTTCAACTAATTTATATGTATTATAGCATGTGCTTGTAGTTCAAATTTGAACTATGCACATGAATGCATAGAAAACTCGGTTAATGTATAAAAATGTCCAAGCGAACCCCGGAAAATCCCAAAAAATGACACAACACTCCTGTTGTTCTATGTTAACAGTAGGAAAAAAATTGAAATTGAGAAGAGGCAACGGATATCGTTTCGTCCAGAAAGGTGAAACGTTCCCTACCGAAACCATCACACTTGTTGTGAGAAGCTCTGGTTTATGAGAAGCTTATACCCAAACCTGCCCTAAATGAGACAAAAAATTTACCACGGCATGGTGATGCCGCTCCATGATAGCATGCCAAGTTTCATGAATTTTGGACGAATTTTGGATTTAGTAGAATTACAAAAGCAAGTGTGTCGACATTTGCCGGGGAGCCACGGTGACGTGGTGTTCAAATTTCATCCTCATTTCTTGCATGGGACATAAGCATAAACCCATGAAAACATATATGATTTTACACCCCATGTTGGTGCACCGGAGCATGTGCATGTAGTTTAATTTTCAATTGTGCACCTAAAATGGATAGAAAACCAATTTAATGTGTAAAATGTTCAAACGAACCCTGAATAATTCCAATTCTTTTACGACACACATATAGTTGCATGTTCACAACAGATAAAAGGTCTAGCAATTTAAACACCGTCCATTTCCGACCCCATTATGTAATTCAAATCAAGATGAAAAATCAAGTAGATCCCACATAGTTTATTATCACCAACCGTGTGAGATGCAACACAAAATATCCTGGAGCACCGTCGGTGTATAGTACGCCTATGGCTTACGCGGGAAGGTGCATCGCTACAGTCCATAGCCGGCGTCTCAAGCACACTAGCTCGCTCCCCAAATATCATTACATTGTTCCATCGCCGCCGGTGAAAGATGAGCACGTGGACCCGCGTCGTGAGGGCAACTTCGGTGTCCCACTCCGGCGAGAGCACGGCCGCAGCCGCCATGCGTGTGCTAACAGGGTGCATGAGCGCGGCAGCAATCTGCGATCGGGTGGCCATGGCAGCCCAAATGGCCGCTGTTGCTTCTCAGGTGGCGGCAGCAACATATGCCTTGGGGATAGGAACTAGCGAGAGCGGCACAGCAGCTGTCCGTTCTGTAGCGGCGGCCTTAGCCCTGATGGAGGCCGCCCATGACCATGTCGAGGCCGCCCACGCCCAGCTCGTGGCGGTCACCGCACAAATCGAACGAAACTTCTTCGACAATGGTCGGCAACCCACGACCGAAGAGTTGGTAATCGCCGAGAGTGTTCGACGAGCCGTCCATTCCTCCACCTTCATACCTTGCAGCGACGGAGCCCGTCCAAGCCCAGATCGCGGCTGCCCACGCCCAGCTCATGGTGGCCTTTTCCCAAGAGATGGCGGACGCGGATGGCGAGATGCTTGCCGAGTATGGTGCGATGGATGCCATGGAGCCCCTTCCCCACAAGACTATCGGGCGCGAGCTGGACATGGAGGCGGCGGAGATCAACAGCACCAGCCATAGTAGTACTCTTTGTTTTGTTTAATTAAGAGCGTCGGTCTTTAATTTGATAGAGTAATGTTTAGGTCAGCTAGCTCTGTTTAATTGCTGAACTTGCTCGATTAAGAAGTGTGGGTGTGTTGTAGTCTCCTTTGTGTACCCAAATTATGCAATGACGTGGATGACCATTGTAACCAGGGAAATTCGAACCAAATTTTTTGATGTTCAAACTCATCACACACGGGTTAAGCTATCTGAATCGTTTGTGATGTTCACATATCATACACAGTTCTGAATAAGGGACCGTGTCTGATGACACTTTGCGCGCCAGTTTTTTCGCTAAAGTGATTCCAAATTTTTGGCTTCCGCGGAAATATCTACCTCCCCGTCCCCTCCCCTTACCAAAAGCCACATTTCCCCTATTTTCGCCTTCCTTTCCAAGTTGAAACCTTCACTCCTTGCTTGCAGCGCCGCCTCCTCGTCGGCGACCCTCCTTCACGCTGCTCGGCGTCGTCTATCCAGGAAGGTAATCCACACCCGAACCCCATCCTCCTCCTCCTTCCACATCCCACATGCCCCGACCGCCGGCGCGACACCTTCCAGCCAAATCACCGACCCCTCCACCAAATGAGCACCGCCCTAAGCCATGGTGCGCGTAGTATAGCCATGATCTCAAGGAGTATTTGGAAGTAGAGAAGCAAATCGCGGTCGCACGCGTAGATGAGGTCGCGATGGCTGCCATTCGTGTCGACCCCCAGATCTTGGAGGAGCACCTTGCCATTTGCTAGCTACGCCAGTTAAGCATGCTCGGTTTACCCGTTGCGTGTGCTGCTCCTGCCTTTCCTTCACAAATTCCAGTGAATTGTGCTATCCAATTTTACCATGCAATCTGTTGCTCTAGTGTATATGTTCTATATGTCGTGCAGTGTTTTGCTCACTTATTAAGTATTTTTGTTAATTAGCTGTCGTCTTCAGTTAACTGTTTGGTTCAATTCTGCAAATGAGATGTTCAATTCTTCAGGCTGCAATTTTGTATTGTCTTCCATTTGAGAAATAAATCAAATTTATCTTTATAAAATACATGAGAAACGAATACAATTGCTATATTTTCAAGTTGTCAAGCATGCTTGGTTTGGTTATACATTGTGCAATGTGGTGCTCAGTTAACGTTTGGTTCATTTATGTTGTGGTGTTTAGTTAACTATTTGGTTCAATTCTGCAATGTGATGTTCAATAGTTGTGGGTGCATTCTGTTATTGTATACCATGTGAGGAATAATTTGAATTTGACTATAGTAAATACATGAGAAACAAATACAATTGCTATATTTCCAAGTTCTTAAGCATGCTTGGTTTGGTTAATTGTCTGATCTTTTATTAGGAGTATGTTATATTGTGCAATGTGGTGCTCAGTTAATGTTTGGTTCATTTGCTGTGGTGTTTAGTTAACTGCTTGGTTCAATTCTGCAATGTGATGTCCAATTGACGTGGGTAGAATTTTGTATTGTTGTGCATGTGAGGAATAAATCAAATTTGGCTACACTTAATACATGAGAAACATATACAAGTGATATATTTCCTAGTTTTTAATCATGCTTGGTTTGGATAAATGGGTTTTCCATGTGGCTTGAATTAATCTGATGAATGTGCAATGTGCTTATTTTTCATCAACATATTTTACTGATAGCATGCGAACCCTTACTTAACCTGATGACTAACTACCTTATATGTGTTGTAGGGAAACAATGGGAAGCCCTGAGGTTTACAATCGAGGTTAGCACGTGCATGGTCCGTTGTCTAATAGCACATTATTGCGCAATTGCAGGAACCATTCTAATATTTAGGTTTTTAACATTTGGTCTTGCACATGTAGGTCCTGCTGTCACAGGTTTTGACCCACTAATATATACTCCAGCAATTTTTGGCCTTTTCTAGTCGATCCCCTAAACTTAACGTTGTAAGCTTCAATTTGATCAAGTTCAAAGTAGGTTCAACCGAAAGTAGCATGCATTCAAACATAAATATATATAGTTTTGCATAACCGAACATAAAACATAAATTTAAATTAATCTAAACTACTTTCGGTCGAAGTAGAGGTCAAGCCAATCCTTCCTCATCATGTATGGTGTGCCGCGAGCTGGGTCCGAGCCAGTGTCATCGTCATGGTCGTTGGGGAAGGCACTCCTCCACTCGTCGACGTCGATCTCCTCGTCCTCAGGGCCCACCTCGATGCCCTCCGCGCCGCCGTCACCGCTGCCTTCGACCTCGTCATCGGAGGAGAGAGTGATAACCTCCCTGCCCTCCGCCCCAGCAAAGATCGCCCGCTCCGCCTCCACGAGCTCCGAGTGCTGCCGGCAGAGCTCTTGCATGTAGGCCTCGTCGGCGGCCTCGGCCTCAAGGCACTCCCACGCCTCGCGGTCCTCCCGCGCCATAGCCGAGCTCACCACCCTGGCTCTGGCGGAACGAGGTTGACCAGACGTGTGCCGAAGGGGAAATTGAGCCTAGTCGCCGCGCCATGGTAGCGGACCTGCCAGCAGTCGTACTCCATGGCTGCGAGCTCGGCCGCGTGGAAGCTACCGAGCCACCGGCGGGTGTGGGTCTCCCGATCTGCAATCTCAGTGACCCACATCCCCCACCGCCACTGTCGTACCCCAAGGTAGGGCCTCGTCGGCTGCCGGGTCCGAGGGGGGACGGGGAAGTCCTTGAACCGGCGTAGGGGCACGGCGGCGGGCGGATTGGGGGACCGGCGACGACGGGTTGAGCTTGTGGAGGACGACGGGGACACCTCGGCGGCCACCTGGCCGGCGTTGGGCGAAAAGGCCACGATAAACCTCTTTTTGGCCATTGGCTCCTTGAGATCCCCGGCACACAGGCAGAGGTTGAGGATGGAGGCGCCGGCAATGGTGGCGACCTACCAATGGTTTTGAGGGTTGTGTGTGTCTGTGTGATCGGAGGTTTTGGGGAGTGTGTGGTGTGTGTGGAGGGGGGGCGGGGGCAAGGTGGTGTTTGAGGAAATACTGCCGCAACTGAAAATTTTACTAGACGGGAGTAACAAGGCAGGGCTACTGAAAATTTGGATCAAGGGCGAGTAGATATTTTTGAGATTGCAAGGGATGCGGAGACGGGAGTAAAATGCCGGGGATACTGAAAATTTGAATCAAGGGACTGAAGCGGAGCGGGAGTAACAGATAACGCACACGGTCCGCACATACTAATCGTGTTCTATCAAACATTAAAACCTTCTAGGCGGTAGATATTTTCGAGATTAGGAGGGCAGTAATATTTTCAAGATTGCGGGGGATGCAGAGGCGGGAGTATTTGGGGAGTGAGCTAGTGTGCTTGACATGCCGGATGTGGATTGTAGACGACGCACCTTCTCGCGTAAGCCACAGGCATACTATACACTGACGGTGCTCCAGGATATTTTGTACTACATCTCACACGGTTGGCGATAATAAACTGTGTGGGATCTACTTGATTTTTCATCTTGATTTGAATTACATAATGGGGTCACAGCGGCAATGGAGGGTGTTTGAATTGCTAGACCTTTTATTTGCAGTGAACATGTAACAACATGTGTGTCGTAAAAGAATTGGAATTATTCAGGGTTCGTTTCGACATTTTAGGCGCACAATTCAAAATTAAACTACATGCACATGCTCCGGTGCATATAAATTGGTTGAAAAGTCGAATCTATGTCCTTGGGTGCATGCTTAGGTCCCATGCAAGAAATGGGAATGAATTTCAAACAACAGGGCACTGTTGATTGTCGGCAAAACGTTGAGATACCTGGTTTTAAATTCTAGTAAATCCAGAACTCGTCTGAAATTCACGAAACTTGGCATGGCATCATGGAGCGGCATCAACATGCCATGGTAAACAATTTGTCCCATTTGGGGCAGGTTTGGGTATAAGCTTCTCACAAACCAGAGCTTCTCACAACAAGCCTGATGGTTTTGGTACGGAACGTGCCACCTTTGGGGACGAAACGATATCTGTTGCCTCTTATTGCTTTCAGAAAATTTCTAGTGTCAACATAGAACAACATGAGTGTTGTGTTAAGTTTTGGAATTTCTCGTGGTTCGTTTGGATATTTTTATACATTAACTGGGTTTTCTAGGCATTTTATGTGCATAATTCAAATTTGAAATACATGCACATGCTCCAGTGCATATAAATTGGTTGGAAAATCAAATATGTGTCCTTGGGTGCATACTTAGGTCCCATGCAAGAAATGGGAATGAATTTCAAACACCAGGGTACTATTGATTGCTAGCAAAATGTTGAGATACCTGGTTTTTAAATTATAGTAAATCCAAAACTCATCTGAAACTCATGAAACTTTGCATGCTATCATGGAGCGGCATCAACATGCCGTGGTAAAAAAATTGTCCCATTTGGGGCAGGTTTGGGTATAATCTTCTCACAAACCAGAGCTTCTCACAACAAGCCTGATGGTTTCGGTACGGAACGTGCCACCTTTGGGGACGAAACGATATCTATTGCCTCATATTGCTTTCAAAAAGTTTCTGGTGCCAACATAGAACAACAAGAGTGTTGTGTTAAGTTTTGGAATTTTTCGGGGTTCGTTTGGACATTTTTATACATTAACTGGGTTTTCTAGGCATTTTATGTGCATAATTCAAATTTGAAATACATGCACATGCTCCAGTGCATATAAATTGGTTAAAAAATCAAATATGTGTCCTTGGGTGCATGCTTAGGTCCCATGCAAGAAATGAGAATGAATTTCAAACACCGGGGCATTGTTGATTGCCAGCAAAACATTGAGATACCTGGTTTTTAAATTCTACTCCCTCCGTTCCGAATTACTTGTCTTGGATTTGTCTAGATACGGAGGTATCTAGCACTAAAATGAGTCTAGATACATCCGTATCTAGACAAATCAAGACAAGTAATTCGGAACGGAGGGAGTAGAAAATCCAGAACTCGTCTGAAATTCATGAAACTTGGCATGGTATCATGGAGCGGCACCAACATGTCATGGTAAAAAATTTGTCCCATTTAGGGCAAGTTCGGGTATAAGCTTCTCACAAACCAGAGCTTCTCACAACAAGCCTAATGGTTTCGGTACGGAACGTGCCACCTTTGGGGACGAAACAATATACGTTGCCTCTTATTGCTTTCAAAAAATTTCTAGTGCCAACATAGAACAACAGGAGTATTGTGTTAAGTGTTGGAATTTTTGGGGTTCGTTTGGACATTTTTATACATTAACTGGGTTTTCTAGGCATTTTATGTGCATAGTTCAAATTTGAAATACATGCACATGCTCCAGTGCATATAAATTGGTTGAAAAATCAAATATGTGTCCTTGGGTGCATGATTAGGTCCCATGCAAGAAATGGGAATGAATTTCAAACACCAGGGCGCTGTTGATTGCCGACAAAACATTGAGATACATGGTTTTTAAATTCTAGGAAATCCAACACTCGTTTGAAATTCATGAAACTTGGCATGCTATCATGGAGCGGCATCAACATGCCATGGAAAAAATTTGTCCCATTTGGGGCAGGTTTGGGTATAAGCTTCTCACAAACCAGAGCTTCTCACAACAAACCTGATGGTTTCAGTAAGGAACATGCCAACTTTGGGGACGAAACGATATCCGTTGCCTCTTATTGCTTTCAAAACAATTCTAGTGCCAACATAGACCAACAGGAGTGTTGTGTTAAGTTTTGGAATTTTTCGGGGTTCGTCTGGACATTTTTATTAACTGGGTTTTTTAGGCATTTTATGTGCATAATTCAAATTTGAAATACATGCAGATGCTCCAGTGCATATAAATTGGTTGAAAAATCAAATCTGTGTCCTTGGGTGCATGCTTAGGTCCCATGCAAGAAATGGGAATGAATTTCAAACATCAGGGCACTGTTGATTGCCGGCAAAATGTTGAGATACCTGGTTTTTAAATTATAGTAAATCCAAAACTCGGCTGAAATTCATTAACTTGGCATGCTATCATGCAACGGCATAGACATGCCATGGTAAAAAATTTGTCCGAGGGCAGGTTTGGGTATAAGCTTCTCACAAACTAGAGCTTCTCACAACAAGCCTGATGGTTTCAGTACGGAATGTGCCACCTTTGAGGACGAAACGATATTCGTTGCCTCTTATTGCTTTCAAAAAATTTCTAGTGCCAACATAGAACAACAGGAGTGTTGTGTTAGTTTTGGAATTTTTCGAGGTTCGTTTGGACATTTTTATACAATAGCTGGGCTTTTCTAGGCATTTTATGTGCATAATTAAAATTTCAAATACATGCACATGCTCGAGTGCATATAAATTGGTTGAAAAAACAAATTTTTGTCCTTGGGTGCATGCTTAGGTCCCATGCAAGAAATGGGAATGAATTCGAAACACTAGGGCACTGTTGATTGCCGACAAAATGTTGAGATACGTGGTTTTTAAATTCTACGAAATCCAAAACTCGTCTGAAATTAATGAAACTTGGCATGCTATCATGGAGCGGCATCAACATGTCATGGTAAAAAATTTGTCCCATTTGGGGCAGGTTTGGGTATAAGCTTCTCACAAACCAGAGCTTCTCACAACAAGCCTGATGGTTTCGGTATGGAACGTGCCACCTTTGGGGACGAAACGATATCCGTTGCCTCATATTGCTTTCAAAAAGTTTCTAGTGCCAACATAGAACAACAAGAGTGTTGTGTTAAGTTTTGGAATTTTTCGGGGTTCGTTTGGACATTTTTATACATTAACTGGGTTTTCTAGGCATTTTATGTGCATAATTCAAATTTGAAATACATGCACATGCTCTAGTGCATATAAATTGGTTAAAAAATCAAATCTATGTCCTTGGGTGCATGCTTAGATACCATGCAAGAAATGGGGATGAATTTAAAACACCAGGGCACTGTTGATTGCCGGCAAAACATTGAGATACCTTTTTAAAATTCTAGTAAATCCAAAACTCGTCTGAAATTCATGAAACTTGGCATGCTATCATGGAATGGCACCCGACATGTTGTGGTATTTTTCGTGTCCATTTTGAGAGAAGGCGCACTCGAATAAGAGCCAACAAAGGCATTTTGAAAAATAGCTGCCACTTTAATATCTCAAGCGTTTGTATAATTCAAACCGTGTGCGTTCTGTTAACCATTCATGCGACCCCATGTGTCTTGGTTTTAATGGCTATAGGAGGTGCCGTGCGGATAGCTGCTTGACTGAACTAGAGGCGTGCGAGTGCAGTCCGGTGCGCGGTCTCATCGGGAAGCGTGCAAGCTGTTCAACGCAGGATCTATGCATCTCTTCAATGCAAGCGGTTCAGATTCTGGTATGCAAATTAAAGCCATACTTCGGCGCTAAGCCAAGAGACACTGCGATTTGTTAAAATATGCAGCAGAAAATCAATAGCACTATCTATTTTTTGCAACTAAAATTCAGTAAAGCATAGATTTCATTCATAGAGATTAAGCAGTCGTTCTCACCGGGAAGCGAGACAGCCTTGGACCGTCGCCCACCTCGCTCCCACTGGTTTGTATTATGGCTCGACCGAGCGGCCTCACCCCTCATCCTCGCCACACACACAATCCTCTCTCTCCGCCCACATCCTCGACGCTGCTCTGAGTCCTCAAAGTCGTCAGTGTATGAGGATGTCGCCGAAGCGCCCCATCAGAGGGAGTGGCGACGCCGGGGCTGCTGAAGCACCGGAGCACGACGTGAATATGGATACAGAGGTTTCCGTCGCCGCCGACGAGGTGGAGAATGAGGTTGCCAACAAGCTGAGACGGGTCGAGAAAGAACCGCCAGCGACTTTAGCAGGCCTAGACTTCATCAACAACCTCCCCGATGATATGTTGATAGTCATCATATCCCTTCTCCCAATCAAATATCGGGCGAGGAAAGCCGCCCTTTCCCGGCGGTGGCGCCCCCTATGGCTCCTCACCCCTGTCGACCTCCTCGACGGCACGAGTTCTGCCATGGCTATCACCAAAGCTTGGATGCGTTCCCCCAGATCCACGGCAGTCACCATGGCCCAATCAAAGGTCTTATCACGGGCAAGTTCCATTCCAATGGCAAGGACCGAGCCAAGCTTGACGAGTGGTTCTGATCCCCCGCCATAGATCAGCTCGAGAAGCTCAGTTTTAATGATGGGCATATGCGCTTGCTGCCAATGTCCGCGCTCCGCTTCGCGCCCACGATGCGCCTCGCCAAGTTCATGAACTACCATTTCCCTCCCCCCTTAATGACACACCCGCTCTTTTTCTACCACGACTGAAGCACCTCGATCTCGTCGTCGTCTGCATCCCAAAGGATGACATGGAGCGCCTGCTCCACGGCTGTACTGCACTCGAGTTCCTTCGTCTTTAGGCGATGAATTGGTCGAGTACCTTGCACATCACCTCCAAGACTCTCCGGACTATTTATGTGTGTTGCTGGTGCTGCAATGAGAGATCACAAAAGGTAGACCACGGTATGGTTATTGAGGACACACCTTCACTTGAGAGATTGCTTGTAGTTGATCAACAAGGTCCAACAAGAATCGATGCCATTTCTGCACCGAAATTGACAATGGTGGGCTACTCGTATGTCAAGTACTACTACTTTCAGGTACAACAGTCGCCTTATACCTCTCCTTCTTGATATCAACATTATTTATAGTTTTGAAGATGTATGTTCATCTGTCATCCAGCAAAGCTTCACCCAGATTCTGGGCACAGTGAAGGTCTTGGCACTAGAATCTATCGGCCCCATCCTGGACCAAGTTGTCAGTTGCCTGAGATGCTTTCCGTGCCTGAAGAAGTTGTATATCGAGGTGATGTTCCTTTCCTGTTAAATGTTAACCATAAGGGAGTTCAATTTTTTGCACCTTTTCCCAAGTTTACAATGACAATGTACTATGATTTCTGAAGGAATTTTGGAGGATTTCAGGACATACACCCCCACCCCATATTGGTTGCTTGATTCATATGGTTACAATCCATAAGCATTTCTGCTTTGGATTCATCTGTACCAGTTTTCTTAGGGATTTTTTCATCCAATCCAACCTCTTGTGAAGAAGGCTACATGTTTCTAGATTGTAATCAAATGCCCATGTTAATCATGTCAGATCGAAGATGGCACGTTGGTGCATTTTACAAATCTTGCAAACCAAATAGAAATGTGGTAGTGTTCAAAACTGCATGTAGGCACTAATACGTTCTGTTCTTTTGCAGATAATAATAGGCCCGGAGGTGGATAATGTTTATAACGACAATCACATCGAATGCCTGGATCTGCATCTCTCAAATATTACTTTGAACTCCTACCGAGGGACCTTACCGGAGACTACACTCTGCAGGTTCTTTCTTGCCAGAGCAAGGGTATTGAGGGTACTGAGGTTGGACACGCATTTAATTAGGAAAGATGAATGGTATGTTGATCAGAGCCGGCAGGTACTGCAGAATGGAAGAGGCTCCAAAAAAAGCTAAACTTCGTATTGGAAGAGTATATGACGGCGTAATTGGAAGTCATTGTGTCAAACCCATACATGACTTGTCAGTGGCTGATCCCTTTGCAGAAATGACGAAGTATGCAATGTGTGAATTTGGGCACTATAATCTTTGAATTTGAACCTTGCAATATTTATGGTATTTGTTATATTGAACCATTTCTGTTCTCTTGTCTCAACGCAAATAGTTCATCTGAGTGAACCGCATGTCGTATATCGCACACACCTTGATCTGGCTGACCGTTTCTTTTGTGTTGCCTAATCACAAACAGTTCATCTGAGTGAACCGTATGATGTACATCGCACACACCTTGATCTGGCTGACCGTTTCTTTTGTGTTGCCTAATCACAAATAGTTCATCCGAGTGAACCGTATGTTGTACATCACACACACCTTCATCTGACTGCCCGTTTCTTTTGTTCCTCCTCATCGCAAACAGTTAATTGAACTGAACCGTATGCCCTGCATCGCACACGCAACTAAAATCTGAAATGTGTTTGATGCATCCTCCATCGCAAATGTTTTGCACCTTTTTTGATGGTTTTTTTACACCACCATTTGCGATTATTGCATCGCACACAGTTTCGTCGAAGGGTCTCTGATTGTAGTGTCGCGTTAGCAGCATCCTGTAGTAGTGATACGGGCAAGTGAGACAAAAAATTGTGCCATGGTGCGACGGGAAAGTGCGAAAGCAAGATTGTCGAACTCTTTTACATTGTCAGTCTAGAGAGCAAGAATGGGATGCCCAAACTGTGTGCTCACATAGCAGTAAAAAGCCGTCAAGGTGGAAAGTGCATCCGACTTTGGTCGCAAATGAAAAGTCCACACATAATGAGAATAGTCATCAAGGATAACCAGATAATATAAATAGCCCGAATTACTAGGAACTAGAGAGGTACACACATCACTATGAATCAACTGAAAAGGAAAGGAAGCAATGGTGGTGGAGTTATTAAACAGAAGACGAACGTGTTTGCCAACACTACAAGCATGATAGGTATGATCCTCTATCTTATTACAATTGAAACTGAAACTCCTAAGAATATGACGAAGAGTGGCGGGGTTGGGATGACCCAAATGAGCGTGCCAGAGATCAACGCTAGCGAAGAGAGCGACCGGTGTGGTGGTGGTGGAGGAGGGTGGATGCACCGGATAGAGCTCGTTGGGGTTGTCACATCGATGAAGTACCATCCTGGTTCGAGCATCCTTGACACAAAAGCGAAGCTCATCAAATTCAACAGTAACAGGTTTTTCACGAGTGAAACAACGAACGGAAATAAGATTCTTAATAAGATGACGTGACACAAATATGTTAGACAAAAATAAAGGCATGGAGTTGGAAGGAAATGAAGTGTGCCCGACATGTGTGATGGGGAGGGTGGAACCGTCACCGACAATGATGCGGTGGGCGGTGGTGACGGGAGAGAAAGAGGCAAGATTACCAGGATGAGCGAACATGTAAGCAGTGGCCCCAGTGTCCATGTACCAATCACCGCCTCCAGTGTAGGTGTTCGGGTAGGAGAGGTGTGCAGCGCGGCGAGTAACGTCGGGTCCCAAGGCGCCGGTGGCAGTGCTGGCGGGGACGCCGTCGGGAAGCTATAGGCACCACCCAGCTGCGGTGGTGGATACCCTCCATAGGGTTGCAGAGCCGCGTAGTACACCTGATGCGCCGGGGGACATGGCACCGGAAGAGTCGGGGCCAGCGCCCGTGGGACCGGCATGGTGTATGCGTGGACAATGCCGATCCACGAGTTGTACCCGCCGGCCCATGGGGGGCGCTTGCTGCAACTGCTGCTGGTGACGAGGGGCCCCGCAGGCGCCTGCAGCGGCTGCTGGCCAATGCACCGACCACAGCGCCGGCCTCCCCAGCACCGATCAGTAGGGGCCGCGGGTGGGGCGGGCGCGCCATAGGGGGCGGCGGCAGGGGCAGCGGTGGCTGCTGCGGGTACGACACCAGCTGTCGTGGCTATGGAGGGGCGGCGGGTGGTGGTGAAGGGCCACCGTGAGTGGTGCCGACAGCGAGGGCGGTGTGGATGGCCCACGCCTTGACCTGGTTCATCCAATGCTCGTCAAGCCGGAGGTAAGCCACGAACTTGGCGGAGGAGGGCTTGGGGATGAGGGAGAGGTTCATCATGGCATTGCCGAAATCCTCATAGAGGTCGGTGGTGAGCCTGTTGAGGAGGAGATTGTCATCGATCTTCGTGTTGATATCGCGGAGCTCGTCAGTGAGAGTCTTGACGCGGCGACAGTAGTCATCGACGGAGGGGAGTTGTCCTGGTGGCATCCAAAGAACTTTTGCTACAAAAAATGTGACGTTCGAGACGATTGTCAGTGAAGAGTCCATTCAGCTTGGTCCAAACGGTGAGGGGGTCATCACCGTCATGCATGAACGTGTGAAACAGGTCCGGCGAGATGGTGAGGAAGAACCACCAGATGAGCGTGGCGTCGATGGTGGACCACTCATGGTGCGTGGGCACGAGGCTGGAGTCGACGAGGCCGTCCACGTGGTCGAGGAGGTTGTACTCCTAGAACACGAGGGAGAAATATGCCTGCCACGGGTAGTAGGGGGAGTCTATCTGAGTAAGACGAACTGGAACTGCTACCTCTTGAGCTTGCGTTGGTTTTTCCCTTGAAGAGGAAAGGATGATGCAACAAAGTAGAGTAAGTATTTCCCTCAGCTTTTGAGAACCAAGGTATCAATCCAGTAGGAGACAACGCACAAGCCACCGAATACCTGCACAAACAAACACCAACTTGCACCCAACATGATAAAGGGGTTGTTAATCCCGGTTATTTGCAACGTGAGATCTGATAGAGATGGATAAACGGTAAAGTGATATTTTTGGTATTTTTGGTTTATGGAACAAAAAGTAAAAGACTGCAAATAAAGTAAATTCGAAACTAAAATTGTAGATCGGAAACTTATATGATGGAAAATAGACCCGGGGGGCATAAGTTTCACTAGAGGCTTCTCTCAAGATAGAAATTATTACGGTGGGTGAACAAATTACTACCGAGCAATTGATAGAAAAGCGCAAAGTTATGACGATATCTAAGGCAATGATCATGAATATAGGCATCATGTCTGTGTCAAGTAGACCAAAATGATTCTGCATCTATTACTATTACTCCACACATCGACCGCTATCCAGCATGCATCTAGAGTACTAAGTTCATAAGAACAGAGTAATGCCTTAAGAAAGATGACATGATGTAGAGGAATTAACTCAAGCATTATGATGAAAACCCCATCTTTTTATCCTCGGTGGCAACATAACTATACGTGTGGTTTCCCCTTCTATCACTAGGATCGAGCACTGCAAGATTGAACCCAAAGCTAAGCACTTCTCCCATTGCAAGAAAAACCAATCTAGTTGGCCAAACCAAATCGATAGTTCGAAGAGACTTGTAAAGATATCAAATCATGCATAAAAGAATTCAGAGGAGATTCAAATCATATTCATAGATAAGCTGATCATAAATCCACAATTCATCGGATCTCGCCAGACACACCGCAAAAGAGTATTACATCAAATAGATCTCCAAGAACATCGAGGAGAACTTTATATTGAGAATCAAAGAGAGAGAAGAAGCCATCTAGCTACTAGCTATGGACCCGTAGGTCTTGGTAAACTACTCACACTTCATCGGAGAAGCAATGGTGTTGATGTAGAAGCCCTCCGTGATCGAATCCCCCTCCGGCAGGATGGCGAAAAAGGCCCCTAGATGGGATCTCACGGGTACAGAAGGTTGCGACAGTGGAAAAGTGGTTTCGTGGCTCCCCTCGAAGTTTTTGGGGTATATGAGAATATATATATAGGAGGAAGATCTAGGTTAGGGGGTCACCGAGGGGCCCACAAGGTCGGGGCGCGCCCTCCACCCTTGTGGCCGCCTCGTGGCTCTTATGACTTGCACTCCAAGTCTCCTGGGTGTCTTCTGGTCCAAGAAAAATCATCGCGAAAGTTTTATTCTGTTTGGTATTCCTTTTCTGCGAAACTCTAAAATAAGGAAAAAAACAAAAACTGACACTAGGCTCTAGGTTAATATGTTAGTCCCAAAAATCATATAAAATAGCATATTAATGCATATAAAACATATAATACATATAACATAATAGCATGGAACAATAAAAAATTATAGATACGTTGGAGACGTATCAGGAACCCGCTCGTAGATGTTGAGGTTGCGGATGTCGGCGGCATCGGGAGGGTTGGCATCAGCAAATGGGTTGGAGGGGTTGGAGCTGGATGATGTGACGGAAGACATGGCGGCTAGCGCTAGGGTTAGGGTTAGCGGCGGCGGCGGCTTGTGGTGGGGGATGAGGCGTGGCGACAGCTAGGAGATGCGGTGGCGTCGAGGTGGGTGGTGGTGGCGGCGCTAGGGGATGGGAGGCGGCGGCTGCAGGTGTACGCGGTGGCCGAGGAGAGTGCAGCGGCAACGGGAGGTAGAGCAGCGACAGGGGAGGGAGGGTGTAGCGGCGACGGCGGCGGCTTGGGCAGCGACGGCGCAGGGAGGATGGCGCGGTAGCGGCGGAGGGAGCGGAAGCTAGGGTTGAAACCCGTAAGCTGATACTGTAACGCCCCGGACACACCCGCCGGTGGTCGTTACTCCTGGCGGGATCTAGACTGGCCCCACAGATCAATACTAGTCTTTTCTGCGCACTTTGTCCTCACTCGTGCGCACCCGAGAGCAACTTCCCGGTCGGTCACCCATCCTGAAACTACTCCAAGCTGAGCATGCTTAACTTTGGATTTATGTCTGAATGGGCTCCCGGAAAAGAAGGAATTCCTTATTGATATGAGTAGTCTATCATCCCTAATAAGCCAGGCTATCACATACACCCCCACTCAGAGGAACCGACGTCCTCGTCGGGCCACAGGAACGTTTCCTCTTGGCACATACGTCTGTGCATCCAGTCCGATACATGTGCCATGTCGTGTACCATGACGGGTCACAAACGTCATGAACAACATGACCGCGCACATGTCCGCAAATATCCATGTAACCGCGAGGGTCGGCTTTGATACCAACTTGTAACGCTCCGGACACACCCACCGGTGGTCGTTACTTCTGATGGGATCTAGACTGGCCCCACAGATCAATACTAGTCTTTTCTATGCACTTTGTCCTCATTCGTGCGCACCCGGGAGCAACTTCCCGGTCGGTCACCCATCCTAAAACTACTACAAGCTGAGCACGCTTAACTTTGGAGTTCTATCCGAATGGGCTCCTGGAAAAAAAAGGAATTCTTTATTGATATAAGTAGTCCATCATTCCTAATAAACCAGGCTATCACAGATACCATGTATGATGATGGAATTGCACCATGTATTGCTCAGGTGCAATCACACATATATTTGATGTACAACGATGGACCACGACCTCGACTATACAAGGAAACTAGAAGATGGGCCCAATACACAATATACACATAACACATATATTTGTAACATCCCAAATTTTCAATTTGGAATGTTATACATAGATCATTCTTGCATATCATATTTAATTGCATTTCGTCTCGCGATCCTCGAAATCCTAAGCAACTCAAGGACCCTCGGAGAGAGTTGGGGATTTCCCCGGTTTTCAAATTTGATTTTTATCAAATTTTGAAACGAGGATTTTGGTTTTAATTATTTTTCTCTCTGAAAATATTTCATATTAAAATATATGAGAGGAGATAATATGACTTCTTCAAAATAAATGAAATATTGGAGGAAAAATATTAAAATCAATATTTGTTTTATTTTGGATTTTATTTGCAATTTTGGTTGCATTAGAAAAATTGCACGTTTTCAAAATTGCATTTTAGGGCCCAGAAAATGTTCATCTCGTTCTAAATATTTTATTTAGACAGGGAAAGTTTGTTTTGGCATTTTTAGAATTTTTATTTTATTTTCTAGGATTTTTTTTGTTTCGGCGGAATTAATTTAAAAAAAACGCCAGGGCTAACTGGGCCAAAGCCCAACCGCCGGCCCACCTCCCCGCGCCGCCGTCTCCTAGCGGGAGACCGCCGCCGCTGCCTGAATCGGAGTCCGGCTCGGACTCTGCTTCCCCGCGCCGTGCCCCCTCCTCCAAGCCGAGCCCCCCTCCTTAAAAGGCGTCGCCCCGCCGCCCCTTGGAGCCCCCACCACCCCGCCGCCGCGAGCCGCCGACCTCGCTGCTGCAAGCCGCCGCGCCGCCGTCGCCCGCTGCCGCGCCGCCCCGACGCCCTTTTCCCGCTGCCGCGCCGCCCCTCACCGGAGCCGCCGCCGACGACCTTTGCCCGCGCCGCCGCCGCCATGCGCTGCCCCGCCGCTCGCCGGAGCCACCGCCGTGCCAAACCTCGCCGGAGGTATAGCGTCGTTCGTTTTTTTAGAAAACCGGTTCGGTTTTTGTTAGAAACCCTAGCTTGTTTTTTTCGGTTTGCCGCTTTTTCCCGGTTTTTCTTTTTAGCGGACATTCGTCTGGATGTTCGTTTTAACGAACGGTTTTTTGCTCGTTAGTTACAGATAACGAACGCTCGTTGTTAGCCTGTTCGTCAGTTTTCTTTTATCGGATTATTCCATGATTATTTCTGATCGCGATTTCTGATCCGAATTTCGTTCTAGTTTATCTTCTCGCTCGTTAGTCGGAATCAGGCCATTCAAGCGCCTAGATCTTCGTCTCGAGACCCTCTTTCCGTTTAACCAACTTGCACAAGTTTTTGCTACTATAAAATTTGACCTAGGTCCAGATTAGTAAACGGATCTTGTTTCTTTCGCCGTTTGAGTTTCGTTGCTCCGTTCGATTTGATTCTTTTTGCAAACCGGAGTTCTTAAGTTGAACTTTCTGGTTAGATCTTCTTATTTGAGATTTACCCGTGTTTCTTAGCTTGATTGCTTATGTAAGCTATTATTTGTGTGCGATAGAATTTCTGGAGTGCGAAGCGTGTTATTTGGAGTCTCTAGGTTACGCGCATCGTCAGCAAGGCAAGTAACACTTTGATCATACCCCTTTATCACCCAGTTTTTATGCATTAGTACCAATCCTCAAATATTGCATGGTTAGGATGTCATTAACATGTGGGTTGGGAAGTAGTTGATGAGGTAGAACATATTACCCTGTTACATTCAAACCCTTGGGAGTTACTTCTACGCGTTGCTTATATTGCTATGCTATGCTCGTAGACGAGGTTTGGTGAGTGAAATCCATGACAGATGTGAGATTGATAATTAATGGTTCAACTTAAGGTGGCAATTTAAATACACATCTGGCTGGATTGAGGCACCTGGAGTACCCAGTGTTGTGTGTATTTTTGGAAATCCCAGAGTACCTGTGTGATCTTCCTATGGACCGCCACCCAGGCTCAAAGGGAACTGAGATGATTCATGCTAGAAAATTCCGTATGCAGCCACAAGCTATTATGGGCTCTAGCATAGTTGAGTAAGTTACGTGAAGCTCTTAAAGAGGTGGATCAGCAGGTAGTGCGATTGTAGGTTTGGTATGGTCTGCCCGGAGTAGAGAGTTAATGTTTCTGAAAAACTGTGTCTCGGTCATCCGTTTCTCAAACACCCTGTAATGCGAGAAAACCAACGGAGGAGATCGGGTCTTGTGGGGAAAAGTGCGCGAACCTCTGCAGAGTGTATAAACTAATCATGGTTAGTCGTGTCCCCGGTTATGGACAATCTTGAGTATCTAGTACTTGGAGTATCTTAAGTATCTCATCACTCTAAATTAATATTGTTGGGTTGATAATCTTATATTTACTAATTGAAGCATCAACCGAGGCTCCACGTTAATCCTCAATAACGAAGAACTTTGTCCATCCGATCTCCATACTAAGAATTTGTAGCCGTAGATGTGATAAATCACAGAGTCCTCACCAATTGTCCCACCTGCACTTGCTTTTTACACACACAAAAACTGTTTCACGTGATGGTTTGGTCAAAAGAAAAAAACTTATAGCTGTATATGGGATAAATCACATAGTCCTCACCAATTGTCCCATGTGCACTTCCTTTTCAGAAAAAAATGGTTTCACGTGATGATTTGGTCAAAAGAAAAAATTGATAGCTGTATATGGGATAAATCACAGAGTCCTCACCAATTGTTCCACGTGCCCTTCCTTTTAAGAAAAAAATCTGTTTTACGTGATGGTTTGGTGAAAAGAAAAACTATTCCACCTCCCCCGATCCTTCCCTGTCGAGGAACCAAGGCGTCCTCCACCATCCGCTAGGGCTGCTTCTCCTCCCCCATGATCCGATGTTCCTGCTCCTGTCCCTCCTCAAGTCTTCACATGTATCATCTAAAACCAATCCAAGCAGCCTCTCAGGTTCGCGTTCCTATGCAACCTTCGAATCCACCCTGCCGCAGACATGATGCAATCAATATTTCATGAGGAGGCTTTTCCAATCTCAGCGCGCATGCCCCGAGCAAATAACGATGTTGGATGTGGTGGAGAAGGCGGTGCAAAGGCAGTTTGTTTCAGATCTGGGAGCCTTCATTGTTGGTGAAGCTGGAAATAATCAACCGCTGCAAGTATGCAAGGAAAAAGGATGGAGTAGGTTTTCAATTTTCAATTTTTTATGTTGTCCATCATGCAATTTGAGACTTGGTCTCCAATCAGCAAGTACATCCTATTTGTTTTGTGGGATTTTGGTGAAGTGTGTCATTTGGTTTTAGGCCTGTTCGCGATAGGTATTTGTAAGATTGGGAAGATCTGTAATTTATGTGCCATCCGATTAAGAGATTCAGTACACCAAATATTGGGACGTACTTGCGCACAAAGTCGATCACCTCCTCTAATTCTGTTGGGAAGTGGATAGGTCGTTTTAGCATTGCATGATTTGTCCAGTCTACTACTTTTGTTTCATATAAATAAAAACTCCATGTTTGTTTTCATGAATCTGTTCTTTCAATTATGCTCAACCAATTGTCCAATAGGATTTGCTTATCTTAGAAGCACAAACTACACTCTGCTTTGAAGTTCTGATGCAAGTTTTTGATAGTGCTATTTGTAGAATGGAACGTATATGCATAAAAGAGGCCAAGAGGTCAAGAAGGTATCGCCGTTAAAGTATTTGTTGGAAGTAACACCAAAATAATTATGCTCAAGTAAACCTCTTGGTAAAGACTAGCAGTGAAGCTGTTCACCTCCTCGACACTCCTCAAATTCATTGTCAGACACTCCTACGCCCATCAGCAGGAAAAAGTAGCTATACACTTATAATACTCTGTTTGAGATAAATTTTACTCATATATTTTGTTACCCGTCCCTGATTGTTCATGTTATGCCCACAACTTTAAATCTTTAGTTCTCCCATTAATTCTATACTTCAGCAGCAAATGGCACCAATGCATGTTGCGGGCAATTAGGAACAAGTGGTATGGCTAATACTTAATCAGTTGTTTAATTATTTGTTTCACCTTTTCCAGGTTTCGTATAGGAAAATAGACTAATGTTTTCTCTTATTTCTTGCAGTTGCTTAATTACGTATCCAGTTTCCAGTCCATGAACTTCTTTGAAATAAGTTGCCAGTCTATGTAGATTAGTATTTGATGAGTTACTAAGAAATTTTTAGGTATTTCTATATGTTCAGTTATACTCTCATATGCGATATAGACCTGAATTGACCGAAAACTCAGATAGCATTTTTTCTTATAAATGTGAGTATTATAAAGAAACAGTCACCAGCTAGTTGATTCAAAGAACATTATAGATTTAGATAATTTAACTGACATGGAATTCAGTCAAATATAGTGTCGCTGTCTAATATCATTTGTTCTATAATATCTATAATGTTTGAGGCATCTAGAGTTCGTGGTTCATTTTTCTTGCTCTTCTAGAATAGATTTACTCTCAAAGGATGGTTCTCACGCCCCGACCCTCCTAGCGACATAAAGTTGTCGTCTCCAGCCCATCACTCAATGGAACTTTGATGGGCAACCCTCGGCTTTGTAAAGAGCACATCTTTTCACCAACCATTTATACATAGAAATGCTGGACAATCACAAGATTTGCATCGTGTGTATGAGCATATCTGTTTCACGTGAATCCACCTCTTTATTCTCTATACATTCATTCACATATTAGATGACAAATCGTTTAGATTATCTCAGTGTATATAGGTGTGCATATCAAGTTTCTGCAGAAAAACTTCTCTCTGGTAAGAAAGTTTCTATAGCTTTTAGTCCATGTTTAGTTAAATCATCAGAATATCTGCTGAATATATATGTTCATTCGTGCAGTATACCCTATTATTTTTTTCTTATACAGAAACAAATTACTTCCATATATTTTGATGCTTCCCATACTGAACACAATTCCTGACCCTTGAACGACAGTTTTTATTCCTTATCTCCATCTCACATATCTACCTTCTATCTACATATCTATCTGTTCCTTCTACTTCTAAGACAGATATAATATTTGTAGTTCAAATGGTGAAATCTACATAAGTTTTATGATTATGTTCTGTTAAATTATGTGCCCTTTGCTAGAAAGAGCGAGAGCTCAAGACTACTGTGGAGCAGATTGTACATGTAAGCCGATAGGTAATGATGTAAATTCAGTTGGCCACCAATAGATTATTCCTCACTGACATATACGTGTCATTTAATCTTAACTAACTATAAGCTACTATTTTCTGTAGATTGGAGTGCCTGATCGAACCCAAAAAGGGAGTTCGCAATTATGCAGTAACTTTCTAACTGATATCTCCTATCGGCCGTTTCTTTTGATTTTTTTAATTTTCGTGCATCCGTTTTAGGTGGAAACTTATTGGCATGGCGGGTCAACGGACACAACAACGACACTACCATATGACAAACAAGAATGCATCGGTGTTGAGAATGGTCATAATCCTCATGTTGGGAAGCCAACATGGAGACTGCTACACATGTTCCTCCATTCCTCGGGAGCAATAAAGAAAATATGGCAGACATGACTTCTACTATATCACCCAGACTTAGTGTACACACATGAATATAGTTATAGATCACAATCACCTATTGTGCATGTCCCAATGTTTTGTAGGGCCCGATTAGCGTTTCATGTTTGTTAGTCACTCTAAAATGTTGGACTTAGATCTGTAAAAAAACATGTTTGACTTAGGTGAAGCTTCATTGAACCTATCATTCTCTTTGACATTTAATTCACATCACACTTTAAGTTCTGATCAAGGATTCATCTCAGTTGAATACAATGGTAAAGCTCATATGTCTTGAGTACCCCATGTCTAAATTCATGTAGAATAATTCACAATGTTATGGCCTGACACAAACCGGATAACTTGGAAATAAGAGAAAAACATGGTTGTCATATCATATGTTGTGTTCCTATAGATCTCAACATACAAGAATTATTATTAGCTTACAATAGTTTATAGGACACAATTTAGGATAGGTTATGAAAGAAGGAGGTATGCAATATATCGTTCCAATATTTAATTCCTAAGGTAACAATGATTATGATTCAAACGTATAGCTTATAAATGAATCCAATTTACATATATTCATTTGGCATTCATGCTTTATTGTTTTAAGTTGGCTTACTGATCATGTTGATAATAGAAATTAAGTTCTTAAAAATAAATTTAAGAATGTAGAAGCAAATTTGGTTGAGCGGGTTTGGATGAAAGTACTATATTGCAAATAACATTAGTGACAACCAGTATATTATGAATTCAGAGAAAATACTAGCCCGTGCTACTACACGGGTTGATGACTAGTTACCTTAATTGGGATTGAGTTGGAGGAACCTTCTCAATGATGTTTCAACTACCATGATAGTTAAATAAAATCTATTCCTTTGTTGTAGGAAAAAATTGGCTTTTCGCAAAAACTATAACCATAGAGCTTTCCACCAGCCAAATATGCATGTAGTGATAGCATTATTCTGTTCTTACTCTACTGTGTTATTTTGCCAGCATATTCCACGTGCTGGCCCGTTTCGGGCTGCAACGTATTATGTTGCGGACTTTTCAGACGAGGAGTAAGGTTTGTTAGGTCGTTGTCGTGCAGCTCAGCTATGCCGTTGGAGTTGATGGACTCACTTTATCTTCCAAGCCTTTCGTTGTTATCGTATTAGATGGCCTTAAGCCATATTTATTGTAATAAGTTCTCTTTGGAGACATTCGATGTAATAAGTGTGTGATTGCTACTCTGTTATAAATCCTCGAGTATTGTGTGTGTCAGCATTACCGATCCAGGGATGACACTGAAGCACAGAGACTTGACCGTTTGAGGTCGGGTCGCTACAAGATGGTATCAGAGCACACGCTAAGTGTTGAACACGACCACTAAGCTAAAAGCCATAGATCACTATTCTCTTCTCATTTCTGACTCCTCTCCATTTTCTACTCTTTAGGATGGCGGATGCAAGGAACAAGTTTGCACAACCGGATGAAGAAGCACCTTTTGGACGACACTTAAAGGAAGTCACTAGGTACCTGAACATTGGAATACCAAGCTTCACCGGGACCTACAACGCCACTTTACCAGAAGAGGAGCGATGGATAGTTCAAGTTCAAGTTCCAGGAAGGACCTTCACGCCAGTCACTAAACCCATAGAGTTTTCCTTCAATGCACCAACCTGGAGTTTAGGAAAGAGTATGGCAGCTCACATCACCATGGGATGCATTGGAAAATTTTATCACAAGGAGCTTAAAGACACTATCTACCAGATTTGTGGGCGCCGAGATGAGCAATGGGAGATGATCAACACCAGGAAAGATAGATCAATTGCAGCTTTCATCCAGGAACTAAACCAGCACATTCGACGCCAGGAGAACCAGATGTGCGCAGGCATGATAGATCTGAAGAAGGCAATGACTAGGATTGCAGAACTGGAGGAAGAACTCAAGTCTACACGTGAAGATTGTAAGGAGGAAATCGTCATACTAGTGGAAAAGAATGATGACCTGATTAAGAAGACCGGAATATTCATGGGAGACCCCACACCAGTAGAAGAAGACGAAGAACCCAAGGAGATTCGCCCGAAAGACTACATCATCATCGACGACACCGACTCCGATCTTAGCGATGATGACTATGAAGACGAAGCTGGAGCATATATCATGGAGTCTGCAACTGAGGAATATTTTTAGTAGACTACCACATCAGTAGTAGTATTCCACCATGTAAATAGAGTAGTCCGAACACTTTTGCGATAGTTAGACCAATTGTATGACTTGATTGAGTGAAATTTTTGTGTTTGTCTCATGTGCATATGGGTAGTGCTTTCTCATTAGACCTCATTCTATTCTAATCTCTCCCCTCTAAACCCATCAGATGCCTCCGCGACGTGACCCCAGATTTGCTTTCCCACCAGAGCTCACTCAGTTGATCCAGCAGCAGAATACCTTGATGCAGTTGTTAGTTCAGAACCAAGGCAACAACAACAACAACAATCCGCCACCACCAGTTGTTAACTTAGCCCGTTTTCTAAGGTTGCAGCCGCCGGTGTTTTCTAGTAGCACCGAGCCTATAGTAGCAAATGAATGGCTCCGCAGGATTGGAAGGGGGTTAACCACTGCAGGATGCACTGATGCTGAGAAGGTGCGTTTTGCCGCACATCAGTTGGATGGACCAACAACATCATGGTGGGAGAATTACACTGTCACCTACCCCATAGCCACGGTGACATGGGACCAATTTCAGCAAGCCTTCCGTACAGCCCATGTCTCAACTGGAGCCATGAATTTGAAGAAGCGTGAGTTTCGCAACTTACACCAGGGGAACCGTACTGTGGCTCAGTATGCGGATGAGTTTAGCAAGTTATCTTGATATGCACCTGATAATGTGGCCACAGATGCCGCAAAGCAGGAGAAGTTTATGGAAGGGTTGAATGATGAGAGTAATAAAATTTCTATGCTTATAGATCATGAAAATAATGCTTTATGTGATAGTTATATTGTTGAATTCATTCATGATGCTACTGAAAATTATTATGAGGGAGGAACATATGCTTGTAGGAATTGCAATAATATCAAGTTCCCTTTCTATGCGCTTAAAATCTTGAAGTCATGCTTGTTTTGCTTTCCTATGCTAGTTGATTATTATTCCCATAAATTGTTTGCTCACAAAATCCCTATGCATAGGAAGTGGGTTAGACTTAAATGTATTAGCAATATTCTTCATGATGCTCTCTTTATGTTTCAATTCTTATCCTTTATGTGAGCATCATTGAATCATCATGCCTAGCCAGGGGCGTTAAACGATAGCGCTTGTTGGGAGGCAACCCAAATTTATTCTTGTTCTTTACTTTTTTCTCTTGTTTAGTAATAAATAATTCATCTAGACTATGTTTAGATGTGGTTTTATGCTTTTAGTTAGTGTTTGTGCCAAATAGAACCTTTGGGAAGACTTGGGGAAAGTCTTGTTGATCATGCTGTAAAAAACAGAAACTTTAGGGCTAACGAGAATTGCTGCCATTTTTATTTGGAGAGTGCTATTTAGTTAATTCTTTTTGCAGATGATTAATAGATAAATTCCTCAGGTCCATCAATTTATTTTAGAATTTTATGAGTTCCATAGTATACGTTTGATTCAGATTACTACAGACTATTTTGTTTTTGACAGATTCTGTTTTTCATGTGTTGTTTACTTATTTTGATGAATCTATAGCTAGTAAAAGAGTTTATAAACCATAGAGAAGTTGGAATAAAGTAGGTTTAACACCAATATAAATAAAGAATGAGTTCATTACAGTATCTTGAAGTAGTGTTTTGTTTTCTTTCGCTAACGGAGCTTACGAGTTTTCTGTTAAGTTTTGTGTTGTGAAGTTTTCAAGTTTTGGGTAAGGATTCGATGGACTATGGAATAAGGAGTGGCAAGAGCCTAAGCTTGGGGATGCTCAAGGCACCCCAAGGTAATATTCAAGGACAACCAAGAGCCTAAGCTTGGGGATGCCCCGGAAGGCATCCCCTCTTTCATCTTCGTTCATCGGTAATTTTACTTGGAGCTATATTTTTATTCGCCACATAATACGTGTTTTGCTTGGAGCGTCATTTTATTTTATTTTGTTTTGCTTGCTGTTTAAATAAAGTATCAAGGTCTGAAATTATTAAATGTGAGAGTCTTCACATAGTTGCATATTTGTTCGACTACTCATTGATCTTCACTTATATCTTTCGGAGTAGTTTGTCATTTGTTCTAGTGCTTCACTTATATTATTTTGAGAGTCTTAAATAGCATGGTAATTTGCTTAAATAATCTTAATATGCTAGGCATCCAAGAATAGTAAAAACTTTCATATAGAGTATTGAATACTAAGATAAGTTTGATGCTTGATGATTGTTTTGAGATATGGAGGTAATAATATCAAAGTCATGCTAGTTGAGTAGTTGTGAATTTGAGGAATACTTGTGTTGAAGTTTGCAAGTCCGGTAGCATGCACATATGGTAAACGTTATGTAACAAATTTGAAACATGAGGTGTTATTTGATTGTCTTCCTTATGAGTTGCGGTCGGGGACGAGCGATGGTCTTTTCCTACCAATCTATCCCCCTAGGAGCATGCGCGTAGTGCCGAGGTTTTTGATGACTTGTAGATTTTTGCAATAAGTATGTGAGTTCTTTATGACTAATGTTGAGTCCATGGATTATAAGCACTCTCACCCTTCCATCCTTGCTAGCCTCTTCGGTATCGTGCATTGCCCTTTCTCACATTGAGAGTTGGTGCAAACTTCGCCGGTGCATCCAAACCCCGTGATATGATACACTCTTTCACACATAAACCTACTTATATCTTCCTCAAAACAGCCACCATACCTACCTATTATGGCATTTCCATAGCCATTCCGAGATATATTGCCATGCAACTTTTCATCATTCCGTTCATCATGACATATTCATCATTGTCATATTGCTTAGCATGATCATGTAGTTAACATAGTATTTGTGGCAAAGTCACCATTCATAATTCTTTCATACATGTCACTCTTGGTTCATTGCATATCCCGGTACACCACCGGAGGCATTCATATAGAGTCATCTTTGTTCTAGTATCGAGTTGTAATTATTGAGTTGTAAATAAATAGAAGTGTGATGATCATCATTATTAGAGCATTGTCCCAAGTGAGGAATAAAAAAAGAAAGGCCATAAAAAGAGAAGGCCCAAAAAAAGAGAAAGGCCAGAAAAAAGGAAAGACCCAAAAAATTGAGAGAAAAAGAGAGAAGGGACAATGTTATTATCCTTTACCACACTTGTGCTTCAAAGTAGCACCATGATCTTCATAGTAGAGAGTCTCTCATGTTATCACTTTCATATACTAGTGGGAATTTTTCATTATAGAACTTGGCTTGTATATTCCAACAATGGGCCTCCTCAAGTGCCCTAGGTCTCCGTGAGCAAGCAAGTTGGATGCACACCCACTAGTTTCTTTTGTTGAGCTTTCATACATTTATAGCTCTAGTGCATCTGTTGCATGGCAATCCCTACTCCTTGCATTAACATCAATCGGTGGGCATCTCCATAGCCCATTGATTAGCCTCGTTGATGTGAGACTTTCTCCTTTTTGTCTTCTCCACATAACCCCTCATTATTCTATTCCACCCATAGTGCTATGTCCATGGCTCGCGCTCATGTATTGCGTGAAAGTTTATAGGTTTGAGATTACTAAAGTATGAAACAATTGCTTGGCTTGTCATCGGGGTTGTGCATGATGAGATCATTCTTGTGTGACGAAAATGGAGCATGACTAAACTATATGATTTTGTAGGGATGAACTTTCTTTCGCCATGTTATTTTGAGAAGACATAATTGCTTAGTTAGTATGCTTGAAGTATTATCATTTTTATGCCAATATGAAATTTTGTCTTGAATTTTTCGGATCTGAATATTCATACCACAATTAAGAAGAATTACATTGAAATTATGCCAAGTAGCACTTCGCATCAAAAAAATCTGTTTTTATCATTTACCTACTCAAGGACGAGCAGGAATTAAGCTTGGGGATGCTGATACGTCTCCAACGTATCTATAATTTTTGATTGCTCCATGCTATATTATCTACTATTTTGAATGTTTATGGGCTTTATTATACACTTTTATATCATTTTTGGGACTAACCTATTAACCCAGAGCCGAGTGCCAGTTTCTGTTTTTACCTTATTTTAGGGTTTCGAAGAAAAGGAAATTCAAACGGAGTTCAAATGACCTGAAACTTCACGAAACCTATTTTTGTATCAGAAGAAGCCCAGAAGACTTGGAGTCTACGTAAGGGAAGCTTCAAGGAGGCCACGAGGTAGGGGGGCGCGCCCACCCCCCTGGGCGCGCCCTCCACCCTCGTGGGCCCCTCGTGGCCCCCCTGACGTACTTCTTCCTCCTATATATCTCCATATACCCTAAAAACATCCGTGGAGACGATAGATCGGGAGTTCCGCCGCCAGAAGCCTCCGTAGCCACCGAAAACCAATCTAGACCCGTTCCGGCACCCTGCCGGAGGGGGCAATCCTTCTCCGGTGGCCATCTTCATCATCCCGGTGCTCTCCATGATGAGGAGGGAGTAGTTCTCCCTCGGGGCTGAGGGTATGTACCAGTAGCTATGTGTTTGATCTCTCTCTCTCATGTTCTTGAGGTGATACGATCTTGATGTATCGTGAGCTTTGCTATTATAGTTGGATCCTATGATGTTTCTCCCCCTCTACTCTCTTGTAATGAATTGAGTTTTCCCTTTGAAGTAATCTTATCCGATTGAGTCTTTAAAGATTTGAGAACACTTGATGTATGTCTTGTCGTGCGTATCTGTGGTGACAATGGGATATCACGTGATTCACTTGATGTATGTTTTGGTGACCAACTTGCGGGTTCCACCCATGAAACTATGCATAGGGGTTGGCACATGTTTTCGTCGTGATTCTCCGGTAGAAACTTTGGGGCACTCTTTGAGGTTCTTTGTGTTGGTTGAATAGATGAATCTGAGATTGTGTGATGCATATCGTATAATCATACCCACGGATACTTGAGGTGACATTGGAGTATCTAGGTGACATTAGGGTTTTGGTTGATTTGTGTCTTAAGGTGTTATTCTAGTACGAACTCTAGGGTTGTTTGTGACACTTATAGGAATAGCCCAACAGATTGATTGGAAAGAATAACTTTGAGATGGTTTCGTACCCTACCATAATCTCTTTGTTCGTTCTCCGCTATTAGTGACTTTGGAGTGACTCTTTGTTGCTTGTTGAGGGATAGTTATGTGATCCAATTATGTTATTATTGTTGAGAGGACTTGCACTAGTTAAAGTATGAACCCTGGGCCTTGTTTCCTAGCATTGCAATACCGTTTACGCTCACTTTTATCATTAGTTACCTTGCTGTTTTTATATTTTCAGATTACAAATACTATTATCTACTATCCATATACCACTTGTATCACCATCTCTTCGCCGAACTAGTGCAATTGGGTGTGTTGGGGACACAAGAGACTCTTTGTTATTTGGTTGCAGGGTTGCTTAAGAGAGACCATCTTCATCCTACGCCTCCTACGGATTGATAAACCTTAGGTCATCCACTTGAGGGAAATTTGTTACTGTCCTACAAACCTCTGCACTTGGAGGCCCAACAACGTCTACAAGAAGAAGGTTGTGTAGTAGACATCAAATATTTGGATAAGTTTGTTGTGGTGTTCATTGATGATATAATGGTATATTCGAAGAACGAAGAGGAGCACGAAGAGCATTTGCGTTTAGTTCTCGAGAAACTCAGGAAACATCAGTTGTATGCCAAGTTCAGCAAATGCGAGTTTTGGCTGAAGGAAGTCGGATTCCTTGGACATGTTATATCAGGAGAAGGTATAGCAGTAGATCCCACCAAGGTTCAGTCAGTCACTGAATGGTTAGCACCCACTTCATTAGCGAGATCCGCAGTTTTCTTGGACTCGCAGGATACTATCAGAGATTCATTGAGAATTTTTCAAAGACTGCAAAGCCCATGATAGAATTATTGAAGAAGGATACCAAGTTTAAATGGACGAAAGATTGTGAGGCAAGTTTCCAGGAGCTGAAGAAACGTTTGACTACAGCCCCAGTGCTGACACTGCCAGATATACGTAAGGATTTTCAAGTGTATTGTGATGCCTCTCGCTTAGGACTTGGAAGTGTGCTTATGCAGGACGGAAGAGTTGTTTCGTATGCCTCATGACAACTTAAACCACACGAGTTGAATTATGCCACACATGATTTGGAGCTAGCAGCCGTAGTGCATGCGTTGAAGACTTGGAGACATTACCTTATTGGAAACCATTGTGATGTGTACACGGATCATAAGAGTCTGAAGTACATTTTCACCCAGAAGGAGCTGAACCTTAGGCAGAGAACATGGTTGGAGCTTATAAAGGATTATGACATGAAGCTTCATTATCATCCAGGAAAGGCCAATGTTGTAGCAGACGCTTTGAGCCGGAAGAGCTATGCTAATACCCTAATAAGCACGGGATTGCCGAAAGAGTTAGCAGGGGATCTCAGGGAACTCCGAATGGAGATTGTTCCTAGAGGTTTTGTTGCAACAATGGAGGTACAGTCTACATTGTCGGGAAAGATTCGAGAAGCTCAGAAGGATGACAAAGAGATTGCCAAGATAAAGGAGAAAATGAGCGAAAGAAAGACCAAATGTTTTCGTGAGGATGAGCACGACACCTTATGGTTTGAGGACCGTGTTTATGTGCCCAATAACGCAGAGATCAAGAAGTTAATACTTCAGGAGGCACATGACTCACCATACTTGATACACCCCGGAAACACCAAGATGTATTTGGATTTAAAGGAACGTTTCTGGTAGACAGGGATGAAGAAGGATATCGCCGAGTATGTGGCCATATGTGATGTATGTCAGAGAGTGAAGGCACAGCATCAAAAGCCAGCAAGATTGTTACAGCCTATGCCGATACCCGAATGGAAGTGGGATAAACTTGGCATGGATTTTATCACCAGATTGCCCAGGACCAAATCAGGATATGATTCTATATGGATAGTAGTTGACCGTTTGACCAAAGTGGCACACTTTATCCTAGTGAAAACAACTTATACCAGTGCAAAGTTGGCCAAGATATATATGACCAGGATCGTATGTCTGCATGGAGTTCCGAGGACCATCGTATCAGATAGAGGAACACAGTTTACTTCAAAGTTTTGGCATCAGCTGCACCAGACTTTGGGAACGAGATTGGAGTTTAGTACGGCATTTCACCCGTAGATGGATGGACAGACCGAGAGAGTCAATCAGATTTTGGAGGACATGTTGAGAGCCTGTGCGCTAGATTATGGATCTAGTTGGGATGACAATCTACCTTACACAGAGTTCTCGTACAACAATAGTTATCAAGCCAGTTTGAAGATGGCACCGTTCGAAGCCCTGTATGGATGAAGGTGCAGAACACCGTTGATGTGGGATGAAGTCGGAGACCGACAGTTGTTTGGACCAGACTTGATCAAAGAGTCTGGGGAGAAGGTCAAACTGATCCGGGTTAGACTGAAGATAGCTCAATCCAGACAGAAGAATTATGCAGATTCGAAACGCAAGGAGGTAACCTATGAAATTGGAGACAAAGCATACCTGCGAGTATCACCTTTGCGAGGAGTGAAACGTTTTGGAGTCAAGGGAAAGTTAGCCCCGAGATTTGTAGGACCATATCGTGTTTTGGAACGGATGGGAGAAGTTGCCTACAAGTTGGAGTTACCTGAAGCACTGTCAGGAGTTCACGATGTGTTTCACGTTTCCCAGTTGAAGAAGTGCCATGCTGAGATGGCCGACATACCGTTAAGAGATACCTTACCCTTGGAGGCGATTCAGTTGGACAATGACTTGACTTATGAGGAGAAGCCAGTCAAGATTTTGGAGTTTGCTAGTCGAGTCACCCGCAGCAAGGTCATCAAGTTTTGCAAAGTTCAGTTGAGCGAGCATACCGATGACGAAGCCACGTGGGAACGAGAGGATGATCTTCTCAAAGACCACCCACACCTATTTTCTAGCCAACCCGAATCTCGAGGGCGAGATTCATCTTAAGGGGGGTAGGTTTGTAACATCCCAAATTTTCAATTTGGAATGTTATACATAGATCATTCTTGCATATCATATTTTCTTGCATTTCGTCTCGCGATCCTCGAAATCCTAAGCAACTCAAGGACCCTCGGAGAGAGTTGGGGATTTCCCCGGTTTTCAAATTTGATTTTTATCAAATTTTAAAACGAGGATTTTGGTTTTAATTATTTTTCTCTCCGAAAATATTTCATATTAAAATATATGAGAGGAGATAATATGACTTCTCCAAAATAAATGAAATATTGGAGGAAAAATATTAAAATCAATATTTGTTTTATTTTGGATTTTAATTACAATTTTGGTTGCATTAGAAAAATTGCACGTTTTCAAAATTGCATTTTAGGGCCAAGAAAATGTTCATCTCGTTCTAAATATTCTATTTAGACGGAGAAAATTTGTTTTGGCATTTTTAGAATTTTTATTTTATTTTCTAGGATTTTTTTGTTTCGGCGGAATTAATTTAGAAAAACGTCAGGGCTAACTCGGCCGAAGCCCAGCCGCCGGCCCACCTCCCCGTGCCGCCATCTCCTAGCGGGAGACCGCCGCCGCTGCCGCCCGAACCGGAGTCCGGCTCGGACTCCGCTTCCCCGCGCCGTGCCCCCTCCTCCAAGCCGAGCCCCCCTCCTTAAAAGTCACCGCCCCGCCGCCCCTTGGAGCCCCCACCACCCCGCCGCCGCGAGCCACCGACCCCGCCGCTGCAAGCCGCCGCGCCGCCGTCGCCCGCTGCCGCGC